>NC_055690.1:24091463-24427713 GCF_017639745.1 Melanotaenia boesemani | reverse complement strand
GTATTGCACAGGTGGCAAAGCACATATGTGCACAAACGAGGTCTGTTTCAGCTTATGGGTGGATTTGGAGATGTGTAATTTTTTTCTAGGACCATGTTAATTTACCCTTGATTAAAACAAACAATTTCATGTACTTTAATTGGTAAAATAATAAAAAAATTTATCATGTTGTTTCTTTTCATAGCTTTGCAATAAAAGTGTGCTAGTAATTAAATACAGGGGAATATGCTATAATGAATGACGGGCGTTACAAGGGAGGGAGAAGATAAAGAGAGAGTTGTTTTTCATGTACATTAGGACATGTTTGATTATCCATCAGTATTCATTATTCCTGCTGGCTGTATGCTTTAGTTTATGCAAATATGGTGGTGTGTGCATGTATGCTGCTGGGTTTGTGACTGTGCTAGTGTTAAGAGTCACTGATCTCTTTATGGTGCAGTTGCTTTGTGGTCAGTAGTTTGTCTGTGACTTACAGAATACAAGCTTTCATGTATGTTCTGCATGTTCTTTATAGTGATGTTCATGTAAACAGCATAAATGTGTTTAATTTGGATTTTGAATTCAAAATTTTAAAACCATATCTGGACAAGCTGCTCTTCCAACATCCTCTGTAACTCCGTGTTGCTTCTTATTCTTTAGTTACAACAGTGTGGTTGATGTTTTCAGATTATTTAGATTTTTCTTGCATGTCTCTGTGTGTACGTATGAGAAGACAACTCATTACAAACAGTACCCAAAACACGGTAAAGGTTTAAGTCTCTCAGTGTTGGTTATGATTCTTGTTGTTGCTTTTTATTGTGGGCAGATGTCAGCACCATAACATCAGAAAACTTCAGTGGTGTGTAATTAAAAAAACAAAAAACAAAGCCAGAGTTTAAAGATAGGTATGGTCTGATCCATGATCACTTATTTAATCCAGTAATGACTGCTCAGTACCCATGGGTCAGAACTGGCACAATCTAATTATAAGATGGTCTTAACTTTCACTCCATTCACCGTTAACAAGCAGGGATCTCAAACTCTGGTCCTTGAGGATCACTGTCATGCACATTTTAAATGCTTGCCTGCTCCAAACACCTCACTGAAATGAAATAGATCCAACAGCTTGTTGTCCAATTCTGCACAATGACCCACTAATTTGGGTGAGGAGTGTTGAAGCAGGGAAACAGCTAAAACCTGCCGGACAGTTTCCCTTGAGGACTAGAGTATGAGACCCCCTGAACTTAAGTAAAAACTAAAGCTGGGTTAGAATACAAAAAAATTCCAGTTCAAAGTGAGGACCATCTTAAAATAATAAGTATCTGCCTGACACCTGGTAACATGTTGACTATCTGACCCACAAATGCCTAGTAGTCATAATTATATCATGACTATTGAATGCTCACTTGTACTCTGAATCCACTGAATTGGACCACACTTGTCTTTGAACTCAGATCTTTTCTACATGTCTATGAAGTTTCATATTTGCACGGCTGGTGTGCTTTTGTTTTGAAAAACACATGCCCTGAGAGACAAAGATAATAATTGCCTGCTTCAGTAGTTAAAACTGCTAATGTGGTAGGTTCTGTTGTAGGAGTCTCCAGGATGATGTTTACCTGATCTCGCACTAGGACTCACACAGACTCATGCTAGAACAATTTGGTCTGTGCTTCTGCAGCTGGAAATAAGATTCGTGACTTTCATTTTGTTCTTTCTGTCCTGCTGTTATTGCAACATTATCAGAACCAGCTGTGGCTGCCTGATACAATCACAGATTCAACTTGTGTATTGAGTAGCTTTTTTTTTTTTTTTTTTACCTGCCCAGGTTTAGGTCTGGCTGTTGGGATAATGGATTCTTTAAAGAATTATAAAAACAACCCAGGATCTAAACTAATTATTATAACACAAATATACAAAACATAGCAGAAAGTACCCTTAATGTGATCGGTTTAACCCATTAGCATAGACAAACGACTTTCGTCTTTCAATTAGAGTTTATATTTGTTACGTTTTTTTAAGAAACATTGTTTTGTTTGTTTATGGCAGCACACGATGTCCCTTTCCTGTGCATTTGATAGAGGAAGGAATTCATGAAAGTTCTCCGGATCTCTTTGTTCCTTGGTGTCAAAAGTGTCAAACAGATATCAAAGAGCTCTCAAGGGTGTATGTCTTCACATTTTAAACCACACTAAAACTCTATCTTGACTTTCATTTTCCATTGTCTGTTTGGGTGAAGTAATCTAAGACAGCTTATCAAAAAGCTGTTGAACTGAAACTACCCAATATCAAAGAATTTTTTATTCAAGTCACTGGTCTTTCAATACCTTTCTCCGTCTGTCACCACCTGTCTTTTTCCTTCACACTCCTGTTTCCTTTATCTTTTTTTCCTGCTTTTGACTTTTTGACTTTTGCTTCTCTCTTTGAATTTTTTGTTCTGTCTGATTTTTCTGTTTAAGGGGAAACATTGTTAGTGAATATGTTAGAAATGTTTCCTATATTACATTGCGATCATTGGATCAACTCAGAGAGACAGTCTGACTAATTTTGTATTCAACATGCATGTCTTTGGACTGTGTTAGGAAACTGAAGTATTAGAAAGCTATTCTCTTTCCATTAGTCTGAAAGAAGACAAGTTAAAGAATAAGTCTGTGGAATATGGCAATATATTATCATGAAATTGTTTTGTTTGTTGATTGATTTTAATCACATGAAGTTTCTATAGTTTTCAGTTGGTGCTTTCTTGAGAATAAGTTGCTGAAAGGGTTTCAAAAGGCTTGAACATTGCACTAAAAGTGCCCAGGTGAGTCCTGAATTGATTCAGTGTTTCTGTGCTTGTAGAGAAGAGGGAGGTGCTGATATAAAGTGACTGTGTGTGGGCTGTTGGCCAACAGAGAGGAGCTGAATAGCAAGTGTACAATAAAAAAAAGTTTATATTTACCAAGGTGGAGGTTATGATTTTAGTGGTTTGTTTGTATGTCTGTTAGCAACATAGCTGAAAAATGAATGGGCAGGTATTGACTAAATTTTCAGGAAATCTCCAAAATGGAATAAGGAACAACTGATTAGATTTTGGGGGTGATCCAGATCACCGCCTAGATCTAGTAAATTGTTTTTTTTTTTTTTTTTTAACACAGAGGGGGGTCATTTTGACACCTTAATAATGATAAACAGAAGCCAATTTTTTTTTTCCTTTGAACATTTTTTTTCATTAATACAAAGTAGACAAAGCTGAATAAATAATGAATTTTTAAACATTTGGGATTACTTTGGGATTGTATTATAAATAGAAAATGTGAAATACTTACTAGCTTGAATTATTTGCTTATAAGCATAACAAAATGAAAACGTTTTTTAAATGTATTTATGTTTTTGATCAATTATTGAGGGTGAACAATCAGAAAAAAACATTGTATGATGCTAAAGTAAGGAAACAGAGCGCTGGATGCCAGCTGATATTGATTTATTGTATCGCACGTTGAGAGCTCAATAATGAATGCACGCTGGGTCATTCTAGTATCAATGCAGCTTTAGTAGAGGACCCATGCAGTCATTGCAGCGATTCCCAAAACGTTATAAAACACCACAGCAGGCCACCTTCCAGTTGCAGCTTGAGATAAATACTGCCTCCGCATCTTGTCCTACTGCCTCCTAACTTGGTCCTATTGTAGTAAGAGGAGCTGATAATTTCTCCCCCATATGAGTCTTCCTCACTCAGCTTATTCTGTATTCATTCTTTTGCTTCTGTTAATTTTTTATTAGGTTTTTTTTTTTTTTGGCTGCATCTGTCTGTTATCAACATAACTCAAAAAGTTATGGATGGATTGTGATTAAATTTTCAGGAAATGCCAGAAATGGAATAAAGGAACAAGTAATTACATTTTGGGGGTGATCCTCCATTATCTGGATCCAGGAATGTCTTTAAAGATTCTTTACTATTGGGAGATATGGATAATTTTAACTCGTCAGATAACTCCCACAATCCAGAAGGTTCGAAATATAGGGAGTACTGGGTGAGCTGTTGGGCCTTTTGGGGTTTTTCTCAGGTGAGTGACCTTACGGCCTAGCGGAGGTCTGCACTCTCTTGAGTGCTTCTAGTTATTAATAATATAGCAAATATTTACCTCAAGATTTTGGGAGAGTCATGCTAATTCATTTTTCATCTAGACCCTGCATTTATGCCTCTTTTCAGGTTCATTTTTTCCTTTCGGTCTTTTCTGTCCTGCTAGTAGCTCACACAGCGTTCTGCAGTAATGAATAGACATTTATTCTGATGACCTGGTTGGTCGATGCCGAGTTTATTTGTGCTGCGGGATAGACTGTTAGCTTTATGGCCAGATTAACCCAAAAAGTCTAATCACTGTGATCAGTAATTGAATTTTGATCTAATTCTGAGATGGTTTTATTGTTTAGCCCCATAATAGAAGCTAATCCAAAAATTTGGGAAGGGGAAGGTGTCCAAGGGTTTTGTCCAAGATGAAATTCTTCTCAAAGCTAAGTGAGATCAATTTTGTGGAAATAAAAATAAAAACTTACCATACCTACTTAAACTTAAAGCCATACTCGCAACAAAAGCTTATATATTTATATATAAGACTATAAAGTAGAGGCTGTTGTTGCAGCTTTGAACAACAGGAGCTGGAGACACTCACAGGAACGGTACTGGACTATATTCAGTTCTGTATCGGGAATGTGACTGTGGACAAAACCATCAGGGCTTTCCCTAACCAGAAACCCTGGATGACCAGCCAGGTCCGCGCACTCCTCAGAGCCCGGGACGCTGCCTTCAGGTCAGGGGACAGAGCACTGTATAGTGCTGCTCGTGCTGACCTGAAAAGAGGCATAAAAAGAGCCAAGGCGGACCACAGGATGCGCATAGAGTCCCACCTGTCCAGCAACAACACTCGGGAGGTGTGGCGGGGCATACAGGACATCACTAACTTCAGAGGTTGTGATGTGTCGACAGCAGATCAGAGCGCAACACTGGCAGAGGAGCTAAACTGCTTCTTTGCCCGGTTCGACTCTCAGCAGCATGCATCTGCTCCAACCATGCCCCCACCCCCACCCACACCGACACCCCCATCTGGCTCCCGCACCACCCCACTCACCATCCAGGAGCACGATGTCAGACGGGTGCTCCTGGCGGTGAACACCAAGAAGGCTACTGGCCCAGACGGAGTACCTGGCAAGGTGCTCAGAGCGTGCGCCCACCAGCTCGCCCCCACCCTTACCAGGATCTTCAACCTCTCCCTGGCTCAGGCAGTCATCCCACACTGCCTCAAATCCTCCACAATTGTCCCGGTGCCGAAGAAATCTCCCATCACCAGCCTGAACGATTACCGACCGGTGGCCCTCACTCCGGTAATCATGAAGTGCTTTGAGAGACTTGTTCTTCAGCACATCAAGGACCATCTCCCCCCAGACTTCGACTCCCACCAGTTCGCATACCGCGCGAACAGATCCACTGAGGACGCCATAGCTGTAGCTCTTCACTCTGCGCTGAACCACCTGGAGCAGCAGCAGAGCTACGTCCGGATGCTCTTTGTGGATTACAGTTCTGCGTTCAACACAATAATCCCGGACAGATTATGCACAAAACTGGACACTGTTGGCCTCCCCCCTCTCACATGTGCCTGGATAAAGGACTTCCTAACAGACCGACCCCAGACTGTGAGACTAGGTCCCCACCTCTCCTCCACCAGCACGCTGAGCATCGGCTCCCCACAGGGCTGTGTGCTGAGCCCCCTCCTGTACTGCCTCTACACCCATGACTGCAGGCCGGCCCACAATGACAACCTCATCGTCAAGTTCGCTGACGACACTACAGTGGTCGGACTCATCTCCGGGGGTGATGAGGCTGCCTACAGGGAGGAGATCCTAAAGCTGGCTGCTTGGTGTTCTGAGAACAACCTCGCTCTCAACACCAAGAAAACCAGGGAGATCATCATCGACTTCAGGAGGTTCAGCACAGACCCAGCCCCCCTCTACATAAATGGCGAGTGTGTGGAGAGGGTCCACACCATCAGGTTTCTTGGCGTCATCATCTCGGCCGACATCTCCTGGTCAGAGAACATCACGTCAATCACCAAGAAGGCTCAGCAGCGGCTACACTTCCTGAGAGTCCTCAGGAGGCACCAACTGAACTCCAACCTGCTGCTGACCTTCTACCGCTCATCCATTGAGAGCCTGCTGACATACTGCATCACAGTATGGTACGGCAGCTGCACTGTAGCAGACAAGGAGAGGCTACAGAGAGTGGTAAAGACAGCACAGAAGATCATTGGCTGCCCTCTCCCCTCCCTGACGGACATTTACACCTCCCGCTGCCTCAGCAGAGCCAGAAACATCATAAATGACAGCTCCCACCCTGGCTCTGATCTGTTTGCCCTGCTGCCCTCTGGGAGGCGCTACAGGTGCATCAGGACTAAAACAAACAGACTCAAAAACAGTTTCTTTCCAAAAGCAATAACTGCCCTGAACTCCTGTAGGACTTCAAATCTGAAATACGCTGGACACTAACAACATATGTGCAATACATTCTGTCACATGACATGTACAACATATCATGATCCGTGCAATAATACTTTGAACGTGCAATATATATATTTTTTTTTTTTTTTTTTTTTTTTCAGACATAGACATCATACTTATATCTGCAAATAACTAGAGTGTGCACATCTGTTTTATTTCTGTAAATATTTTATACCTTAGATCTTTTATTTATTATTTATTTCTATACTGCTCTCTCTGCACTGACACTGGGGATGGCTTAATCTCGTTGTACATGTGTATAATGACAATAAAAGGCATTCTATTCATTCTATTTCTTTGCTTTGTAAGTAGAACTGTAAATGAAGATGAAAAAGAAAACTCTCTCATGGCCGGTGAGATAAAGGAAGAGGAGGCAGCTGTAGTGCAGAGACCAGAGTAACTGGGCTTTGTCCAAAAGTGCAGAGAAAGCGAAAGTTACTCTCACTCCTCATATTCTAGGGTGGGCTTCACAACCATTGAGCATGCAAAGCCCATAAAATGTTTGCTTGTGAGAGGGTTTAAAACCTTAAGACAAGGCATAGCCCAGGTAAACTACGAGTTAAAATTAAACGTCATGTGACAGCTACACTCAGCTGTGAAGTCATGTCTTCAAACCTCATCATGGACTAATTTTCCATAAATTACTGGAATGATGAGTCAAAAACCATAGAGGACAGAAAACAGTCCAACTTCTGAAATGTCGTGATGAATTGAATAAAGATGTTCATAGAGTTCAGATCTCAGGTCTCCATGATGGACATGAAGTTTTCAGTAGAATACAGAGAGAGTTGAAAAAATTATTTCTGTCTGATTTTAAAGTGATTGAAGACACATATTTGTCCGATATGCGTTCTCTGCTGGTTGGAGTGTGCGCACCTGCGCGTGCACGTGTCTGTGCGCATCGGGGTGAAACTTGATGTGTGCACTACAGAAATCATTTAGAGAGCGATGAGATGCTGTGGTGTAAATAAGACAAATAAAAACCTGTTCTAGAGGAAACTTCATTGTTTTGGTCACAGTTGCAGCTTGTAATTGGCAAGTGAAGCAATTCATGTCTAAGCTTTTACAATATAGAGCAGTCCATATTTTGATTCCACATGATAATCCTCCATCTCATATAGAAAATATATATCTGCATGGACACTGAACAGGAGCTGGAATTTAAAGATTAAATTGCAATAGTGGTAAGAAAAATTGCAATTAGATTTTTTTCCCCAAAACGTTCAGGCCTAATTCTAAGTAACAGTTTTATTACCTGTTGTAAATATTTAACTTGACACACCAGGGAGGATGGCTGATCCAGTCACATCTGTGATGCCTATCTACCATCTGTGACAGGATTGGGATGACAGAATTACTCATCATCCCAATTCTCATCTTAGAGTTGTACAAGTTGATCTCCTCTCCTATTTCATCTAAGAGCCTGCCATAGGTTTTTAGCTGAGAATTTCTTGTAATGTGGTGTTGTTGACCTTGAAATGGCATTACATCATACTATATCTGAAAGTTTTTGCTGGTTTAATGTTGCACTAATCTTGCTTCAATAGTACATAACAATTCAGAAGTAATTTTTTAGCAACTTAATTAAACTCAGGTAGTGCAAAAAGAATAGAAAGCTATGTTTCAAAAGTGTTTGTACAAATATATATATATATATATATATATATATATATATATATATATATATATATATATATATATATATATATATATATATATATATATATAATTGATAAGAAATAATGAGTTTGAAGTAACATACAGACTTGGACAAAATTGTTGGCAACCATCTGTTAATGGAAGAAAAACCTACAATGGTCACTGCACCAAAATAACACTGCAAAAGTAATACTATTTAAAAAATTACTGAAAATTAGCCAATGAAAATCAGACACTGATTTTTAATAGTTGTTGAAAAGAATTATTTTTAAAAACAAACTAATGAAACAGGCATGGACAAAAATTATGGTACCCCTAGATAAGATTTAAAACAATTTGACCATAGGGACTTCTAATTAGCATCACAGGTATCTTCAAACTTGTAAAAGGTCTGTCTGCCTATTTAAAGGGCGGCGAGAAGTCAATGTGCTGTTTGGGGACTTGGTGTGTGTGACACTAAACATGGACCACAGAAAGCAAAGGAGAGAGTTGTCTCAGGAGATTACAAAGAAAATCATACACAAGCATGGTAAAGGTTAAGGCTATAAGACCATCTCCAAGCAGCTTGATGTTCCTGTGACTACAGATGCACTTATTATTCAGAAGTTTAAGGTTGACTGTAGCCAGCCTCCTTGGATGTGACCGCAAGAGCAAAAATTGATAACAAACTGAAGAGATAGATAATATGAATGGTAACCAAAGAGCCCGGAACAATCTCCAAAGACATTAAAGGTGAACTCCAAGATCAAGGTTCATCAGTGTCAGATTATACCATCCCTCACTGTTTGAGCTAAAGTGGACTTCATAGAAGATGACCAAGGAGGACACCACTGTTGAAAGCAAAGCATAAAAAGAGCCAGACTGGAATTTGCCACAATGAATATCGACAGGCCACAAAGCTTCTGGGAAAATGTTCTTCAGACAGATGAGACAAATCTGAAACTTTTCTAAAAGGCAAATCTGCTCTTTGTTCACAGATGGAAAAAATGAAGCACACCAAGGAAAGAACACTGCTCCTACTGTAAAACATTGAGGGGGCTTATAATAAAAATGGATTAAATTTATATAGCACTTTTTTAAGGCACTCAAAGCGCTTTACATTGTGTATCCATTATTCATTCACTCCTCACTCATACCTTGATTATGTTCTGGGGCTCCTTTGCTGCATCTGGCACAGGATGTCTTGAATCTGCAGGGTGAAATTAAATCTAAAGGCTATCAAAGCATTCTGGAGCAAAATGAGCTGCCTAGTGTTAGAAAAGTTGGTCTCAGTTGCAGGTCATGGATTTTCCAACAGGATAATGATCCAAGACACACAACTAAAGACGCTCAAGAATGGCTAAGAGCAAAACACTGGATTATTTTTCAGTGGCCATCTCTCAGCCCTGATCTATATCCTATATAACATCTGTGGAAGGAGCTGAAACATACCGTCTGGAGAAGGTACCCCTCATACCTGAGACAATTGGAGCAGTTTGTTCATGAAGAGTGGGCCCAAATACCTGGTTTGATTTATTAGTTTGTTTTTAAAAATAATTCTGTTGAACAATATAAAAGCAATGTCTGATTCTCATTGGCAAATTTCCAGTAATTTGTTCATTATTACTTTTGTCTGTTTCAAGTTATTTCACTGACTTGTGGATTTTTGTGGAGGGGTGCCAAAAATGTTGTCCATTAATGTATTTGTGGAACAAGAAAGTTAGAAAAAAAAAGCTGTGAATTAAACAAAAACCAGATTTCTTCTGCTTCTGTAGTAATTTTTTTTTACTGTATCAGTAATTTTTTCCCCAGATCAGGTCATAAGGCAGCTCTGGGGTTGTACATTTCCTTTAGTCTTTCTTCTTTTGGCTCTCCCTGTAAGAGATAGACTGATTAATGACAGCAACTGATCACTCCGCCATTTCACACAGAAACACAGAGATACAAGAACAGAAAAACACAGGAATCGCTAACTCGGAGTCCCTTGACAGGGGAATTGGAAGGTTTTCGGTATGTAGGGCGGACCTCGAGACATGTAGACACACACACACACACACCTCCACACACATACACAGACCTAAACGATGTAATGTGACATGTTAATGCTCTCTTATATACAGACAAAACTGCACAACTGTACTCAAAAACACATCCAGTAACACACTGATTGACCAACATGTGTAGCACATAAAAAACTGCATGCATATGCATTTACACTCATACTTAGGAAACAGGGGAGACACAAACACACACCTACACAAATATTCATCCTCTTATTGCTCTCCCAGGGAATGGTCTTATCCTCTTACAGCATTCCAATGGGAAAAGTGCTTGGAATTAGAGAGTATATGAGGCGGTGACAGACAGACAGCGAAAGGAGAGTAAATATATATTTATCCTTTTCTAACTTTGTTTACGATTTTTTTCATTGTTGATACAAGAGATTGTATGTGCTGGTTGTCTGTTGTGAGCTTTCTGTTTGGTATTTTGCTGCTCATTTTCTGAGATTTACACTGCAGGATTAAACTGACTATTACATCAGTGGCTCTGCATGCACAGACCCCAACACACATGCACACACACATACACACCAACACACATAAAATAATCCTTTTAATGGTTGTTGTCACAGTAATCCACACCAGAATCTGAGGGTTTACACTCAGTTTCTCTGTTTCATATTTGATGCTGATGTCCTGGAGATTCGTTGAAATGTAGCTTTAAATGCAATCAAATGCACAGATCTCATGTTTGTTCTCAGTACTCGTTATTCACTGTGATGCCATTTCACCTTACTTTTCTTTTTCGTTGATTTACATAACCTTAACCAGTCTTTTTATTTCCTTTCCTCAACACATTTTTCATAATCACACATTTATAAAGGCTATCTGTAAAGAATTACCCTTCTTGCCTGGACAGGAAATGAATTGCCCCTTAATTTAGCTCAGACTCTGAGGCAAGCAAGGTAATTAAGAGAAATTTGAACTCTGATTCCTCTGAGAAATAGCCTCAGACCTCCAGTGTAGTAAAATATGTGAATAAAAAGAAGTGGGAGCAGGAGTCTGACACCACGTTTTGAAATAATTTAGTGTTTCTGTGTGAGGAGCACTGAAAATAGGAACAAGAAGAAATGGGTTTACACAGGTTAAGAAACTGGCTCAACCTCATTATTTCATTAAGTGTTCCATTTTTCTCCATTTTTAAAGCTTTTCGTGACACTTTAAGTAAAACAGGTTGATGTTCTATTGATTTATTTGGTCAGTTGCTTAGTTTGTTAATATATTAAACAAGAAGTGGGGCTTTATAGCCATCATAAGAATATACTTAAATAAAAAAGACCTCAGACCATTTTTTGTCATGTATGGTCAACGCAAAAGGTTTTGATCATGTCCAGTTGCTTTAAATCTTTTCCTCATTAATGGCAATTAATTTATTCATTAAAGCCAAATGTAGCATGGCCTATATTGCCTAGAGCTGCTCTGTCAACACTAAGCAATATTTCAAAGGTTACCAACAGGTGAAACTTAAAAAATCTGAATATCGTACAAAACTTAATTTATTTCAGTAATTCCACTTAAAAGGGAAACTAATATATTATATATACTCATTATATGCAAACTGAGATATTTCATGCATTTATTTGTTATATCAGCTAATTATTCAAAAACAGCTGCAATGGACAGCTGAGCATTTGGAGAGGATGGTCAGGAAAAGGGCCATTCAAAAATGTGAGGGGGCTTCACAAGGAGTGGACTGAGACTGGAGTTAGTGCTTCCAGATTTGCCACACACAGACGGATCCTGGACATGGACTTCAAGTGTCGTATTCCTCTTGTCAAGTCGCTCCTGAACTAAACACAATGTCAGAAGCGTCTTATCTGGGCTAAAGAAAAAATGAACTGGTCTGTTAAGCAGTGGTCCAAAGTGCTCTTTTCTGATTTTGCATCTCATTTGGAAATCAGGGTCCAGAGTCTGGAGGAAGAATGGAGACGCAACAATCCAAGACACCTAAAGTGCAGCGTGAAGTTTCCATAGTCTGTGTTGATTTACGAGCCATGTCATCTGCTGGTGTTGGACCACTGTGCTTAAATTCAGAGTCAACGCAGCCGTCTACCAGGAGATTTTAGAGCACTTCATGCTTCCTTCAGCAGAAAAGCTTGTTGGAGATGCTGACTTTATTTTCCAGCAGGACTTGGCACCTGCTCACACTGCCAAAAGAACCAAAACCTGATTTAATAACCAAGAGATTACTGTGCTTGACTGGCCAGTAAACTCTCCTGACCTGAACCCCATAGAAAATCTGTGAGACGTTGCCAAGAGAAAGACGAGACACATGAGATCGAGCAATGCTGAGGTGTTGAAGGCCGCTATTGAAGCATCCTGGTCTACATTACACCCCAGCAGAGCCACAGGCTGATACCATCCATGCCACGCCACACTGAGGCAGGAATACAGTGTGGCATGGATGCTATCCACCTCTTTACATTTTCTTTCTGTCTGTCAAAGAATTGACTTCAAATCCTGCTGTTAGTTTACAAAGCACTGAATGGTTTAGGACCAAAATAGAGTCAGGATCTTCTGGTTCGTTATGAACCCACCAGATCCCTCACATCATCAGGGTCAAGGCCCTGACAAGGCCAATCCTGTGAGTATACAACTAATCAGAAAGGAAATCTACCTTTTGAATTTGGTTTTGCTTTAGATTAATTCATCTTCGTACCACATGTTTTTTATGCAGCTGTTTGTGCTGAGCGTACCATCCACACTGTAATGATTTGGGGTGAATAGCTGTTATACACCCACATTCAGTGTTGCCAAATTTACAGTGCGGTGACGTCATTTATTCAAATAAAGGTAAGTAACCTGCTTTGTTTAGGTAGTTTTCACTCCTGAGCTGTTACTCTGAATTTGGTAATTAAACCTGCATTTAGTGACACACTGAAGTTGTCAGACTATGTTATCAGCTCCAGTATCAAGCTATGGGTACACTAGAGTCTGCAGGTGTTGGCCAGGTTTGGCTTTATCCTAAAAAAGCTTGGCTTAAGGTTAAAATAAAGCTTGCAGTTGTTAGTTTTTAAAAAGAAAATTTAGCATGAGAGTGTTGCTATAAGTTATGGATTAATTTTTCACCTGGGTGTCATATGGCATTTATGTTTTCTAAACTTAAACAAACACACACATTAAACCCTATCATCCATTTGTCTCTGTCTCTCGTTTCCCTTTCTTCCGGGCAGCTCAGTGTGTGTGATGTGTGCTGTATCGCAGCCCCCGCACAGCTTGTTACCATAGCAACAGAGGGGACAGAGAGCAAAAAAATTATAGGAAGACAGAGACTGTCTGTGAAACAGAGGAAGTTTGCAAGTGAGGGATCAAGAGGTTTACTTGTGTACTATAAATGTGTCTCCATCTGCATGCCAGAGCAATAATAGAAGATTGTGGCGCCAAGCACTCTCAGACAAAATTAAGCAGTGTAAGGAGTATGTAAAGAGTCAATTAAGCCCAGTACACTGTCATAAGGAAAAAATATGTGCAGAAAAATCCCCAGATATTAATGATCTGCAGCTCCTTGCCCACCATTTGAATGAGGCACAAATACAGACCCCAAAGAAAAGTTGTTTAACCTACGCTGCTTAAATGATTAACTACTGCTGCCAAAGCTTGTTTGTTAAACGATAATGTTACACATTAATCAAAATCTCATTTCAATGCAAAAAGTGAACTATTTGGATTAGGCATTATTTATATAGCACATTTCATGTACAGGACAATTCAAAGTGCTCTACATAAAACATTAAAAAGCATTACAGGTGGTGCAAAGGAAGCATCTAGAAGTAGTAGAAGGCAGTAACACTAAATCATCACAATGAAATGATAAATTACATTAAAATGATTAAAAGCAAGGTAAGTTAAAAAGTTACTGCGCTGATTTCATGTATAGGCTCATGAAAAAAACAGAGATGGTTAAACACTACAGAGTCAAAGATGAGAGACATCCTCTTCCCAAGTGAATGAATCTAGAAAATGTTCTATCACATTTCAAATCACTACCTTATTCCACTGAAATTGAGCATTAGGTTATTTATTTTTTAGCATATGTGTCTGTTCTTTAAGTTGGCTATTCCAAATCTCTGAGCAAAGTCTTAGAAATCTAAACCAGTTCTATGTTAAAATCTTTTTTTTGTTTTTTACATCAGAGTTGATGTTAGGAGACAGCAGGAATTTAGATTATGTCACATGCAGTAAACATTAATTGTGGATCAGTGAATCATCTTTTTCACCTGGGATCAGAGGGAAGTAATTAATGAAATTCCTTTTGAAGTTTTTCAATTCCATCACAAGTGCAACAAAACCTTGTTCAAGACCTAAACTCTTGATAGAACTGAATATTTACCAGAACTTAACTTTATACAGACTTTATACCAACATTGACATTGATTACTATAGAAATCTTGAAGCACATGCTAACATGGACACAATATAAATGGTTTGCCACAGCAAAACACTGCTGCACATTTATGTGACCTTTATTAGACTATTATTGATCAATCAAAGCCAAAATTGTGTTTTCAGATTGCAGACATTTTCTAATAGTGTTTGTAACTATATTAAGAAATACTTTTTCCTTTTTATAGTCTGTGCCAAAGCAACAGTGGATCATTACAGTTCAAAGACTTCTGTTTGTATAGGTCTTTTTAAGCTACTACATGCATAAGTTTCTCTCCCTGCATCATGTCAAACTTCTTTAACCTAATTATATCGTGATCATTACACAAATGCACACCGTGCTGGTTGAACACATGAACACTGCACTGGTCCCTGCTACCACAAAAAAAAAAAAAAAAAAAAAAAATAGTAACACGAAACACTTTGTCTATATTAACAACACTACTTAATAAATAGAACTAAATACCGAGAGATGGACTGAGAGTGAGACCGGAGATCTATAGAGCCTTTATATATCTGAAGAATTATAATGTGTTTGGGTCAGGTACAACCTGGCCATCTCTGCATCGTTCCTATCTGTGGTTTGATTACAACTAGAAACAAAAGAACTTAGTTCTTTGGAGAACTCCCAAGTCAAAGGTTGGTCAAAAATGAACTTAGCTTGTCTGTTCAGCTTAATGTTTTACTGTTAACAATTTATTATGCTTAGGTTAATCATAATAAATAATTTTTTAGGTGTTATTTGATGTGTTGTCATATTTGCATAAATTGCTCACGTCCATGCTAATGAAGCCCTCAATTCTCTTGATTTGAGAGAGAAAAATAGAAGATTGAAACATGTTACAAATGAGAGATTTTAATGTCATTAAAGTTTAGAAGAACACAGCTAATTTTTTTCAGATATGTATGATCATCTCTTTACTCTGTTTCTGACACACACACACATACACACACAGTCACAGATGCACACATGGTCCTGTGGGCCGTAAGCTGGATGCCTCATTATTGGGCATTAGCTGCACTTCTCCTCACTAATCCCTACTGTTTAACAGACCAACCTAGATGTGTGTGTGTATGTGTGTGTGTGTGTGTGTGTGTGTGTGTGTGTGTGTGTGTGTGTGTGTGTGTGTCTGTGCATGTGTGCAGGACCTACCGGTATAATATTTTGCTATCATGCAAAGTAAGAATAGCTTAACTGGTTCTTGTAAGTCACAGGCATATTATTAGGTTACATGACATTGTTCATGACTGTGAATTTGCACACATGAGGGAAAAAGTGCTGAAATGTTTGTCTGCATGTGCAGTTGTGGTTGGAAGTTTATAAACACACATTGGTGTAAGTCTGACAGCAATATTGGGCTTTCAGTGATTGCATGTGCTGTTTGTTCACGCTTTGCAGGTGATCAAAATATAATGATCACATGATAACAGGTACAAACAGCAATATTCAAATAAGGATGTGTGTTATGGTTTCACCAGAGAGTTTAGATCAGTGTTTAGATGGAGAACAGGAAGGTAACAAGCTTGAAATAAACTTGGACCCGATGGAGATATTAGTGGAAGAGGCAAATAAAAATATTGCTGAACTCCAGCAAAGAAATCTACATGTAACCAGAGGGAATTCAGTATGAGATAGTTTTTGTGAAAAAGTAAATGCAGTTTTCAAAACAAGAATAACAAGTATCAAAAAAAAAGCTTATAATAAAACCTCTGCAAATAAGAAAAGTGAGGAGCCGGCAGAAAAGATGTCTCTGACCAGTACTGAGCAACAGGTGCAGCTTGCTTACTGGAGGAACAGATAACTGGATACTGCAGTATGACATGCTAGAGTCGAGTCCAGAATGTATGTGCACAATTCAAAAGATATTTAAACACGATTTCACAAGATTTTTTTGACAAAATAACAAAAATGAACACACCTTTTGTGGCAGCTTTTGTCTGTTTGCAGCATTCAAACAATAAATCCATTTTTATGTCTTTACCAGAGGTTCAGTCCCCAAATCAGGGCCAGGCCAAAACAACAGTATCCCTGCAGAATCTCAAAAGCAGTTAGATTATAAGGACATGGATAAGAAGTTGCTGCTAAAATAAACAAAACAGTGTGCAGCCCTTGAGGATAGTCTGACGTCTATTGCGCATGAGGTGTGCGCTGTGTCTTCTGTGACATGAGCGCCAAGCCGGGATACTCGCACCATTGCAGTGCACACTTGGTAGCTGGTCAGCACTTTATCTGGGCTAACAATGTCCATTAATGCCCTGGCGAGAGGGATTGAAGAAGGGGTACAGGCAGTGGTGAGGGCTCTCAATGCCAGTGGGCCCAGTGCGCAGCAGCCGGGGCCTAGAGAGGGGGAAGAGCCCAGCACAGGAGAGACGCGTGCTGGAGGAGAGGACCATTGTGTGTAACCTTTGCAAAAGAAACATCAAAGTTACAATGTGACATAGACAAATAGATAATAATAATAATAATGATAATGATAATGTTCTGTTTGTCTAAACTCATGTTCAGTGCTGGTCAAAGGTAATGTGGAGCCCTAGGAGAACCTAAACTGTAGTGACCCCCCCAAAACAATACATAAAAAAAAAAAAAAAAAAAAAAAATGCACACACTCGTTTTTTACCTGAAATTCCAGCAGCAACACTGAGGACTCAGTGTTTGGGCTTTCATCAGATTTTTGCATTCAACTGACGTGCTTTAAAAGTACATTTCAAATATTAAACATAATATGTCAAAATGCTTTCCCAGTTCAGTTTTATCCTATACACTCTAATAATGACTGTTATTTAAAGTAAAGCAGAAAGATGACAACTTATTGGATTACAATGCTACTGACATCGGCACACACAGCAAAATAAATAAATCTTTTTAGTTTGGTAATTACCTAAAATCTTCATGATTCAAAATACTGCTTTATCATTTATTTAATATGGTCCACATTCCTCTCTAATAATCTCCTTGTCTAGAGGATGAGTTCTTTACCTTTTTTACACAGGGGCCCAACTTTTCCAGTACAAAGCAGTCCAGGGCCCAATGACATATTAACACTATGTCTTACAGCTAAAACCTTGTGAAAATTGATGGCCCAAAACTCCATGATGGTTAAAAATTGCTTATTGCAGCACAGAGGGTTACATTGCCCTCACACTGACCTGGGATGTTGACTATAGCCCATTGTCCTATGAAGTTTCTACCTCTTCTCCTCCTCTTAGCTAGGTTAAAACCAGCCTCATCAAAATTGATGTATTCATGTGGCCTATTATCAGAATCCGGCTGAAAAACCCTCTGGAATAAACAAAGAGCAGCAACAACAAAAAAGTCAGTAATGTATACTTCCTGTCATTTTACTAGCACTGGTGAAATAAAAATGCTCGTATTGTTATAGTATAGACATGTCACTGGAGTGACAAACAGATTTAGATACCAAGTAAAGTAAACCAGAATAAATCTGGAACAATCTACTTTATGCACCATCCTGGACTATCTGCTGACCTTCATAATAGATTGTCCAGAGAATAGCACATGTCTGAAAAGGACTATACTACAATATTTAGGGGTCTGATAAGCAACAGTAATTTCATATACTCACTTGCATGTATTGAAATTGCTGTTCTTTCACTCTGATGAAGTTTCTTTCAAAGGGAACTCCATAGACTTGCTTCATGCTGACCTTGTTTTTCTTCAGCACATGATCAATGGTGGACAGGCTTGTATTGTTGATTCCCCTGAAATTGTTGTTGTCTTGGATTATCAGATGCTGGATTTTACACAGTTTTATTGCATTGTTTTGCACTATCATTTTGATAATTAGAGCCTCTTGTTGGTTAAATAAAGATAGTCTTCCTGCCACATGCGGTCATACTACTCTACACAGCAAAAGAACATTACAGTAAAACATGGTAAATAACATAAAAAGTAAACCTACTATAAAGAAGGTGTATATTTGAGTTATAGCATATACCTGTTGTCCTCTTTAAATCTTCGAATAATGAATCCCATGGTGTATCTGCTCAGGTTGGGTGTTAGTCTTCGTCCTGCTTCTTTGATTGTCATTCTATATCCCAGGACATTATGAATGACATTGGCACGAATTTCATCTAAATTTCTATTTCTTTGCCCAGGTTGTTATCTCTGTCTAGGTTTTGGTCTTTGTCTGGATTGTGGTCCTGGACCAGGTGCAATATCCGGGCTGGACCAGGACCAGGGTCGATATCTGGTTCCGAACAAGGGTGCAGGATCTGGTTCTAGACCAGAGGTAAAGTCTGGTTGTGACTGTGGTCTGGGTCTTCCACGTCCTCTCCTTCCAACATGACCTCTTGCTCCTCTGACATTCATTTTGTACTGCTAAAGGCAGATTTATGCTTAACGCAGAAGAAGATGCAGACGGACAATTTCATCCATCTTCTGTCTTGGTTACAAGTGTGATTTGGTCCGTTTTCAGAGAGCTTAGCTATTCATTGCTTGATGCAGAAGACGGAGCAATACCACCGGAAATCGTGAGGGCAGTGCTGAACAGAATAGCTGACATGCGACCAGAGAAACCAGAGAAAAAGAAAAGGATCAGAAAAGGATCAGAAAGGGAACAAGATAGCAGAAGAAGAATGAAAACGGCAGATGGAAACAACTTTCTAACAAATGCACCCATGAAGAAGGTGAGGACTATTTGCTCAAATTATCTCGTATTCTATTGGCTGGAGGAGGTTTGACAGACAGCTCTTTCAGCAACCCAAGAGAGAGGAAAAAATATCCAAGAGCAGAAGTTTTGAGAGAGCAGAGAATGTGTCTGAGTGTGAGGGAAAGAGACCAAGTCTGAGCGCAGAGTTTCGAAAGGAAGAACAATATATTTGAAAGTAAGAGGGACTTTCTGAGTGTGAGATCAGAGTTTTGAGAGAGAGCAGGATGATATTTGAGCGAGAATACCAGAAATCTTGCTCTCAAAGCAAACAATTACGCTCTTGATTAAAGATAGAAAAATTACCCCATACATTTATGGCAAGAATACAGGAGCTGGTGCAGAAAATTAAAAGAACCAGGTACCTGTTTGTCCACATTATGCTTTCAAAAACTGATATACACCACAAGTGGGAAAAAAACAAAGTTTTATCTTACAGCATGAGTCGGATGCCATTCATAAAACAGCTGTGCGAGCTTTACATTAGGCCCCATTTGCCAGGGGCTACAGTCACCTTGAACATATGGGAGTTGCACCCATGGGGGATGTGGGTGTTTTGACACCCACAGTTTTCATGCTGGAAGGACTTGACGCTCACACTTATTTAGCTGTATTTTCTTTTTAAACTATTGCGCAAACGTTGCTGTCCCAGTCGCTCTACATCTCTGTGCTGCGCTACTGCCTCCTCACCTCTTCCCTCTTCTGTTGCTCCTTGAATAAGACTGTCGGTGATCATCTGATCAGCTTTTCTGTCTCTTGTTTATTTATTGTTCAGTTTTGTGCTGAGAATGAGGAAATTAACAGGTTTTTGATGTAAAACTTTTAAGTTTCAGATCAATTATTGTGGCATCCATTGTGGAACACCTTAAAAATGTTCAGGCTCAGATTTTTTTTCCATCACTGCAGATTGAATGCACTGTAATAATATTTAAGAACAACAGCCCATTGTTGTTGTCATAGTAATCGTGTTAAGTATATGTCAACTTTCAACCCATTTTTCACACACAAACTGGAGACTTGGCATTAGACATGTCTGACATGCTGACAGCCACTGAAAATGTTATTTCATGTTACTTCTGAGATTTTTTTAGTTGTCATATTTGCATTATATTGACAAATGAAACCTTTGTTCATACAATACTGCAATTTCATTTGTAAACTGAATGGTTTGAATGGTAAATAATTATCATTTAAATAATTTGTTGACTGCCCACATACATATTTATTAGTGCTCTAAGCACCCTGTTAGTCAACTTGCCTGCTTTAAAATGCATTTATTTTTTCCAAATAATTCCATGACTGAATATTAAATTAACCTTACAGTTGGATCTGTTTTGAAAGTAAGTTAAAAGACTTGGCTTTGGCAAAGAGGTCTTTGAGTGTAGAAACTGAGAAAGTGTTGGGAAACTGAGACAAAGAAGAAAAAGAAGATGATAGGAACGGAGTTGGAAAAGCTCAGACAGAGGATTGTGAAGAAAAGACCAGAAGGCCACCATGGTGATAAAGATAAAACAGAAAAAAAAAGACTCTGAGAAGGAGAGTAATGTTACGCTGGAGGTGTATTACCTCAGCAGGTGATATTACAATGTCTGCTGTGCTGAATATAAGAGATGACACTTTTATGTGTGAAGCAATAAAAAGTGATGAGGCTGGACCAGGAGTACTGAGTAGAATATACAGCCTGTGTTTCTCTCTTAATTCTTTCCTCCTGACATCATACCTACATCTTTTTCTCACTATATGTGTGTGTGTGTGTGTTTCTCCACTGCTCGCCTCATGCCTTTACTTCAAACATTATTGCTCTTCATTTCACAACCTTGGAGAAAGTACAACCTTATCCAGCCTTACAGAACACTGCTGCCTCCCTTTTTGATCTTCTTTTCTCTCCATCCATAATTCGATCTCTGCCCTAGAGATTATATCTATGTCACTTTATACTTTCTCTGCCTTGACTGATCCTGGATTTAGTTGTCTTTAACCTCTTTACTCCCTCTGGCGTTTCACCTGATAGGTCTAGTCTCTCGCCTGCTGTATTGCTCCTCCTGCCCTTTCCTTAATCCTAGCTCTTAGTTTGCCTTTCTGTGCTGACCCGTATTTGTTACGATACTGTAACTTGCTTTCTTGTTTTTTCCTCTATCCTCTTTTGCCAAAAGACTTTTTTTGGCATTGATGAACATCTGATGATCCATAACACTGAAACATAAAAAGGTCTGAATTCACAGTAGGCACCTGGAGTTTTTGCTTATTCTTTCTCACGCTTTAACCCGTTAAGGCACGACCCATGAAAAAATGGTAAGAAAAATCCAATTTTTTAAATATGTGGTCTTTATTTAGCCCTTTAACAAAATGTAACAAATTTTTTTTTACATTTTTTCTTTGGGGAGATTATCTCCCGAGCTGAAGGCTCAGTTCTTCTCATTGAGAAGATATTTCAGGTTGCTGGTGATCGAGGGCTTGTTGTTGGGGAAACAGCAGACAGTCCTGATTGGGATGGTGGTATCCTCACAAAATTCAATGTAATCAGTCCGTGATCTGATTAATATCCTCTCCATGTAGCTGGCAGAGAGTGTCCCATACTGTGGTGTGAAAACAGTCCTACAGAGCTTCACACGCTTCCTGACTCCACCTCCTCACAGGCTTATGGCCTTTTCCCCCTAGTACCCACTTAGCCCAGCCCAACACCACCCCTCCTGATTTGCAGGTGTTCCCATCAGGATTTTCCTGGGCTGAGTAGATGCATTTTTAGTACCTACTCCGTCAGGGTTCTGAAGGTGTGGAGCTGGGCTGAAAATCGTGACAAGTCGAGATAACAGGTCACTATTCGCAACTCAAAACAAATGACTTCACAATACTTACTAGCCGCTGTGCTAAGGCGACTCCGTCAACATTGAACGTGACATCAATTGCTCTTATAATGGAAACAATCGAAACAAAACCGGGGTGTTGTGGTGTTGGCTTAATTAAGTTAGGGCTAAGTGTGTACTAGTGGGAAAGGGCCATTAGCAGAAACAGGCAGCCTTTGAACCACAGGAACATTAACCCCACCAGGTTGTGGTTTGATCTTCGCAGCAGGGGGAGGTGGAAAGCTGTGTAGGCTGCTGCAGTGTTTGCATAAAGTAGGTCCAGAGTTTTACTGTCCTGTGTGGTGCAGTCAACATACAGATGGAAAGCTGGGTAGCTCAGTTGGCAGGGCATCACTCTCCCATATGGGAGACCTGAGTTGGAATCCCACAGGGGATGAATACTAGCAAGAGCCCTACTGCCTAACCTCTCTGCTTTGGAGAAACGCATCTGCTAAATGACTGTAGAATACAAGTCGGATTGATGGATGTATATAAAGAGAGATGAACATTTATTCTACAGTGTACCACTTCCCTCTTTAGCCATTGCACCACAAATAAGTGCATCCTGACGCACTCATGGGACCAGACCTCATACTCGTCCAAGTTTGGAACAACTAATTGCCTGTTTGTAAAACTGCTTTTAAATGACTTAAATCTTACCGTCAGACTATTTCTAACCAAGTGTGTCACTTTAAAAATAAGGAAAATCAGGTTTCAGTGCACGTCTTTATTATTATCATTATTTATTTAAATTAATTTCTTTTGGCATTATGTTTGTTATTTTCCATAGTCTCTCATTTACCTCTGTCTGTAGCCCTTCACTCTCTTGACCTTTTAAGGGCATTTTTGGGCATTACACATGCAAATTAGTGCCAGATGGCCCGTCCTTTAAATTTACAAAAAGATTAGATTTCATCAGTCTAAAAGGAAAGATACAAACAATGTTGTGGTCAGCAAGCATGTTTAGTGATGTATAGTTTTCTAAAGAAAACTCATAAAACAACTTATAAGAACAAATTTAAGATCCGTTAGAAGATAAAGCCCAGTGAGCCTTAGTTTCCAACAATGATGCAGTGATTAAAATATAGTCACATAGCGAGAAAAACAAACTATTAATAAGCTGTAATAGTTTGATTTTTCCCCTGTTCTGTAATGAAATTCAAATAAATGGGATGTTTTCCAATGTGTTTAATTCGCCATGGCAATGGATCAATTAGTTGCTCATTGTGGACTTAATACAGTATACACTAAAAGTTCCTTTTCAATGTCTCACTGAATGGAAGCTGAATGTTTTTGTAACTGTGTTTTTATTTCCTGCAAATCTTTATTTCTTTTCATATAATTCTAAGGATGAGGACCGATAGCTCAACTTAATTTCAAGGATAAGCATTTCGAAAATGTTAGGTCTTTTTTTACATTATAAGAGAGTTTTTAACAACAGTTTTAACACCTTCTTTCTTCACCTGTGACTTTCTCTGAGCTGTAGTTTGCTTCAACCTGTCACACTAAAATGAATGAGAAAGGCTTGACTGAACATACCAGACAGTACTTTGTTTTATCATTTTAAAAACAAATGACAGTATTAGTCAAGTCTTCTATGGTTTACCCTTCTCTCTTAAATATCTTTTGTCTATCACCACTATTGTTTTCCTGTTTGTCTTATTTTTCCCAATTTCAGTGGAGAACTGGAGCGTAGGCAAAGGAAAGACAATTAAATTAGGTATATGTCAGGACCACTTTCATTAAAATTCCAATATCCTGCATTGGCCTCAGTGGAGGATGCGCTGTCTGAGCATTCTTGTTTTATATATCTGTTAGATTTGTTGCTATCCTCTCATCACATATCAGATCAAAACCTGTTGTGCAAAGCCCAGTAGGAAATGTGGAAAGCTGCCAAAATATGAATCACATTCTTCATGCCTACACTCGCATGAACACAGGGATCAACTTGAAAGTGCAAAAGTCCCAAGAATGTTCCTGTATCTAAGCCACTCCTTGGGTCAGAGTATATCAAGGTTGGTGAATGTTGATCTTCAGTCTGAAAAGCTTTAAGAAATTTCGATATACAACCAAGACAAATGTACTGAAAGAAAATTATACTGTAATTACATACTGTAGGTAGAAGAAGTTTGCAAATAGAGAGGAAATCGGTGTGAGAAAATCACATGAACCGGTGTCTGTCACAGTACTGTCATGAATGGCGGACGTCGGAGGAGGTGAGGACCCAATTGCAGGCAGTCAGAGGCAGGAGGCAGAATTGGTGCAGGTGACAGATTTATTTCCAGAACGCAAGACAGGGATAAATCCAACGAACTAAGCCACACATCACCAAATGAGAGGATCTGACCAGGAGTGACTGAAAACCAGGAGTACTTATACACAGGGGGAGTAACAAGACACAGGTGAAGTGGATGACTAATCAGACCAGGTGATCTAATGAGGCAGAACAGAAATCACAGGAACACAAGAGGGAAAACCAAACTAGACAAAACTGAAACCTAAAGCATGAACATAACAACTATAAACCAAGAACCAAGAAAGAAGAAGACCGAACTAAACATGACAAAAACCAAAATCCTAAACCATGATCAAAACACCCACCAAAACCCAGAAACCGTGACAGTATCAAATGGAGGAAATGGGGGAAAATAAAAAAGGGAGAGGGTATCCAGATGTGGGGAGAAAAGAAAAAGAGAAAAAAAGCTGAGCTGAGAGCAGCTGAGAGTGTCAGAAACACAGACAGAGGGTAATGAAGTGTGGCATTGATAGATGAGTAAAAATGAACCTGCTGCCGAGGTAAGCAGACGCAGGCTGTTGTGCTCGCTGTGTCTGCGTGTTATTGAATGATAGGCGTGTAAAGTGGTCCGATCACTCAGAAAATTACACAATTGGATGCACGCATAAACACACATCCACATGTGCATGTTTCACACACACACACACACTCTCAGTTTAGCTATACTAAGTTCATTTTTGAGACAGTTCTGACATTTCGGCTAATGAGTTTTACTGTTGTCTTTGTGAACTCTGACCTCAGTTTGGCTGAAGCCGTTGATAGATGAGCTACAGCTGCTCAGAACTGCTTTACACCCTCTTTTTATATCACCGTTTCCAGACCGAGAACAGGCTTACTTTAAAACAAAAAAAATTTTTTTTTGTTTTATTTTTAGCTCTTTATGCATCAAGGTGTAATTTGTGCTACTTATCTAAACATTCAGTAATAGTACATTACATTTCCCCTAATTTTTTATTTTAATTTTTAGGATTATGGAGGCTGAAGTACAAATTGTAAAACAGATGGTTTTGACTTAGGTGTCTTCCCTCACTATCATCATTCATCCAAAGCAGCTGCACTCTTGCTATTGCATAACTTTAAACAATAATACTAAAAATAATCCCTTCCTGTTCTTTTGTATGGAAGTGGGGAACTGGCCATAGACACCATAGCAGTTTTTCTAGTCTGCACTTTAATTTATGCTGTCAAGTAGATCTTTTTAACATGCAGGTCTCTGGGCACTGATGTGTGGCCATTTCAAGGCAGTGCAGCTTTTGGCACGTCTTCAATGGTTTCATTCTTTAGCCTCAGAGGTTTACTACTTGCACTGGTAGAAATGGAACTTAACTACTTTACAGCATATAAGGGGATATCTTGCCACCCTGCGTCTTTCCATTTTCATCTGTATGTGTGTTCCCACTGTCAAAGTTAAATTATAGCAGAACTATCTGGCAGCTGCCATAAGAGCACACATTAAAGCTGTGTTCAACATGATGTTGCTGCTACTTGGTGCTCAGTGTACTTACATAAATTAGCACTAGTTGCTGTGTCATAGAGCCTGATGTGTCAGTAGTTAGCATCTCAACTGTAAGTTTGTGAGCAGCCACATGTTAAATAGATTGAATGGACAGATTCAGTTGATAATTATGAGTTTTAGAGATTAACAAGCACATAGAGCAGCTTATGTTCTATTTCTCTTTCACTTTTATTATTTATTTTTCAATTTTTTTTTCCTGCACTTAGTCATTGCAACCAATCTATCTTTGCAAGTTCTTTCTCCACTTTTTTTTTGTCTCTCTGGCTAATTAATGCTGTCAGATTCTGTTGCTGCACTGCTGGTGCATGTTTCTATGTTTATGCATGTGTGTAGTGTGTGTGCATGCTGTCTTTATGGTTGTAAGCAGCAGATGCTCATTTAGAATATCTGCCAGGTTGCCATGGCAGCAAGAGAGTGAGTGGGTTGGGGTCGGGTGGCATGTTATTATTGAACTCAGACATTAATTACTTAAGTGACCTATTGGCAACACAGCTTTAGATCGGATTCAAATATTTGAATAAATCCATTAACTTATTTTCTTGAGCTAACTAAAAATTACAACAGTAATTAGAGAACAATGCAGATTTGTTCCTTTTATGTAACAACAATGAAAATCAAACACAAGCCTTTACTTTTTGCTCTCTCATTAAGAATCAGTCAGCTTTCATTTTGCCACAGGAGGTGCAACTTTTCTGTGTCCAGGCACAACACTGCTGCAGTCAAAAGGGAATTAATAGCACAGATGAATATGTACTGTATACTATGGATTCTCATTCACTGATCACCGATAACCAACACACATTAATCTAGATGAATTTTAGATTAAATGCTCAGCTTTGGGGCAGTCAGCTTATCTGATTTGCAACCCACAGCTCAAGCATTAATACAAAATTAATACTTTAAATCATCTATTTGGTCTCAATCAAATGTCAAAGACTTTATTTACAAACTGAATTCAGTTTGACAATATTTTATTGATATTGATTGTTGCATTATGGAATTGCAACTGGCTGGGAGATGTAGGGTTTGTCTGATTTATAGTTCTGGTCATGATTTAAATTCCAAGAATGTCTCGAAATATTTAAGTGAAGTGCTTATTATTGCAAGAGGACCAAACAAAGTATTTAACCCATGAAATCATTTAAAGGCCAGTTGGGTTATCTTTTTTTTGTGATTAATCAGGTGTCCAGTCAAACTGCATAAAAACAAGAAATGATTTTGCATAAATTTAGCTTGCTCTAAATTAGCAACCAGTTCATGGAATAAACCAGGCTGCAACATGCCTGCCTAGCTTCAAACGCATTACTAGATCACCTTGCCTGTTCACATAGAATTTAGCGTAATTTAATATTTTGTTTATCTGACTGCTCACTGATGGCCATAGCTACATTGTTGAATTGCAAAACTACATACATATATACATTAAACAATATATGAGTATGGCTGTGTCCATTTCTACACGGCGCTCAGGTCTTAATGCTGTGTAAAGGCCTTCATTTTGACATTTAAATTACAGGGATGCATCTTAAAGGCTTTTACTCACTGTGCATTGTGTCATGTCATAGAAGATACTCTCATTCAAAGTGAATTGTAAAAGAGTGACATTCAACATTCAAGCTTCTGTATGTTAAGAAACCCAAAGCTCGGCAAACTATTGCTGGAATTCAAGGAGCCAGAAACTTGTGGCTTGTAGTGGATTTTATAACCAAGAAAGAGCCAACTAAAAATTAATAATTATTCGCAAATGAGTCCCAGTTTCTATTAATACCCAGAATGAAGAGAATGAGAAGGCAGTGGCCCCAGGCCTCAATACATAGAATTGGTTTGCTAAAGTTGTGCTTAAGGTAGTGCAGTGGCCTACAACACTGAAATACTGTACTGCTACCCAAATAGCATTTCTGATACCAGCACAGGGTGTCTAATGTTAATTGAAGAGTGAAAAGAAAAGTATGTCCGTATGTGTGTGTGTGTGTGTGGGTGGGTGTATGTTTGTGCATACACTTAAAATCCAGTGTGCCTCTAATGAGACACAAAGTACAGACAGCAGGTTGAGCGTGGGCTGGAAACCATGGTAACGGCCTTGAGCTCCTAGAGATGTGGAGGGAGACAGAGAGAGAGAGAGAGAGAGAGAGCCACCATGTCATTTAAATGTTTTCTTGTGATCAAGAACCGAGCAAGTGATTGATCCGTCTAAGGTATAATGAAATATAGCATAGTATCTGAACATATACACATGTGGATACACAGTTTACATGTCATACAGTATTTATATACTAGAGCCTTCTTCTTGTTGCATCATCAACCACATAACTACATATGTGTTCATTTTAAGCATTCATGCTCTTTTGTTAAAAAAGAGACGTATTTATGTATATTTCTAATGTTTGGTTTACAATACCTGTTGGATACAAAATGTATCCTTTAGGTTGTTTTCATTTCATTGATGGGGAACAAAGTGTAAGGTTTTGTCAAATGTATAGTTTTAATGAAGCTAGTCAGTGTATGTTAGTATTTTGTTTTGCTTGGGGCTCAGCTTGCACTTCAAAATTAGGTTGATTTATAAAGTCTGTGAGGGAGTAATGTCACTTGTTGCCTATAAAACACTGTAGTTCCTACTATAATTCACAGTGCAATTAAACAATAACCACAAAGTTCAGTGTCCTAAGGAGATATGTATATTGTTGTTAATAACAGTCACATTGCAGTTTATTACATCAATGGACCAGGAAATCAGGACATCACAAATAATTTTGATTAGCTAATATTTCCCAGATGTTGTTACTTTGCAGAAGTTGTGGTGCAGTTTGGGGTATGATTGTTTTAAAAGGCTTTTTTTTTTAGTAAATTTTGTAATATGCCTTTATGAGAGAATTATAGTTTGTCATTTGAAAGTAAAATACACCCCGTGTTGTACCTCAGCCCACTGATGCCTGAGCAATGGGACAAGAGTTCCGGTTTTTAGGCCTTTTTCATATAAAACTAATTATATAGTGGAGGTGTCAATTTATGCAGTATAAATTGTTTAACAAAACAAAACAAAAAACAAACAAACAAACAAACAAACAAACAAACAAAAAAAACAAGAAAACTAGAGCTATAAGAAGAACGTAGCTGATTTATAAGACCCCATTTATGTCTGTTCAGTCAAACAGCACCCTTGTAGGGACTTTAAACACAGCTCTCATATGAGGGGACCGTTGCAAAGGAACCAAATTAGGGTAAATTTTTAAAAATGCACATAACTTTTAGGATTGGTGAATTTTATGCATGACTTGCAGACTTGGACAATGTACATGTGTTATGCCTGAAGCCAAACAACAAAAACACAAATTATGACATTACACTTTTACATTAAACATGGACGTCGACAGTGACCAAAAATCAGCAATGCCAAAGAATATAAAACGAACATCTTTTTAGGTTGTTTCTCATCTTTCCCCATTTTGCTGTATGTGTTAGATTGTGTGTAAATATGATATTTATTGCATTGCCAGGCACTTTTAGAGGAACCAAGCCTCCACTTACTGCATACTTTCAACACAAGGCACATTGCAATGGTGCAAAACAGATAAAGATAAAGCTTTATCTGTATTTTAATAAAATGCATCATTGGAAAGTTTCACATCCAAGGCTGCTTTGTCATCTGGTATATTGCCATTACAAATTTTACAAATTACAAATTACTGTGCAAACGGTTTAAATATGTTATATACGACACCCTATACAAATTAGTTTTTACCATTTTTGGAGACGATGTTTTCCAACTTTTGCAACTTTTGTGGGAAAACTACAATTCAGTTTTAATTATTTGTCCAATATACAGTACAGCAAATATAGTGCAAATTCCTCGTTAAAGCCATGCACATCTCTATAACCATGCAAGCAAAACTGCTTTTTACAGGTTATAACCAACATCAAATTGAAGTACTAGCTTGACACAGCTGTGATCTGACACATAGTCCATGAAAATGTGTTTTCTTTCAAGAGATGGTTAAGCATGTTTGTGTTTGATATTTGGTATACCTTTCTTTCCCTCTGAGGAGCTGCAGGGAAGCTTGACAAACAGGTGGCAAGCCAGAAAAAGAAAGAGAGAAAAATAAAGCAATGTTAGTGTCTTGCTGTGTTGTCTCACAGCAAGAGGCTACCTGCTTCAGTTTTACTTGGGCTCAAATTCAAACTTTTTTTCAGATATCATACATGAAGACAGTCAAACTAAAAGGATCGTGGCATAAAAAAAATAAATAAATCAAAATTATGAAATATTTCATTCAGCATTTAAAGGGAAGTCTGTTAAATGTGCTCTGTGCCCAGTTGAAAGACGCATAAGAAACTAGTATGTTATCAGTCACAGACAGAAATCAATGTTCTTAGTTTTGGTCGTCATCCCCTTTTTTTCCTTCACTCCTGAAAGTATTTCAATGACTCTTTCAGAGTGTTTCTTAAAAAAAATAAGAAAAAAAGATTGAAGGCACTGATAATGTTTTCCAGGGAATTTGCTTTATTTTTTGGAAATAAAGAAAAACTTTAAAAGCCACTCTATAAATTATCAACATCATCCCTGAAAAGCAATAAGCATAATTGCAGAAAGATGGTGTGAAATTTGAAAATGTTCAAGGATGAATAAGAAGAGGAGAATAGAGACAGAAAGTGAAGCAGCTCAAGGAAAAGATGAAGGTGTTAATGAGAGTGAAAGATACTGAGGGAGAGAAAAACCTTTGTCTGGAAAAAAAAAACCTATTGATGTGATGAGATGAGAGTGTGCTGATTAATGATTGATGTCATTGATTTTTAACTTCTCTGTTTTTGCTGCCTCTGCCTGCCATCGATTTTTTTGTGTTTATTTTTTTTCTTTCATAATTTTCTTTTTCTTCTCACCTCGCTTTTCCATCCATGGTGTCTCATAAGTTCTGCACTACCATGTGCTGAACACATCAAATTCTCACAAGAAATATCCAAATTTTTATTATTTATTACCTCAGTGGAGCTACTGGAAGATCAATCAACACCAGAAGCAAAGACTCCAGGGGCCGGTTTCAAAGACAGGGCTAAGAGTAAGCCACAACTGGGCTTTAATCTGTACTAGTTGAAACCGGCACATAAGTCACTTTCCTAATCATGGTTTAAGGTTGTTTAAGTTAGTCTGGATTAAGCTCAGTAAACCTGGTGATGAAAAAAAACTATAATGGAGTCAAAAAGATCATGTTCTGGTGTGAATCTGAAAATAATTCAAGATGCAATAATTCAAGTATTTATTGTCATTGTCACAGAAGAACAACGAAATTACGTTTGGAGCATCCACATGCATAGCTGATAAAGTGAAATACCTAAATAACCCATAAATACCCTAGTGTAAACATTTAGCACAGTATGACATCAGTACAGCAACAGTATTGGCAGCAGCATAAGGGCATGTTGTTGATACAGTGCATTTGAGAGCAGGGACATTCAGGCAAATACATGAGAATAGTGACATTATGCAGCAATGCAAAACCAGTTCAGTGCTATTGATGATGGGTGTGGTTATTGTCCATGAGAGGGGGGCAGAAAGGGGAGGGGGGCAGTGTTTAGTAATCTCACAGCCTGAGGATACAGGCTGTTGTCCAGTCTGGATGTTCTGGCCTTTATGGCCCTGTACCTTCTCCCTGAGGGCAGCAGGTGAAAAAGGTGATGAGCAGGGTGGTGCTAGTCCCGCAGGATGTTACGCACTCTTCTCAAACAGCGAGTGGGATAGATGGTGCTGATCTCTGGGAGAGTCGTCCCAATGATTCTCCCTGCTGTTTTCACCACCTGCTGAAGTGCCTGCTGGTCAGCCTTAGTGCAGCTGGAGAACCACCCTAGAAATCCGTATGTCAGCACACTACAGATGGCACAGTTGTAAAAGTTCACCGTCAGGCGTCTGGGAATATGAGCACTCCTCAGCTTCCTTAGATAGTTTCCCACGGCTGAGGCAATGTGCCCCAAGACAAGTCCTCAGTCACTGTCACCCCCAGGAACTTAAAACTGCTCACCCTCTCCACCACATCTGTGCCAATGAAGAGAGATTGGTGGTCATTGGGTCCTTTCCTGCGGAAATCCACGACTATCTCTTTGGTCTTTTTGGTATTTTGAGCCAAGTTGTTATTATGGCACCAAGACACCAGATGTTGCACTTCAGTCCTGTAATATATTTCATTATCATTGGTGATAAGACCGAGCACTGTGGTGTCATCAGCGAACTTGACAATGAGATTAGACGAGGAGGTGGCAGAGCAGTCGTGGGTAAACAGAGTGTAGAGCAGGGGGCTCAGAACACACCCTTGTGGGGCCCCGGTGTTGATGAACAATGGCAGAGGTAAAAAGAAGTAATTGAAAGCAATTATGAAAAGATGTTATTTAAACAAGTTGTGCCAACTTCATTTAAGCCACTAATATCTATTCCACACTTCTCATATTATCTCTGACATCACCTCCATCAGATTTGACCTGCCTGTGTAAACCTTTTGGAAGAACCTGAACCTGTTAAACAAATGAACAGCAGAAATCAGAAGAAAGCTATTGATGATAATAATAAGAATCTTATTGTGATTAGTAGTAGTAGTAGCAGTATTTTACAATATAGATTTTTAGGAATTGATTTATTTGTACATCTAACAATGCAGACCATTTCCCAGAGGAAAGGAATTTAAACAGGTAACAAGATGCAGCTCAAAGTAAATGTGTTCCCTCCATTCCTGCAACATCACCATCACAGAGAGACCAGAAAAGATGACCAGAAATTAGCCATAAAAATTTCATGAAAAAAAAAATTAAATATCTGAAGGAGGAACATGAAATGGAAATAATTCTGCACGTTAAATTGAAAATGAAGTTGGAACAGAGAGCCATGACGCAGGAGAGAAACACGAATGAAACAGCTGTGTAATAGATAATATGAAAAGTAAAAATATTTTTCTTTTTAATTAAAATACTCATGAGTTTTAGTGACTACAAACTACATTTAAAACAGACCCTGGTTAACTCACTAGTCAAGCAGTTTTTATTTTGTACACAGGAAAAAATATTAATAGAAAGCAATCATAAACAAACAATACCTTCCATATCTGAATGCTTTCTAACTGAAGTGCTGTATAGTGAAAACGTCTCTGAGTGCAGGTCCTTATTGCTCAAGCTGAGATATCAGCTTTAAAGAATTTTCTTTCTACATAAAAAAGTGGTCTGGAAAAGTTATTTCATCAAAATAAATCTGTGAATTCTAGCTGTCTGACAGCAGCGGTTGCAGTCACCGGCCTCTATGGTGCATATTGGTCTGAATTTAAATAATTCATATAGTTCAAACTCCTGAGCAAATGTTTCTAAGCAGAAGTTAAACTTTCCCCTTTAAAGGATTAGTTTAAGAATCAACTTAGTCTTAGATTAGCTCTAATTATCATTCTTGCAATTGGTTTAGTTTAATCCAGAATAAGCCAAAACTTGGACTTATTTCAACCAAGCCTCTGCATGTGACTTTGAGTTAAGTTAGCTACAATGGGATCAGCATTAAGCCATGAAATGACCCTAGAAGTTACAGTAGGTAGCCCCAAAACTATTTCAAGCTCCACTAACTGTTGTTTATAATCAATGAGGCTTATTTTACAGCTGCATGGTTTTAAATCAAACATCCAATTGAGGAAATATAGATATTGCCCAGCATTATTGTCATTTTTGTATTTCATGTCTGAGTGAAACATTATCAATACAACATTTATACAAGCCAAATGACCTTCAGCAACATGCTCATGTTCCCATCAGCTCCCAGATGTCTCCCACCATGCAAATATGATACCATTCATTTTCAGACATTAGACCACTATACACATTTATTTGGATGGTTGCAGGTAATGAATAGCACTGCTTCCATTGTGATTTATGACCACAGCTCCGAGACACTGGGTGACAACTTCAATAAGTAAGAAGAGGAAAAAGGCAGAAAAAACTCAGTAGCAAGCAGAGAAGATGGCTTATATGCACACACACAGACACACACAGACACTTACACAAACACATTGGATCTCCAATCAGACAGAGGCTGCAAGGATTGCTGTAGGAGAAATTGAGTTTTGTACTCTGGAGGCTCCGAGAAAGATAGAAAAAGGAAAAGGAGGAAAGACAGACAAATAGGCGAAACAGAAAAAAATACAAAAGATAGAAATAAAGAAGCAAAGTAGCAGAAAGAAATAGAAGAGTTAAGGATTATTGTGTTGCTTGAGGCATGTTGGCAACATTTGGGAAAGAACAAGAGAAGATTTGTCATTCACTTCCCTTTATTTATTGCACTCTCTCTCTCTCTCTCTCTCTCTCTCTCACACTAAAACACACACACACACACACACACACACACACACACACACACACACACACACACACACACACACACACACACACACACACACACACACACACACACACAATCACTTTGCCATCTGTTCTTTCTGTAGGAACAGGAAACTAAAAATGTGGACTCTAAAAATGGCAAACTATAGTAATATGGCTCTATGCTTTGATAGTAGTTATATTTGTCTTGCTAGTGTCTGACAGGGCATGGCTGCATGAGCTGCAGCTGAAAGACTCACTTTGACCTAGATCAGCTCAGCAGCTGGCTGCCAGCAGTGTCTGCATAGTAGTCATGCCCATTTCTCAGTGATATGATGAATTTTGGACATTGCCCATAATGATGTAAGAGTTCCCTCCCACACCTCTAACTCCCTGTGTCTGCTTTTTCACAGTCTGTCTGACTGTTTTGCTATTTCTGGTTTTATCTCTCCCATTTGCTTTCCTTGTCTTTCTGTTTATCATTTCTTTGTTTGTCCCTGTGAAGAAACTGGAGCTGTCTCAACATGTAAATGTCTCTTACATGTGTCCAGTTTTAAACTTAATTGGACAAATCTTATAAATGGCCCACAGTAGCCTGATTTTGACTTAATTATTAAATTCAAGTAAAAACTGTTGTTGCTGAGATGGTTTATTGAGTATTTGTCATTGTTTGCTTGCATATCTCATTCGATTTGGAATTGAAAACGAACAGAAGAAAATAAATAATAAAAAAAAAAATTTCTTTGGTAACATAGAAGCTGAAAGTACTTAGTTTTTTGCTACATTTTATTGCACTTCACTGTTTTTCTGGTTACTGAAGCATAACATTCAACATTGGAAACGATAGTGCAAGGTTTTGGATTACGTGCAGCTGAACCTAAAACCATCTCAGAGATCCTCTGACCAGCCCTTGTAATGGGATTCAGTATTATAACAAGTGGAGGGCCTGACACAGACAGATAAAGGTACCTCACCAGAAAGTGAGATTTTAATCTAAACTAGCTTGAATCTGAAGCTAGACCTACTCCAGACTCGTTTTGATCCCACTCCATGGCAAGGTTGCTGCAGCAGTGACTGCATCCACATCTTCAGGGACTTTGCCTTTGGCAGACCGTAGTCTATGCTGACAGATCATGGGCTGTTTACATCCCTCCAGTTACAAACCCAAACATACAATGGCAGGAATTGCAAAAGATCATTAGTTGTCACCTAACAAAACAATCACATGATTTTAGTTTATATTATACCATTGATTGTGAGCATACATACATCACTACTGTTCTATTAAAAGTATATTTGCAAACTTTTTAAAAGGAAAATACCCTGGAAATTCCTGAAAGCTACAAAGCCTTTCCACTTCCATATTTAGGTCTGTTGGACTATATTTTTCTGTTTGTTTTGTCTGTGTTTAATTGTGCGTTACATCTTTTTGTGGCAGAATCTTTTTTTTCCCAGTCTTGCTGTGTGTAATAATATAATATTGTTTCCATAGTCCCTGTAGTCATTGGAAGTCTGTCAAGTTCCTGGCAGCCATTTATTTAAAAAAGAGTGAGCTCAATGGAAGGAGGGGCATGGGAATTGGCATTGGAATATGGAGTTATATATATATATTTTTTGTACATTTATTTAATTTTTTAACCAAACAAAACCATTACAAACATAAATCATTTTAATGAAAAGGTACAGAAAGAAGAAAAATCTTATGTAATTGGCCCCTCTCACTCAAATCATTAATTAACCAAACATATTAAAATTTACCAAGAAGGAGCTGCAGGCCAACTTCACACTGATTTTTAATGGGTGCTTAATTTTTTCCTATTCATCTGCTATATTCACATCACCACAAAGCAAAACAAAAGAACCTCTTTTATTATATTTTCTCCTCTTTCTCCAATACTTTGGTTCTGAATCAGTTGTTTCAATTAAAGTTTTTTAGACATTTTTTTTTCTTGTTTGCAGGGTTAAATGATACCAAACCATGTCAGTCTAGACATTTTCTGTTTTCTGCAGTTTGTTGTCCACTGGTTGCAAATGACAGAATAAACAGTGTTAATTATAACCTAGTCAGGCTGGTCCAGCTCTGCTCTAAGCCGACGATGAACTGGAGTCTCACATATTTGGTTTTAATTAATTTAGATTCAGATATGCTGTCAAAACTATAGAAATATACTTGATATACCTCACCCAACATAGTTTATATTTGCCAGCTGGAGAAATTACCAACAAAGATAAACTGAATTTGTCCATTTAGGTGTTTAAATCAAGTCTTCTGTCCTTTGCATGTTTTCTTCTGCAGTGACGGATGGGCAGACAGGTATGATGTGACCGACGGCTATGTCAAAGAAGCGGCCGGGGGTATTACCATTAAGCTCCAGTCAGCTGATGTGAAATGGTTTGATGATTACTACCTGAAACTCCGTCCTGAAAACAACCACAGGAACCCTTGGTTTCCAGAGTTCTGGCAACATCGTTTTCACTGTCGACTGAAAGGCCACCCCCAGGAGAGCAACAAGTACAACCACACTTGTAGCAGTAAGTGCACACAAAAATGAAAATACTTGGGAGTTAAACAGTTTTTTTTTTTATCATGACAGCTACATTTGGTGGCTTTATTGCTGTCCTGAGAGTCACTGGGATAATGCCTGAAAATTGGAGCTCTACTGTTCTGCACTGGCTTATATAAAAAAGCAAGAGGAATCATTGTTTTAGGTCAGCATAACAGACTATGGTACCAGTCTGCATTTTCATTGATTGGCTTTCTTAATGACCATTATTAATGCAAATATTTTACCAACAGACAGGCTGAACACACACCCACACACCTACAAACAGACCATATGGATGCACACAGCTTTCCAGTTCATCTGGAGAGCACACCCTTTATTTTGCTCATTGCATTCAGTCCTCTTCCTTTCTCTCTCCAATTAATTCTTTCCATTCAAAGGCAAAACAGTGTTTGAGTGCAGCATCAAAGAGAGTCATGTCTCATGTATTCTAATGAAATGGGACACGAAATACAAATGAACAGAACACATAAAAAAAAAAAGAAGTGAGATGTAGAGGTTGGAAGTAACTGATGAGCAAAAGGAAAGATAGCAGTCTTTGATGTTAGAAAGAATAGAGAACTTTTCGTTGTTTTTTTTCTTTCTTTCTTTTGTAAGTTGAGTTTCTCTAATTTTGTACTAACCATTTTTTCTTCCATCCCTGCTCACCAACCCAATTCTCACTTCCTCCTAACTCTACATAAGCAGAACGGGAGTCCCTTCGGAAGCAGTATGCACAGGACACCAAGATGGGCTTTGTCATAAATGCCATCTATTCAATGGCATATGGCCTGCATAACATGCAACGGTCACTCTGCCCAGGTTATCAGGTAGGTCCAACATAAATAGAAGGGTTAACTGCAATAAAATTAAGCAATAAGCATGAAGGGATTTAAAGTGGGGAAAACGGGCACATGTAGTTTATCTATATATTGTAGATGCAGAAAAAAATCCTTTTTAAGCCAGTACTGTACCTCTGTAGTTGTTCATACAGTCTACAGGTGTTTAGGCCAGCTTCATTTGTAGTCTCCAAGTGCCACACTCTAATCAACTAATTATTCCAAAACACTTGCAAAGGGCTCCAGAGCATTTAAATGGTCTCTCAGTCTATTTCAATAAAATTCACAATCATGGGGAAGGTTGCTGATCTGACAGTTGTGCAGAAAACCATCACTGACACCCTCCTCAAGGAGGGAAAACCTCAAAAAGTAATTGCAAAAGAAGTTGGATGCTCTCAAAGAGCTGCATCAAAGCACATCAATAAAAAGTTGAGTGGGAGGGAAAAGTGTGGAAGAAAAAGGTGGAACAACCAGCAGGGATGACTGCAGCTTGGAGAGGATGGTCAAGAAAAAGCCATTCAAAAATGTGAGGGAGCTTCACAAGGAGTGGACTGAGGCTGGAGTTAGTGCTTCCAGAGCCACCACACACAGACGGAGCCTGGACATGGACTTCAAATGTCATATTCCTCTTGTCAAGCCGCTCCTGAACTAAACACAATGTCAGAAGCATCGTACCTGGGCTAAAGTAAAAAATGAACTGGTCTGTTCAAAGTGCTCTTTTCTGATGAGCAAAATTTGCATCTCATTTGGAAATCAGGGTCCAGAGTCTGGAGGAAGAATGGAGACGCAACAATCCAAGACACCTAAAGTGCAGCGTGAAGTTTCCACAGTCTGTGTTGATTTACGAGCCATGTCATCTGCTGGTGTTGGTCCACTGTGCTTAAATTCAGAGTCAACGCAGCCGTCTACCAGGAGATTTTAGAGCACTTCATGCTTCCTTCAGCAGAAAAGCTTGTTGGAGACGCTGACTTTATTTTCCAGCAGGACTTGGCACCTGCTCACACTGCCAAAAGAACCAAAACCTGATTCAATGATCAAGAGATTACTGTGCTTGATTGGCCAGTAAACTCTCCTGACCTGAACCCCATAGAAAATCTGTGAGACATTGCCAAGAGAAAGATGAGACACATGAGATCGAGCAATGCAGAGGTGTTGAAGGCCGCTATTGAAGCATCCTGGTCTACATTACACCCCAGCAGAGCCACAGGCTGATACCATCCATGCCACGCCACACTGAGGCAGCAATTCATCCAAAAGAGGCTCAAACCAAGTACAGAGTTCATATGCATGACTGTTACGACCCCAGGGTCGTAATCCGGCTAATGATTATAGCAAACAGCTGGGGCTCGTTGAAATTGCAAAGGCCGGGTCCTGATCCCTCCTTGGACTGGCTGATTTCGGTGCCTCCCACTCTCCCTCCTGCTGATTGGCTCTACAACCAGCCAATCACCTTCCAGCTCAGAGGAGTCCATGAAATAAAGGACAGCTGCAGGGATCATTCAGGAGGGAGAGGCCGGGCCATGCGGGTGGCTTCCCCTCACATTTGGAGGGAGAGACAGGACTGTGTGGCCTGTCTCCCCTCACATTCGGAGTGAGAGGCTGGGCCATGTGGGCTGCTTCCCCTCACCTTCGGAGGGTGAAGTTAGACTGCGTGTGCTGCTTCCCCTCACTTTAGACCATCCGGGCAGACGTATGGTAGCGTTATGGTGGTGTTGCTGGTTGTGTGCCAGCTGTGCTAATAGGTAGCCTTTTGTTTGTGGGACTATTTGATGTATGTAGCAGGATGGCTCCTGCTGGATTGTTGTCCCTAGTTGGGGACGGTAAAATAGTCATCGAAGGTTTGGCTTACCTCTGTGTTTTCCCTGTGGGGAACGTTTAAGGCGCAGGCTGGGTTTTGAGCAGCGCTACCCATTGGTGTGTGTTCTGTCCTATTTTCACACTGAGTTAAAGTTTGGGTTTTGTGTTGGGCTAGGTTTAGGTTATGTGTTCTGAATTGCTCACATTTAGTTTAATGGGACTGCTGCCTTTTGCTATTAAGTTATCACGCCAAGATAAGAGCACCCTTTTGTTTGTTTAATTTTAGATGGTTTACTTGGTGTGTATAGTTTCTGATTTAACTTTTGTCTGTTTCTTTCAGCAGTTCCGCTAACCCCAACACTTGGAGTTACGTTAACTTCCTGTTTTATCCCCTTTAATTTTATTCCTCAACAATAAAATGACGTTTTCCACCTTCACAACTGTCTGCTTCTGTCTCTTGTGTTACGTCCCACTCGTACCCTTATAACGGGACGTAACAATGACTATACTCTTCAGATGGTCAACATTTCTGTTTTCAAAGTCCTTTTTATTGATTTCATGTAATATTCTAATTTTCTGAGATTTTGATTTTCACAAGCTGTAAGCCATAATCATCTAAATTATAACAAATAAATGCTTGAAATATCTTGCTTTCCATGTAATGAGTCTATATAATATATTAGTTTTGTGCGATATTCTAATTGTTTGAGTTTCAACTGTATACACACAATTTCTTTTCATTGTAATACTTGCAATGTTGTTTAACAATTTCAGTGAAAAGTTATACTCATGAAAAATGCACCTATGTTTGTCAGATGATACTACCAGAAATCTCAACCTTTCAATCAACAAATTTTACTTTATACGAGTCATTCATTGCACCCACATGCTTCCGCTCCCTGAAAAGAAATTTAGGAATGATAACTGTCTTCTGAGGTCACCATTGAACAGTCTTCTTGCGATCTGCTTTTGCTGATTAGTTTGTTCTCTGCCAAATTCTATATCTATGAGGAAGTTTCTTCTCTCTGAACAAAACCTAGTGTGTTTTTCCTTTAATGCTACAATTAATGTTATGCTGCCTGATTCCTTTTCTGCAGTGATGTGCAGCGTGCTCTGCACTGGCCCTGCTAACAGTATCTACTTATGATGCTGTGTTTCTATCATAATACACCCTATTAATGATATCCTGCACAACAGATTCACCACAGATCACAACAGCACACTAAAGTAGCCTGAGCTGAGAGAGGCGTAATTTAGATGCTGAAGGTGCATACTTTGAAATAAAAACAATGTCCAGAAACTGGGGAAGTTAGCATTAGTAACACGTGGCTGTGTCTTAATTACCTCTATCCCACTCATTAGTAATCTGTGGCCACAAGCTATCATCTAGTGGCCATGGATTAGTAAGGTGTGGTCACAAGATTTTCTTTTTTTCTTTCTATTGATGTCACTAGACAGCCTCTGTAGCTTTAGCACAGCGCCAGTAAAAAAGCTTGGACACACCTGCCCATTAAATTAAAATGTTTAATTAAATTTTTTATTTTAACAGGTAGCGTGTCCTAACTGATGCTGTAGGTGTACATTATTAAATGCAGTCATTATCAAAAGCAGATGCTGCTTTCTGTAGACACGATTCATTTGTTTTAACCTTGTGGGAAAGACCTTAACCATAATTCTTGTGTTCTGACATGGATATAAAATGTATCATAGTCAGGGGTTTAGATCTGACTAAACTCAGTAAGATATCTACAAAGATTTTACAATAACTGAATTAGAAGGTCATGGGATTAAGAAACAATAAATCATTCAATGCCTGATTGACTTTTCTTGAAACGTTGTGGTTTGCTGATGTTTTGGTTAAAGTTTAGATGTTGAAGCTTTCCTGGATGATTAAGTATGCTTTAATGAATTAAGCTGAAGATTAATAAAAAAAAAAGATTTTATTATTTATAGGCTAGTTCAGTCTGCTGTATGAATGATCATTTACCACTGAGTCCTTACCTGAGAACACTTAGATTAAACAATATTTTGTAAACAGTTTTTCATACTATTTTTGTTCAGAATAACTTGATTGTTAATGTATTTTCAGGGCCTTTGTGATGCCATGCGACCTATAGATGGTGCTACGCTGCTGGATTTCCTAATGAAAACCAACTTCACTGGTGTGTCAGGGGAGGGAATCTTATTTGATGAAAATGGAGACTCACCTGGCAGGTAGGCATTGTTACCAGACATGTCTGATGGTTCGGTCTGTCAGTTTGAAGATGTACAGCTATATATTGTAAAGTGTGCACTGTTTGTGTGCCATTTTTGAAACAGGTATGAAATAATGAACTTCAAAAAGATGGGAAAGGACTACTACGACTACATTAATGTTGGTAGTTGGGATAACAGTGGATTGAAGATAGACGATGATGAAATCTGGTCCAGCAAAGATGCCATCATCAAATCTGTCTGCAGTGAACCCTGTGACAAAGGACAGATTAAGGTAAACTGATATTAACAAATAAGATTTATTGTTTTTTATATATATATTTTTTTTAAATATTAACACGCTTCAATAGTTGACATATGTAAAATGCCCCGTTTATGAATTTGCAGTAATTAACTATTCATCAAACTCACAACAAAATAAAGAAAATTATTTGTAGCTTTTGCTTTGCTTAAAAATGTCATCCATATTAGCAGAAGGGTTTCACACTTATTTCAGTTGTTAATATAAACTGATTCAATTTATTTGCAATGCTCTGCATGCCTATGTCTCAGATCCCTTTAGCCTTTAGCCCACACTTGTATCCTCTGACTGCCTGATCCTCTGTTATCCTCATTCCCAGTCAAAATTTCAAAGGGATCAGATTTTCTGCTTGAGCTGGCATGCAGACAAACAGCCTTGATTTGAAGTCAGTGCAACCAAATAAACAAAGATGCACGCACTTATAAAAAGAGCTCAATCTGTCCCTTTCAGGTAATTCGTAAAGGTGAGGTGAGCTGCTGCTGGACATGTACTCCCTGTAAAGAAAATGAATATGTGTTTGACGAATACACCTGTCGAGCCTGTGAACTGGGCTCCTGGCCTAATGATGGCCTTACGGGTAAGTATATGTTTGTATGTTTCTGTATTTGCTAGCATGTTTTTTTTATAACCTGAAGCTGCAATCTCAAAGATCTTCAGTAGTCCCACATGAATGCATGTGATAAAGAGATGCGGGCTCTCGCCTTTTTACCTGTGTACTATCACAACATAATAGTAAGATCCCTCCATTTTACTCTCCACACCTCTTTCCCTCTTCCCCGTTCAAAAAGCTTTTGATTTTCAATTCAGAAACAATACTGCTGCAGAAAAAACATTTATTTCACCTCTACTGCATTGGAAGTGATGGGATGTTGCCTTGTTGTACTCTCAGCTGCTCATTATTCTGCTTGCTAGCTTTTCACCAAGCTCAATGATTAAAACATGAATCGAAGCCCTACTGAAAATTCAGATGAAGGCTCACTAGCAGAGACAAAACCATCCTTGAAGTAAAGCAGGCTGTAAACTAATGTAAAAATGATAGACACAAAGCTGACAGGAGAGAAAAAAGGAGGAATTGTAGGTATGATTGCAGTCGTCTGGGTATTAGTTTGTGGGTGCAAATTCATGTGTGAGACTTTGCTCATGTGTTTCAACAATAAGTACTGTGAATCCCCCTGCGGTGTGATATGGAACAGTAATAATCAAACAAACTGTCCAGCCCTCTTTGACAACCAGACATTTTGATCTCGCTCCCTCAGCCCAAAAGAAAGGAGACAGAAAGGCTGAGAGACAAACAGAAGAATTGATTGAAAGCCAGAGGGAAAAAAAATGAGATAGAGTAAAAATCAACTAACAGGGGAGAGAGCTGAAAGACCTGTGAACCCATAGAAAACTACAGGACAGTTTTTCAGACAGCAATTAAGCAAAAACAAAAAGACAGAGAGAAAAAGGCGATCTAAAGGCATGAAGTGAAAAGTGAGAGGGATGGAAAGAACAGAGCAAGAAATGAATAGAGGCTCTGACATAAGCAGCAGCCAGGGACAGGGAAAGGAGCAGAGTAAGGAAGGATTAGCTTTGGGATTCGAGCCTCTGCACTGATCGGGAAATTTGAGTCTCACAATGTTTGAAGGAGTTTGCCTCAAAACTTTATATTGACTAAACTCTTCAAATGGTCCCGCTTCCCTTAATGTGCCAGGTTGACTTAAAAGCAATTTCTTGAAAGCTCTGTGAACTAATTGAGAATTAAAATGCTGATGTAGTCTATAAATTTTGACGGCTCTGAGAAAGCCCACAAGGAAGAACACTGATCCAGGATTTGCTGCCTTGCATCAACACTTATGTAGGCAGTGTTAATTGGAGCTAAACTCTAAATACATGTGGGTGGTCCTTACCCCTTATGACTAGGGAAGATGGGTCCTGTAATCCTTGACTCTTAAAGAAGAGGCTGTGCTTAAATGTTGAAAAGACCACTATTTAAAAAAAAATATTGTTCAGAAGCTGCAAATATGTATGATATATATTTTTATATAGCCTTTAAATAAAATCCGATGTACAGCTGTACCACTGTTATACAGATACTGCACTTTTAATGCCTCACATATTTTAGATTATGATTTATAAAGATTATGTGTGAGCTTTTCAGCAATATAAGTCTATAAAATGCTGCTGCCTGAACTTCACTCTGTGTTTCTTTGTAGCCGTTCTCTTAGCTTCTATCAGCAAAAAGCCTGTTGTTGAAGCCACAAAACCTAATCACATCAGTGATTTAATAAACCTTGGTGGCCCAGTTAAAGTGATTAAATTACTACACTTATTTTCTTTTTAATGACTGTCTGTTCTGTCTCTTTGTAATGTGCTTTGCTGTCCAAACAGATGCTTGTTTGTGTCTGGAGAAAGAAACAAAAGAAAATAAAAATCAAGAAAGTGAAAATGTTCAGGGGCAGAAAGTTGAAGAAACAATCTTTGTGCATCCTTGGTTTTACAGCATGTCTAGACCAACCAGCTAGATGATTTCTTCCAGCATTAAGATGGAACATAATTAGAACTGGCCCTTTAATTAACAACACTTTATCTTCTTGCCTGTGAAGAAGACAGAGATAGAGGGAGAGAATTAAGGAACAAGGTGGGACGGAAGAGGATGTGGAGAGATAAGGGAGATATAAGGGGGTATAGAAAGGGCGGAATGATTAATGGTGTATCACAGAGGCACAAATGGAGGGAGAGGAATGAACCAGCAGACTGCAAAATTTAGAAGAATATTTCTACTATTGTAAGAAACAGCCGTGCAAAAGCAAGTTGCAACACAGACGAGCAGATGTGGGACAAAAAAAGTAAAATCCTAATTTGTAGTCTAACAGTAGATAAAACCATACTGAAAAATTGGTGGAATGTTCATTTCTGATAGTATTGGGTAAAGATAGAATATATTAGTCACATTCACTCATTTGTGTCCCAGTTTCACAAAATGGCCTCAGTAATAAAAACCCCAGGTAAATCTGGTTTTATATAAATTGATTTATACTAACCCAGAGCCAGTAGACATGCAAGCTGTGAAAATGTATGGACTATAACTGCAGACAAAACAACACAGCCTGAATTGATGTCAGTTAATTTTGTGCAACACTGACAAATCTTGCTGGACACTGGGAATGTCTTAACATCAAGGTCAACCAGACTGATTCAAAACTGGATACTAAAGGGTGTACGAGTGAAAAGAGAAATGAGGTAAAGAACACAAAGAAAAAATGCAGTTAAATGTCAAACGTGTGGCAGCCTTAGCATAAGTTAATAACTTACTATACACTTGCTGGACTTGATTAATTTTGGCACAGCAAATACTTTGTCTCATTTTTGCCTCCTTCATCTCCAGGCTGCAACCTAATACCAGTGGAGTACCTGCGTTGGGGTGACCCTGAACCCATTGCAGCTGTCGTCTTTGCCTGCCTCGGTCTGATGGCCACCTTCTTTGTCACTGCAGTTTTCATCCGGTAACAAATCTATCTCAGAAAACGTATAATACTGTATGAAGAGAAAAGAAGGATGGGCTTATATATGCATTACAAAATGAATCTGTTTATCTGAGTGGGCTCATGTCTTCATTTCATTTACAGATCTGTGTTTTGTTTAAATGTGTGTGTTTAGGTTCCGGGACACCCCAGTTGTGAAATCCTCTAGTAGAGAGCTGTGCTACATTATACTGGCAGGTATCTGCCTGGGTTACCTGTGTACCTTTAGTCTAATAGCAAAACCTCATGTCATCCATTGTTATCTCCAACGACTGGGAATAGGCCTGTCACCTGCCATGAGCTACTCTGCGCTTGTCACCAAGGTAAGTAAGGAAAGATGACAGGGAACACCCCATTAGAAATTAAGTAAGTGTCAGGGATATGTCTGCATATTTTCAGTGACTGCGGTGTATAAATACAAACAGAAAAAGTTTAGAAAATAGACACATTATACTGAGTAAATGCTGTATGTCTTAACGATGTTTGGTGTCTGACCCCAGACAAACCGCATTGCTCGGATCCTGGCAGGAAGCAAGAAGAAGATCTGTACAAAGAAACCTCGCTTCATGTCAGCCTGTGCTCAGCTTATCATTGCCTTCCTACTCATATTGCTACAGCTGGGTATCATTGTGGCTCTTTTCCTCATGGAGCCACCTGAGGTGAGCGGTGGCATGGTTTAAAGTTCAGTGCCAGATAAAAAAATTATTTGAAAGGGTTTGGGTTAGGGTTAACTTAAATAAGTTTGAACTTGAAAAAGCTTTTAACCTCTATATCCAAAACTTGATCCAGACACCATAGCATTTAGTTCAGTTACATTGCTAGTAAGTATTGAAATCTTTGCTGACAGATTTAAAGCTGCGCATCTGAAGTTAGCAGTTTTAAGGATGCAGTGTCAGTTAATTTGCATTACTTTCCCAAACACCTCTGTTGTTGCATCATTGTTATCTTGAAAAATTAATGAAATTGTTCTAGTAGCCTTTGCTTTGCCAAGCTTTGAGCTGTTGATGAGTTGTTTTCACTCCTGCATACACAGGTGATCCATGACTACCCCAGCATCCGGCAGGTCAATCTCATTTGCAACACCACTAACCTTGGTGTGGTTACTCCCCTGGGATACAACGGCCTGCTCATCCTCAGCTGCACCTTTTATGCCTTTAAGGTATTATCTTTGTTTCCTTGTAACTACAGTCATCATTATTAAGTAGATATCAGAAAATTAGTTGTATTTGCAATTTTTCATTAAACACGTCTTCAGATCTGATTAAATATCAGAATCATTGGTTAACAACCATCCAAAGCTTTAAAATGTAGAATATGTAGAAATATTATAAAAATAAACTTTCACCTTCCTAGAGGCCAAAAGCAAGTGACATTTTGCAAGAAGTATATGCAGAAATTCAGGAGAAAATAAACACTTCTCTCACTTGATTTGTTACCATTTGTTTTGTTTTGTTTTTTATTTATTGCAAAAACTTAATGTAGAATAATTTAATTTGTTACAAAAACAACAAAAAAGTTAAAATGATAGCTTAAGCCTTCAAATTGGTACTCTACAAACCAGTTGATGGCGTTATAGTGCACAGTGAGAGCTTGTTATCAATATCTAACTGCTCTGGATTTGCTTTATTTTCCTCTATTAAGTACACAGAACAAATAATGAAAATAAAGAAATGTAACATTATTTACCATTGCTTTTCCTTCTTTTTCTCTCTGTCTCCCTCTTTCTTCAAGACCCGCAATGTCCCAGCCAATTTCAATGAGGCTAAGTACATTGCTTTTACCATGTACACCACTTGTATCATCTGGCTGGCATTTGTACCCATCTACTTCGGCTCCAACTATAAAATTATCACCATGTGCTTCAGTGTCAGCCTCAGTGCCACCGTGGCTCTGTGCTGCATGTTTGTACCCAAGGTAATGTTCAAACTAAAATCCACTTTCATCTTTTGACTATTTTGATCAATATATTTGCTAACAAACTCGACTGAAAGTCACCAAATATGTTTTTTTATTAGTTTTGAGATGTTCATCTGTACTGCATATTGGCAAACCTTTAACATACTTTATAATTAAGACATTATTATACTGTTTTAGTCATGCCTTTTGCTTAATTGAGCCCAATTTGTACTGTCTGTGTAACAGCCTTTTAATAAACCTGTCATCATTTATTGTTATTGAAAAGGCAGAATAGTCTTTTTTTTTCAACCTTATTTAAGAAGCGTACATTATGTTTTATTTCATATCAGGTGTACATCATTCTGGCCAAACCAGAGCGTAATGTGCGCAGTGCCTTTACCACTAGCACAGTGGTGCGCATGCATGTGGGAGATGGCAAATCATCCTCTGCTGCCAGCCGTTCTTCTAGTCTGGTTAACCTGTGGAAACGCAGAGGCTCTACTGGAGAAACACTCAGGTATATCTGTGTGTGAATGTGTGTTTGTCAACTGTGTGTCCCCTTGAGGATTGTCGGCTCGGTTAATGCAACGTTTCAGTCAGAGGCTTCATTTCTATAATGGCCTCGCTTAGAGAGTATTTATGGTTTGTGTATGTGTGTGTTTCAACTTTCTGAGAGATTGATTCTCCATATTCCCCTGAGTCTGCTTGGCTGTTCTTCTGACCCCAACATGAACCTCTGAAAATTGCCTAATGGAGACATGGCATAAAAGAAGAGTGTACAGAGGAGTGGGAGAGTGGAAAGAGAAATATAAAAAGTGAAAAAGACAGAGAAAGAAATGAAGAGCTGATTGGGAAAAAAAGACATAGCTATACATAGCTATCCACAGTCATCTACATGTACAGTTACAAGAAACCGATTAAAAAAAAGTAAAAGGAGGAGAAAAAAACACAGGCACACATTTTCATTTGTCTGCAGGTTCCTCCAACTCAAGCTGCTTGGCAAGCAAGAATTCAATCACGTTTTCCTAAGAAGTGTCAGGAGTGTTTCCATCTTTGTTCCCCTCATTTCTGTCTTCCCTTCCATGTCTCTTTTGGTCCTGTCGACCTCAGTGGGTGGTAGTAATTGGCAGGGCTGTCAATCTCTTTAGTGCCCAGCTCGAAGCTGTTGTGTTTGAAATGCTGTCATTGTGTGGACTGAACAGACACAGACAGACATGAATCAAGCAGACCAGAGGGAAAAGACATTTTTCAAAGAATGAATGTTTGACGTTTGAGCCAAATGTTTGAACTACCGAAGAGGGCTCAGTTCACCTTCTCCAGACATTAAAATCAGCCTCTGAGCTGAATACAATAAAAGTAAGCAAAGATCAGTCAAACACAAATTTAATATGTGCAACATACAACATATCACATCACCGTGTATTTGTAGATGCAAATCAAGCAATACTCAGACTTGTGAGTGTGGATGTGTGTTGAGTATCACACAACGTTACGCACGTGTGGGTGTGTGTCTCCATGGTGATTTAAGTTCATCTCAGTCATGGTGGTTTGAGGTTTAATCAGGAGTTCCACTATAGATTAATCACACTAATTAACCTGACAAAAAGGATGGAGGTGAAGCAAAGGACAGATCTCTGTCTCTGATGTGAAGCAGAGAAAAGTGGATAAAAACTGCTCAATGGAAAGTGAATTTGAGAAAGAATAAAAATGTGAAATAAAAAAAAAGCCCAGACTAGACTTAAGACTGGGAATTATCTTAATGAAATGACTCAGTGTATAAAGTCAAACTGATTTAATGTTTTTATTTATTAGCTGACATTACTGAGCAAGTGTGTAGACCTAGAATGATAATGAACAGAATACTGAATTTGTTCATCTACCTCCAAGCTCTTAACACCCCTCTTTTCTTTTACCTTCTTGCAGCTCCAATGGTAAATCAGTATCTTGGGCACAGACGGAGCGCAGCAGTTCACGTGGCAACCACCTGTGGCAGCGGCTGTCCTTCCACATCAAGAAGAAGGAGAACAATCAAACTGCTGTTATTAAGCCCTTCTCTAAAACCTCTGAGGAACGGTACTGCAGCGGGGCTGACCTGCCGCCACATGTACCTCTGGCTTCCCTCCCCTCCATGTCCTCCTTGCCCACTCATCCAGACAGCAGCACTGACAAGACCCTGTACGAGCTCTCGGAAGCGGAGGAGCACTACTGTGTTACATACCGGCCGCAGACGCCTTCACCAATCAGCACTGTCAGCCAGAGAATAGGAACGAGTTTAGTGGAGGAGCCCCAGATGGCTTGTATTCCAAAGTACTCCAGTAGTGTTTGCAGCGGCGGCAGTGGCAGCAGTTGTGGACCTCCGAGCAGTGGCTCCATAGCAACCGGGAGCGATGGCCGTTTGGTTGATGTGAATGACCTTCCCCAAGAGGCACAGAGTTCACTGATGGATCAGATCAGTTGCGTGGTAAACCGCTTCACTGCCAACATCTCCGAGCTCAACAGTATGATGCTCTCCTCCTCTCCAACACACTCAATCACACACAAGCACACACCTCCTTCTCCTCATCCCACTGACCCCTATTTGCTACCCCGTGAGCTTCAGATGCCTCCGACCCTCACCACATATGCTGAAGTTCAACCGCTCCCCCCTGTTGAGTCCAGTTTGGTCAACCGGGGTGGCTGTCTTGTTCACCCTGTCCCCCATTCTCCTTACCCCCTTCCTCCTCACCACCACACCTCCCCCTCGCTCTCGCCGTTGAGAGGTGGTCTGGTTGCCTGCCTCCCAGACTCCCCGCTGAGGAGGGTGGAGATGGAAGAGGAACTAATCGCTTTGACTCCTCCATCACCCTTCCGTGACTCTCTGACATCCAGCAGCGGCTCCCAGATCTCAGAGATGGGTTTGTGTGTCCCCCCTGTCCCTTCCCATCCTCCCCCATCTCCCCCTTCCCCCAGGTACACTAGACTGACACTCAGAAACTACAGTCAGAGTTCATCCTCACTGTGAGGCAGAAATTTAATGAGTAAGCGGAGAAGAAAAAGAGATTGGATGCAGTGAAATCTATTCATCCATGCTTGGAATAAAACCTGAGGAAAAGTAGATTTAGAGAGCTGGTTGGTGAAGACACCAAACTGTGTTTGTGTTTACATGTTTGCAGTGAGACGCAAGTATAAGCAGTTGCCAGTGCTGTCTTTCACATGTGGGGACTGAAGATGGCCACTGTAACTCTGAGGCCATTTGGCATCAATACTGGCAGAAATCAAGTCGAAACAGTATAATTTAGATTGGGGTAGTGGCCTTAAGGTGACTCGACTATCAACTAATTAGAGATAGTGTGCGTGCATTAGTGAGCTCGAGTGTATTTCAGCTGTATTTTTCATGAAAGAGAGGTGATGAGTGGAAAATATGACAGCGGAAGACTCGTACAAGATCTGTGTAAGATCTGCACAGAAGCTATCAAGTGTGAGCACACCCATACAAATACAATGTGAGGGAAAACTGTAAATATAAGAAAGGTAATGGATTTTTCTTGGTGATAAAATCCAATATGCTTCTGATAAAAGTGCTTTGTGTGAGGAGTGTTGACATACTTGGGCAGTATGTTACTCTGAAAAACTTTATAACAAGTTATCTTTTCATTTGCTCATCTTCAGTCTGCTCCCATGACATGGCTTTCTGTCCTCAACCCTTCTTTCTCATGCAGCTTTCTTTTATCTTGCATTTTTTTAGTATTTTCTACTCTTCCAGCAAGTTTCTTCAGAAATTTGAATGTATATTTTCTACATGATTCCTGAAGTAGTTGGGACCAAAACTTTTGTAGCTTTCAGTCTGTAACTTGACAAAAAGGGAGAAGAAGGGTTGACAAGACCTGACCTTGTTTTATCGTAAACATCTTCGTTTTGAAATCTCACTCAGGTGGCTTATTGGAAGAAATCTGACCTCAAAGCTTATTGTTAGAGTGTGACATTTAACAATGCATTTTGTCAGGCTTAGCTGGATCCCAGTCATGACATTTTCTTGATATAATATGTCAGCAGGATACAATAGCTCTGTTACATCAAAGAGTTCTTCGAATGGGATTAATTAGAGTCAGCCTCTCCTCCAGCCTCTGTGAAGGTCATCTGTTGGACAGGTGTGTTGAGTTTTTAAATTTTTCCTCTATTTTCAAAGAAAGTCAAAGAAATTCAGATTGAACTTTGGGCAATCTTTTCATATAGAGTTTAGTGTATATAGTGATTAAAATGAAGCCACATGACTCTTAGTTTCCTAACACCAGGCTGTAAAGCAGCTAGAGATGACTGACATCCAGTACAGCCAATCAAAATGAAGCAGAACCTTGTAAAAAACCAACATGGAAATCCCCCAGACCTTATGTTGTACTGTTTTTAGTTAATACTTCCCGTTTTGGAAAATTTGCTGTCTTACTCATAGTTAGACCAAGAACAAAGATTTATTTAGTTATTTTTTCCCTAAACTAACTGCCTGCTGGGAGAATTGTTATATTGACTGGAGAAGCAAAAGGCTGATATTAATATTCTGACCTTGCTCTCAGCAGGAAAGGGAATCAATCATTTTCAGATTGTAAGTCCATTGCTTTAAGGTCAGATTTGGCCTTGTCATACTTCTGCAGATTGGCAGACAACATGAGTGAGCGTTCCTGTGGAGATCATTAGTTTCTTTAAAAGGTGTATGGAAATAGTAAATAATTGTTTAGTTTACAGGAAATAGTTAACAAATTTACTCTTGAAATACAGCAATCTGTCTTTAAATTATCCCAAAAACCTGAAATAACACATTTGGCTAATTAATGTAGTGTAGTTTTAAATTGAATGTATTTCCATGTGCCAACACTTGAGTTATCTGAGACGTATGGGGTAAAAAAAAAAAAAATAAAATAAAGTGCCAAGAATGCCATTTTAGAGATGCCTCTGAGAGAGGAGGTCTTGACTTTGTGTCAGCTCCCTCCCCAGAGGAAAGCACACAAAACAAAGAGTTAGGTTGTGATACACAACACATGGATTTTTTACATTTGATTTGTTTTCTGATACATTTACATCATTGCATAAAAACAAACTGGACAGCATGTATCACAGCAGAAATCAGCGCTTCAACATGTTGCTTGTGGATTGTAGTCCATCACAATGTCCATATTTTCCACAGCATGTGCATCCGGCAGCTGACCGATGCAGATGCAGTCCATGGTCGGATTTTTGTTTAACATTGCGCTCTACTGTAGCCAGCAACAACAAACTCAGACAAAGCGATCCTGTAAATAATAAGGGCATGCAAAGACCGTTCTGTTTTGTTTCAGATGAAAGTAAATTTATTTACATATCAAGAAAGCTGAAAAAAAGAAAAAAGTTTTTGAGCTATAACATACAGTACTAATATGTGTTACGACTAGAGAAACTGTGTTACTACGCTGAATGTGTGAGTGACCATTCCTATTCAGATGTCTTGTAAATCAACAATATAATAATAATTGATATTATGATTATTGTGCCAAAGGGTTAAGGAGGGTTTAGTTTACTAGGCTGTGGGTAATATGTGATTTCATAAAAAAGAAAAAAATGTCAATGTAAACTGTTTCTATTGTTTTGGATATTTTCTATATAGATATTCCATATTTTTTAAGTGTTAAAGCAATATTGTCAGTTTCTTAAATCATACATTTTAGTTTTTTCATTTCATACATTCATTTTCATACATTTTTCTTACTTTTTTAGTCTGGTAGATCAGTGGACATGGACATTTACTGTATATTTAATGAAAGGGAGATGTTTACTAATTATTACTAAGAAAAAAGACTAATTCCTTATCTAAAGTGATATCTACTCAGTTTGGGAACTAGTTCTATTTTCATTTTTCACTGTATATTCCAGGTTCAGTCTCTGAACTCAAGAGTCCAATTTACCGATGACTCGGCTGCAGTGAAACAGTTGAGGGGATAAACTGTGTGCAGTTGTGGTGTGTGGAAAATGAAGTTGGTGGTGGTGCCGCGGCCACTCACTCAACTCTAATAATCTGTAAACTGTTGTCAAAAACTCACCTGCGTTGTTGGGATGTTATACTGGAGGAGCTGGTTTATGTGCTGCTTTTGCTGACAGCATTCACAATGTGCTAAGAGACTAACAAAATGCTCGCTTCAGCACTTCAGCTGCATGTAACAGCCTCTCGGGTGAAGCTTGACAGTGATGTGCTGCCTCATCAAAAAAATCGGAGTCCATTTTAATCTCCAACAGCTTGTATGTCCTTAATAGCTGTTTGATATCAGTCATGTAGGACAGTAATGTCATGTCACAGAACCACAAGAGTGCAATATTTGTATTGAAAGATGGCATTAAAAGTTAGAAAACAATGTACTGAATAGTAAGCTTAACACAAATTCACCAAATCACTGGGATGTGAAAAGTATCCTTTGTTGTTAATCCAGTGTTTTGACAAAATTAGATTATTCAAATCTCTTTAGCTGTTGTGGGATTTTTACAGCAGGTGAACTTAGGTTATTCTAAACATCCCATGACGAATGCAAAGTAATCGTCCCTTTGTGGAAATGACCAGCTGCAGTAGTAATACAAGCAGGTATTTTGCCAGCAGACCTTCAAAACGCTCTGTTATTGTTACACTGATGATTTCCTCTCCAAATGCTCTTACCCGACTTATTTTCATAAATACACTCTAACAAATTGGAACAATAATCCCCTGCGCTTTAACATACTTTCAACCAGATATTTTCATCTGCTTATTGCGTGGAAATAGACTCCATCATTAATTTTATATATTTCAAATGAACACTTAAAACCAATCCACCAGTTATCAAGTGGTGCCATTTGATCTGTAGACCCTTATTCTGGGTCATTTGATGGTGATGTCGCATCATGTCTAACTCCATCATTATTTATAGTAGAGACAGAGGCTTTGCTTAACGTATAGAAATCCTGCTGAAAGGCTGCTGGAGCAAGACATGAAGCTTTTTATCAGGTCTGAGAATCTGTGGATGGGCAGATAAACCACATGTATTTCACAGCTGCAGAATATCAGATATGTAATAAAAAAATAGTTTCTTCATTATTAGCCGCCTAGTTTTTTTTTCCCCTCTGTCTTTACTTAACAAGAAACATATAATCATTTCCAGCTGCCTTGTGTGTCATGTTGCATATCATGGCTTTTAAAGCCTCTTCAGTGTTGATTCGTTCCCATTTAAAAAAAAAAAAAAAAACAAGTTTCCAACAAGATGACAGAATGGACAATTTGGAAGCTCAGGCAGAACAGCACTTTCCAAAAAATTTTAAACTGGCATTTTAATGCAGGTTAAGCTAATTAGCAAGTATTTGGAGTAAGATTAGCTGAACAATAATGTACCAGTTTTACAGAAAATGATAGAAACTACTCAACTATGTGTAACTTCCTTTGTCTGAGACACGAGGCTGCACATTTTAAATTTTGCAGCAACCATTCTGCTCTGTCTAATTATTTGTTTGACTTTATAGAGAAAGACAACTAATGTTTACTGTGTAAACACCATATTGGCGTACAGTATGGTTGAGTACACTTGTCAGAACACACCTGGAGAAGTTTGTTCTGGAAGCTCTGTCACATAATTATCCCAACAAAAGAAAACCTTTATGAGTTTAATTTGGCAAATGTCATTGCTTAATTATTATCGTTGATAAAATTGGTGAAACTCAAACTTATTCTGTTTATTCATTCAGCAGAAGAAGATAGCTAAAATTAGCTTGATTCTTATTTTGAAGTCTTATTAAACTGTAAATCATTTAAAATAAATAAATAAACCGGAACAGGAACTGATCATTCAGCTGGTGCTGAGAAAGTGTATTTCCTAGTATTAGTAAAACAAACATTTCAAGGATGATCTAAAGGCATTGAGACTCTAAACTGTGCTATACAAACCATCTGAAGATGCATTTCATTGTCCTGAATGTTGAATTTTTTGGAGGGGATGTTTGATGAATCCATGGTTGCTGCAGTCAGTAGGTTTTAACGAAACCCAAGGCCTTGAGGGCGACATCTAGATGTCTTAAAAATCATCTACAGTATTTTTGTATGTTTGTCTTAAGCTGCACATTTGAATGTTGTTTTTATAACAGTGCAAGGAGCACGTGTGTTTTAATGTGTGATTGTTCCCTCCGCTTGAAGAGTTTCTTGTATGGCTTATATGTTGCAGAGGATGGGAAAAAAAAACAAAACAAAAAGACGTTAGACTGTATATTATATTGATAAGAAATACGAAAGGAAATTATTTATTAATTCACAGGATATGTAAGAAAGTGAGATAAAGTATTTACCAGGTCTGTGTTTATATATGTGTGTGTTTGTCTGTGTGTTTTGCATTCCTCACATTTAGATCATCTCATTTAGATTACTGCTGTAGACACAAAGATAAGCAAAATCCTCATTAATATTCCTGATGAGAGTTTGTTTGCACTGGAGTGTTTGACAGATGAGTGTTAGCGATATTAATAAGATGAATGTTGCCTATAGAAGAGATGTTTACATTCTTACTGCTCATTTGAGATATTCATTCATTTAATTGAAGTTTTCTGCCATTGTTAAATCTTCCAAATTTATAAGCAAGTATAGGTGTGCTGTGTTATTCTGAAGCCCATAATCGGAGTAAAAAAGACAAAAAAACAAACATTTCTGTAATTCTTGACAAAATCAGACCATGTACATATGAATTAATGCCATGCATTGTGTCTCAATCTCTTTACAGCCCAGATTTATCATTATAATCTTAACTATGCCGAGTTTATTGCGGTGGCCACTTTGGGCTTAAATTTGATAAAAGTAAATAATGAAGGGTTACCAAAAACATAATCAAACCGAAGTGGAAAGCAATGATGACCCTGTACTGAGTGTGTCGAATTTATTAGTCTATATTTTTTCCTTTATTTAATTAGATTTTTTAAATCATAAATAGCAGCTTTTCCCCAGATTCACTTCATAAGTTCCTCCACTCGGTGCCAAATCATTTTTTTTTATTTATGTGCCACTTTTTTTGTTTTTATAAGGTGGATAAATACTGGACAGAAATTTGATTAAACTCAATTTACATTTACTGCTATTTCTGTCTTGAAAATTTCAAATAATCCTTTATTTTTAAGCTGTATAACTGTGCCAATATCTTATAATTGTGATAAAGATGGCTTAAACTTAATATTTTCTAAATAAAATGTGTTATTGTTTATCCTCCCACAAGGACATTTGATTGTTAAGTGAATTAATTTTAATGTAAACAATTTTTATAAAACTTTGTTTTGCTTTTCCCTGATGTTCAAGGCTGTAGAATGTAATTTGATGCTATATAGACTGGTGTGCAGGAAGATGGTTTTATATGATTATTTTATTATCAATTTCTCCGAGCTATGAAAAGTGTCAAATATAAGAATACATGACTCTAGCTGTTGTTTTTAGATGGCTTTTTTAGCAGGTGTTGTTTGATTGTAACACTTATTATTATTATTATTATAATGCCCACATGTGAGTTTTACAGTCAGAAAAAGCGAAGTGTGCAAAAAGGTTTCTGACTCTGGAACCTTGTTCACAGGCTTTTTGGAGGTTTTGGCAAAAACAGTTCTTATTGTAATTAATTGTTATCCCCTCTTCCAAACTGGTTCAGATGTGATGAAGGTACTTTTCCGAACTGATCTGTGGCCACTAAAAAAAAGGAAATAGCACGGAAAGTGGGAATGTAACCTTTAGAAAGGCTCACATTGATGTACCATGATAATGTTAAGTCTGATATGAAATAATTAAAAACATTAACATTATCTGATTGGGGAATAAGTCAGTTTATTCTGAGAAAAAAAAAAAATCCCCTAACATTAATTTGGCACAGCTTTTGGCATACCGTTTGCTCTTAAAAGGCAATCCGTGTTTCCAGAGTGCATATCTTGCTGTCATCTGGCATTGCTGTGCTTCCTCTGTCCTTGCATCTCATCTGTACCGTTCTCCCTGGTGTCATAAGTGGGAAGAGTTGGTGAACAATAAGGTGGAAGGCAGGAAGCACAAAACTACAAGCCTCCAGAAGCCTGTACGAAGGGAAGCTTGTCATGCATGAGGCAACTGTAAGGTGTGTTGGTTAAGAGAACAAATGAATTCAGTCCTTTTTGGGTCACGTTTCCTCTTAGTTTGCTGCCATAGTATTTTGGCATTAACAATGGAGTTTTAAGTCACTATAATTTGATTCAGTGCAGCCCAACACCCACCTGCTGGGCAACAAGAAGTAGCCTATTTAAACTGGAAAAAGTCACAGAGCACTTTTTAACTGTAATCTAAAGCTCTGAATCATGATGACGTATGGTTGTTTTTCTTTTTTGTTTTTCCTACAGTGTGACCACCATGGAGCAGTGCTGGGACAAGATAGGATATATTACGTGTGCGTGTGTTTGTGGGGGGATTTAAAATAAAGAAAACATTTTCTTTTTTTATTTCACCATTTATAATCATTGTGTAAGTGTACAACAAAGTACCTTTTAACCATTATTGTTATAAAATAAAACCTTATCTTTGAGATTATTGCCTTTTTGTGCTTTCATTATATAAAACTGCTGCAAAATCAAAAAATAAATCTTCAGCTCTGTGGTAAAAAGTAGCATTCAGAGCAGTTTTTCATTATGGATAAAGAGCATCTGATCATTTTAGTTTACTCTATAAACTAAAATTGTGTATATAGTAGAGCGTTAGGATTCTGCAAGTGCTCATGAACAAAATATTTTTCCCAGAACACCTATAAAATTTATAAAATGAAAAACACAGGTAGACTGAGCGAACATAAAATGAAATTCCCTGAGAGTCCTTCATTTCTCTTATATGAAAGACCATAGATCAAAATGAGGTTTATACTTTGGAGAAATAGATTTCTTACTCCTTGATGTCTTGATATAAACTCCTAGTTTTACTGCCTACGATATCCAAACTGAGTAGTCTGTCAGTATATGTCCTAAATGCTGCACCCAGTTAGTGGAGGATGCTTGAATCTGTGATATTTACTACTTTAGTGTCACAAGGCAGACAATATGACAGCAGACAAGGCTCTGCTATGAATCAGCCTGAAAACCCCCCAAAACATTTACCTGATTTAAGTGAAAGCATACAGGCCAAGACAATAATATCACCCTGTCACCTTTCAGTAACTCTCCCCATCTTGTCCAGATTGTCCCACTTCACCTTCTTTCATGCTCTTGTATTACTTATTTCTACACTCTTTTGGTTTTTAGTTTTCTTTCACTTTCATTACAGAAATTGCTCTTCAAAATGAAACTGCCAAATTGTTGCAAACAATCCCCTATTCAGGTGGATAAAAAGACTGTCACAGAAATAAGCAAAGGGCCAGAAAAAAAGACAAAAACAGATTTTCTGGGCAACGTGTTCACAGATACATCCACTGCTGAGTCAATGATGAATTTATTCAAGAGTCATGACTGCATCAGTATATCCCTGAATTGTTTTCTGTGCAATGGTTGTGTGCACTGTTTGATCATGACAACTTAACAATTGACTCTATTTCTCAGGTAACAGAAATAGATAATAACATAATTAGTATTATTAGTAACTCTCATTACTTAAGCTGCTATATTATGCCTCTAGGCACAATAATAATGTTTACATTCATAACCTTATATGAAAACACATATTCAGATTTAGATTATGCTGCATTGGACTTTTCTTTTAAATTACTGTTATGTTATTGATACTGAGGTGGAACCTTGTAATTAAATCGTTAAAAAACTATTAATTAAAGGTAATTAATCTTGTCGAAGAGTGTTGCTGCAAAAGCCCGCCTTTAACCTTTAATGTCTTATAATATAAATGAGAATTTTACAAGTTTTGAAAGTGCCTTGAAAGTTAACTAAATAAGAAACTTGAAAACTGATTTATGTGCTCGTGTTAAGAGGATGACTTTAAGCATGACATTGAAAAAGTAACAAGAGAGTAAATGTCTGCTTCAGTCAACCAAGTTAACAAAGATGAGTAGTCCAAGGGGAGATTTTTGTTAAAGCAGTGCACCATGTTGTTGAGAAATGGCTCTTGCTGGGATTTGTATATAGACAAACTGAAATGAACAACTTCTGCCTTTTTTAAAAGTTGGCTAGCAGTGATTCAGGTAGAGAAATCCTGGTTTAATGGCCATTTAGGCACTAACATTCCTTCAGTAGTTCAGGTCTAACATTTGTCATGGTCAGATGGATTGTAGCTGGAAATGGGAAGACTTTTTTAACTGAGGATGCTGAGGTACTTTAGGGACAATGTTCAGGGTGTTATATGAGCCGGTGGTAGCCAGAGTTCTTTTGATTGCTGATGTGTAAAGAGGCAGCAGATTAAAGCTAAGAGATGTAACATTAAAACTCAGCACATTTACAGGGTATCTGGCATTATCTATATCACATAATATTATAAATTGTGTTAATTCAACTAAAACCCATCCTTAGAACATTTGTAAACATGTCAGTCTGTCTGACTGGAATTGGACAAAAATTCAGTTAAATATTTAATTAAATATAAAAGGAAAGCATATAGTATGTACAGCTGTCCAAATCACTGCTTCACATCGTACCACTTTGCCACCAGAAGTATTTTGGTCTATTGTTCAACCAGAAAAAAACAAACACTAATAAGCTAATATTTATGGTTTGTGGTATTCAGGGCTGTGCAGCCTGTGTGGCATAAATTTAACAATTTGCTGCAATACACAAGAGTCCACTTGGTTCCTCTGCAGCTGGCCACGAGCAGGCAAAACATTTATAACAATGTACAATGAGCCATGCATGCAACTTGATCTCCATTAAGAAAAGAACATACTAAACAAAGAATCCTAAGAACATGGATGCTTGTTATCAAGTGTTGGAAAACCACTATAATCCATAACCCTAAAACATGACTGATTGCATGCCCAGCAAGCTGTCTTCCACCTCCCTTATGACTTGCTGGTCAAGCACATACAAACACTGCGTGCAGACCTAACTCCACAGGAGACGCATCAGAGCACCACTGGAAATCCTTTCCACCTGACCCAAACATGTTTGAAATCCTCCTTCAGATTGTCATACTAGAGTTTACTAGTTTGGCCCATTTAATTTGCACCACACTGCCTTTTTTTTAAAGTTTATATCTTACATTGTAAAACATTTTACTATAGTTTATAATAAACAAAGCTCTGATTATATTTACAATGGCCCACCAAAACAGCAAAACTACCTGCCAAATATTGTGTAGCTCCGCCATCTCATCAAAGCCACTCTCACACCCTGTAACTACACTGGGCTCCTTCAAAGCATCCTGTTTCCATCTTTTCTCTTTAAAAAATTATATACACTCATTTATACACATGATGTAAAAGAAAATGTTATCCCTTTCAGGTCAGGCCAACCTCTTTCATCACGTCAGTCAAATTCTGACCAAGACGTCTAGATGTTCATAACATGTTGGTTATTAAAGGTGTCCACATTATGTCATGTTGCAGAGCTGCTCTGCAGAGCTGCAATCAGGATGATCTCCTACACCTGTCCTGATTGTCATTTCCCTCACCTGCTCCCTCCCCTACTTAAACTCTCTTCACTCCCTGCTTCCCTGCCAGATGGTCACCAGTACTTACCTTGTGATATCCAGTTATTTCTAGTTCCAGACTTCCTTGTCATCGACCCTGTCACGTCCGTGGATATTCTTTTGCCTGACCCCTGCCGGATCCCTTCAAGTGCCTGCCTGGATTGACCCTTGCCCGCATGACCACGGAATAGCCTGTCCCTCTGGATAAGTACTGCACTGAGCCTCACTGTGAATGAACGTTGCCTGCCCTGACTACGTCTTTTGGATTTGTGGACTAAAACTTCCTGTCTGAAGTTCATTTCAGGAATTCTCTCTCACAGACCTGGGATTGCCTGACTCCGCCAGCTAACCAGAACTGGTTTCACTCCCTCCATCCCCTGGTCCTCAATAAACCTTATTCTTTTCAAATCCATTTGTCCTACGTGTGGCTGAATTTCCGGGTCTTCAGGAGCAAACCTGACAGAACCATCTGGCCAATATGGACCCGTCGCCCACGCAGGAATGGCGCTCATGTGTAGAGACGTCCATCACCAAGCTGGAGAACCACATGCAGTATTTATTGTCTCTGCTCACTAACCTGTCTGCATCTGCAGGTCCTCCAGACTCCCCGTCTGCTCCGACTCCCACAGTAATCCCTGCTCACCCTGTTCAGCCCTCCCGGGAGCCGCGTCTCAGTCCTCCAGAGGTATTCACAGGTGAGCGCGCTCAGTGTCGTCCATTTTTGACTCAATGTGAAATCCAATTCGAGCTTCAGCCCTCAGCTTTTCCTTCCGACCGAGCCAGAGTCGCCTACGTGATATCCCTGCTGTCCGGTAAAGCCAAGCTGTGGGGAACGGCTGAGTGGCAGAGCGACTCCCCTCGGTGCTACGTGTATAGAGACTTCGCCAAGGCACTCATCAGAGTGTTCGACCCCATTCTACCCGAGAGGGAGGCCGCTCGCGGGTTGTTGACGCTGCGACAGGACAACAGACACGTCGCAGATTACATCATCGACTTCCACACACTGGCCGCTGACAGTCGCTGGAATGAGGAAGCACTCTGTGATGCGTTCTACCAGGGTCTGAATGAGGAGATAAAGGATGAGTTGGCTACCAGGGACGCCCCCAGGAACCTGGCGGACCTGGAGACACTCGCTACCCGCATCGACCAGAGGCGGCAGGAACGGCAGAGGGAGAAAGACCGGGCGCATCAACGTAGCCAGCCCTATGCCAGGGAGGGACTTCCTGGTCGTCCACCTGACCCCGCCCCTTCTCGTTCGTCCACCACGACAACAGGGGAACCCATGCAGCTGGGGCGGACCAGACGTTCCTCCCGGGAGAAGGACCGCCACCTCAGGGAGGGTCTCTGTTTCTACTGTGGAGAGGGCGGGCACCAGGCCCTGCGGTGTTCGCTAAAAAGAACTGACTCGGTAGGTAGAGTGAGGCGCCTACTGAGCCAGAGGAGATTATTGGCCTCCACACCCATGTTTTCTGTTCCAGTCCGGTTACAAATAAATGGGCAGTCGAGAAAAGCATCTGCATTCATTGACTCGGGCGCAGATACTGAATTCATGGACATTAACCTGGCAAAGGTTCTAGACATACAGACCCAACCCACACCCAGCACAATAAAGGTGTTGGCTCTTGACGGTCATGTGTTGCATCGCATAACTCAACAGACTGTTCCCTTAACCCTGGTCATGGAGGGAAACCATCATGAACACGTGAGTTTCCTGCTCATCCACTCACCTGACGTTCCCATGATTTTGGGGGCTTCCTGGTTACGTAACCATAACCCACATATAGACTGGAACAAAGGAGAGATTCTGGGTTGGTCCGCGAATTGTCTGTCCACCTGTCTTCGCACTGCTTCTAACTCCTGTAAGGATCCTGGGAGGTTTCAGGAGGAGTTTCCCAACCTGGCTGCAGTTCCCCGAGAATATCACGACCTCCGTGAGGTCTTCAACAAACATTGCGCCACCTCTCTTCCACCTCATCGACCATACGACTGCTCCATTGAACTGATGTCTGGCACGTTTCCACCCCGGGGTCGGCTGTATTCCTTGTCTGGACCAGAAAGACAAGCCATGGAGGATTACATCAACGACTCGCTGGAGGCAGGCATCATCCGGGCATCTTCATCTCCTGCCGGAGCAGGGTTTTTCTTCGTCGAGAAGAAGGACGGTTCTCTGCGACCGTGCATTGACTACAGGGGCTTAAATGACATCACTGTAAAGAACCGCTATCCACTTCCTCTCATGAACACTGCGTTTGAGCAGATTCAAGGGGCTACTGTTTTCACAAAGCTGGACCTCCGTAATGCCTATCACCTCGTTCGGATCAAGGAGGGAGACGAATGGAAAACTGCGTTTAATACACCCAACGGGCATTACGAATACCTCGTGATGCCGTTCGGCCTAACCAATGCCCCTGCTATCTTCCAAGCTTTAGTTAATGATGTCCTGAGAGATATGATCGGTCAGTTCGTATTCGTGTATCTGGATGATATCCTGGTTTTCTCAAAGGATCTCTCTTCTCACAGGCGGCATGTTCGAGCTGTTCTCCTCCGTCTACTACAGAACAAACTGTACATCAAGGCGGAGAAGTGTGAGTTTCATCAGAACACCACCTCGTTCCTGGGGTACATCATCACCACGGAGGGCATGGTCATGGACCCATCCAAGGTCAAGGCGGTTGCGGACTGGCCCATTCCTCAATGTCGAAAACAGCTTCAGCGGTTCCTGGGGTTCGCTAACTTCTACCGTAGATTCATCAGGAATTACAGCTCCATTGCATCACCCCTGCACGCCTTGACGTCGTCCAAAGCGCGGTTCGCCTGGTCGGACCAGGCTGACCGCTCTTTTGGGTGTCTAAAACAACTGTTCACCACGGCCCCTGTTCTGTTCACTCCCGACACGTCTCGTCAGTTCATTGTGGAGGTCGACGCCTCCGACTCGGGAGTTGGGGCTGTCCTCAGCCAACACTTTCCTGATAACAAGACTCACCCCTGTGCCTTCTTTTCTAGGAGCTTGTCTGCTGCAGAGAAGAACTATGATGTGGGGAACCGCGAATTATTGGCGGTTAAACTGGCGCTGGAGGAGTGGAGGCATTGGCTGGAGGGGGCGCCTGTTCCTTTCATTGTGTGGACCGACCATAAGAATTTAGAGTATTTAAAGACAGCTAAACGGCTGAATCCGAGACAAGCCAGGTGGGCTCTATTCTTTGGTCGTTTCAACTTTACGTTGTCTTACAGGCCGGGCAGTAAGAATGTGAAGCCCGACGCGCTTTCCCGGCTCCATGACCCGCCAGAGAAGGCGCACATGGCCAATCGGGAGGAGTTTATCTTGCCTTCATCTGTGCGTTTGGCGGCCACCAGGCTAGCCCTGGAGAACAAGGTCACGGATTCCCACCGGCTTCATCCCGTGCCGGACGGCTGCCCCCGGGATAGGCTGTTTGTTCCGGGTCACCTGGTTCCCGAGGTATTGTCATTCTGTCACAGCTCTCGTCTGTACTGTCACCCAGGTTTCCACAAGACGCTCTCTGTGGTTCGGGGCCGCTTCTGGTGGGAGACCCTGGTCAAGGACGTCAAGGGTTTTGTGTTGTCATGCCGTCTCTGCTGTCAGGCCAAGCCCTCCCGTCGACCCCCTGCGGGTTTGCTGCGACCCCTTCCCATCCCTGGTCGTCCTTGGTCTCATGTGTCCATGGACTTCATAACTGGTCTCCCTGTTTCCAACTCTTACACTGTTTTGCTCACCATTGTCGATCGCTTCTCTAAAATGACTCACCTGGTTCCTCTTCCTAAGCTGCCCTCTTCCAGGGACCTCGGGGTTATTCTGTCCAGGGAGCTGTTCCGTCTTCACGGCCTTCCCACCAGTATCGTCTCGGATCGAGGACCCCAGTTCGTGTCCAAGTACTGGAAGGAGTTTTGTACCCTGCTGGGCATCCAGGTTGACCTATCTTCAGGTTTTCATCCCCAGACTGATGGCCAGACCGAACGTGTCAACCAGGAGGTGGAGACCAAGCTCCGCATGTTGTGTGAGCGGGACCCGGCCTCTTGGTCACAGAACCTCCCCTGGGTGGAGTATGCCATCAACTCTCTTCCCTCTGGTTCTACTGGGTTGTCTCCCTTCTACGTGGTGTTTGGTTACCAGCCCCCTGTGTTCTGTGTCCAGGAGAGGGATGCCAGGGTGCCCTCGGCCCATGCTGCTGCCCTTCGGTGCCAGCGGGTTTGGAGACGGGCCCGCAGGTCCCTTCTAACCACCTCTGCCGTTTATTCCAGGGCGGCTAACAGGAGGCGCACCCCGGCGCCTGAGTACTCCCTGGGACAGCGGGTGTGGTTGTCTACCCGGGACCTTCCGCTGAGGGTGGAGAATCGCAAATTGGCTCCTCGCTTCATTGGACCCTTCCCCATCATCCGACTCATCAATCCAGTGTCAGTTCGTCTGGGCCTGCCCAGGACCCTCCGGATCCATCCCACTTTTCATGTCTCCCGGATCAAGCCTGTGTCGGAGTCGGACCTGGTTCCCGCCTCCGCGTCCCCGCCGCCCGCCCGGTTCTTCGACGGAGGGCTGGTTTACACTGTGCGGCGCCTCCTCCGTTCCAGGCGCCGGGGTCGGGGCTTGCAGTATCTGGTCGACTGGGAGGGTTACGGCCCGGAGGAGCGCTCTTGGGTTCCCTCCCGGTTCATTGTGGATCGCACCCTCGTCCGGGCTTTCCATCGGGCCCATCCGTCGATGCCTGGTGGGCCGTCCGGTGTCGGCCCTTGAGGGGGGGGTACTGTCATGTTGCAGAGCTGCTCTGCAGAGCTGCAATCAGGATGATCTCCTACACCTGTCCTGATTGTCATTTCCCTCACCTGCTCCCTCCCCTACTTAAACTCTCTTCACTCCCTGCTTCCCTGCCAGATGGTCACCAGTACTTACCTTGTGATATCCAGTTATTTCTAGTTCCAGACTTCCTTGTCATCGACCCTGTCACGTCCGTGGATATTCTTTTGCCTGACCCCTGCCGGATCCCTTCAAGTGCCTGCCTGGATTGACCCTTGCCCGCATGACCACGGAATAGCCTGTCCCTCTGGATAAGTACTGCACTGAGCCTCACTGTGAATGAACGTTGCCTGCCCTGACTACGTCTTTTGGATTTGTGGACTAAAACTTCCTGTCTGAAGTTCATTTCAGGAATTCTCTCTCACAGACCTGGGATTGCCTGACTCCGCCAGCTAACCAGAACTGGTTTCACTCCCTCCATCCCCTGGTCCTCAATAAACCTTATTCTTTTCAAATCCATTTGTCCTACGTGTGGCTGAATTTCCGGGTCTTCAGGAGCAAACCTGACACATTATCTTGGTCTATTTATTCATTTTTGCTTTCAAAACAGCAACTTTAACAGTTAGTGTTAGTCACTTCACCTGTCAAATGTTTGAATGCTGTGGCTGATCACTGAATCCTACTTTAGTCCTATTTACATTACCTGCTGCATAATTTCAACTTTATTTGTACGTCGAGCAATTTTGAACCTAAACATGTCTATAAAACCACCTTGTTGTACCCTAACTCTCTCTTAAATATTGCTGGAATAGGCTCGAACGTCCCTGCGACCATGAACTGGACTAAGCAGTATACAACATAGATGGATGGATAACTTTCACCTATGTTTATGTAAATTCACATATATTTTGTGTCTTAAATGTAAACAACAGCAGTATGCTTCAAACTCCCTTCAGGGATAAATAATGTATGCTTGATGCTGGATGTAAAACTAGATAATATAGCGTGTTATCTTCAAACACTGCAAGACAGTGTACACATGTATGTAAATAACGTGTGAAGGCTTTTAGTGTAGTCAGATAGTCCCTATATATAGAATCAGTGTGGGCAAAGGGTGTCATGACAGCCCGTGGTTAACAATGATTGTCAGGCTGTGTTTAAATGTTTTTCTATCCTGGTGAGAACTTTAAACCAAATACGCACCAACTGATGACGACCCCCTGTTGCCATGGTAACCCAACTGAGGCCATCACAAGTCTGCACATGTTTTATTCATTTATTTATTTAATTTTATTTGAACTTGTTTTACAGTTGGGGTTAGAATTAACTTGAGGTTAGTCTTGAGAGGAAGGGAAACAGATTACATCCTTAAGGTGTCCTCATGTGCATAAAAAACAAACTCATGTGAAATAATCCATATTCAGCAGGTACATGCACAGTTATTTTGTGGGAGTCGGACATATGTCCTATGAAGATGAAAACATTCCACTCCACCCTGTTCGGCTTTTCTGTTGTGATGTATGAATACTGCTGTGGTAGCTGACTGGGAAGAGTCTCCAGAGGATTCAGTTTAAATTTGAAAGATGTCACAACTGAGGCTGAGGTGGCCAACCCACTGAACGATGGAGAAACTACATCCATACCGCAACCGCAACCTTAATGAAATGCTGTCCTAACATCCTTTTACTGACTGATCAATGTGCGTAACAGCACAGGTATAGGCAGCAGTACTGCTGCTGCTAAGAGATTCGTTAGACATGCTTTGATGGACTAAAAACCCTCTTAGCTGTTCACATGATTATTAAGCTCCCATCAAGTCACACTAAAACAATGAGATATAAGCAACATAAGGAGAGTAACTTTGAAACAGAATGTTAAAGAATATTAAGTCAGATTTCATAAAGTATTTAACAGCTCTAAACATGACTCAACCAATCTGAACTGTGGACTGTTTTAATAAGCGACTATTATTACACTTGTAGGAATTTCAGTAATTCATTCAGAGCTTAAATTTGCATAAATGTAGTATTAACCTCAAAAATACAGAGAGGATCAGACTGAGCTGGCTGCTGCCTGTTGGGAGGAAGCAAAGAACTGTGCTTGGAATATGAAGAAGGCAAATAAAGATAGAGACATGCTTATGCTCTCTCATATTATGTACACCTGAATACGGAAACACACTTTATTATGTACTAGCAGACATTCCAAATGTTAAGTATCATTAAATATGTAAGTACAACATAAACAGTTTTATAGAACAAAAGCAGGACTTAAAAGACAACCAGTAAAGACTAAATGAAAAAAAGAAGACTGCTTTAAAGAGCACAAATTAGATATAAACTTACTGGAAAGAGCATTAAGCAATGCATGTGAAAATAAAGAATTTAAATCCAATTCTAAAGTTCATAGGGAGCCAATATGGAAAGGCCAAAACATGATAAATGTAACATCTCATGGTGGTAGCAGTCAGTATTCTGATTCTGGCATTATGGATCACCTAAATGTGCCAGCCTAAATGTAACTAATACATGCACAAGGTTTTGTCATAATATGCTCTGGATTTTAACAATGCAGAGGAAAGAAGGCAGTTTGAGACTCATGTTTAGTTTAGATGATGACTATGGTTTACAGCAGAGATCACCAATCCTGGTCCTCAAGGCCCACTGTCCTGCAGGTTTGAAATGCTTTCTTGCTGCAACACGCAGGATTAAAGCTCATCTGCACAAGCCTGTTAACGACTCATTCATTTTAATCAGATTTGTTGCAGCAGTGAAACATCTAAAATCTGCAGGACAGTAGGCCTCAAGGAGCAAGGTTGGTGGTTCCAAAGAAACATATTACCTTAAGTATAGCAAAAGTAGAAAACATCCAGGTCTTTATGTCTTTACAAACCGTAAGGACAATTCTGAAATATATTAATGTTGTTGGGTCTCATTGATTAAAAGAGTTGTGTTCCACTAGCATAACAATGGCAATGTGTCATGTTTCCTGTTAAAATTTCTCAAAGACAGCATTAATAGGGAGAATAGAATTAGTCCAAGTCCAGGACCCTGTAGAACACCATAACCAACTCTGGTAAGTGTGAACACATTATTCACATCAACAAAATGGAACCTAATAGAACAATATGACTTAAACTTGTCTGTGGCAATTTATTTTATCCATATGATATATCCAAGTCTTTGTAATAAGATGTTCTCAGACCTTAGCTCAAAACACTATTGTTAGAGGCCATATGGAAGTATTTTCTAACTTTAATTAATTATGTTTCTGTATCATAAGCTAGGTTCACACTGCAGGCTGAAGTGACCCAAATCCAATTTTTTGGCCCCTATGCGACCTGTATCTGATCTTTTCATGACAGTCTGAACGACACAGATCCGATTTTATCAAATGCAACCCAGGCCACTTGGATATGTGGTCCTAAATCCAAAACGTATCTGATCTTTTGCCATGCTACTTCAGTCTGAACGGCCAGGTCGCATTAATCCGACCTACAAGTCATACACATCATTGTTTATAAACTCTTATCTGTAAAGGCCTCACATCACTCCTGACTGCGACTCCTTACCAAACGTTTCTGTGTATAGACGTTTCTGCTGCTGCTCCACTAAATGTCATGGCCAAAAATCTGGCTCTCTTCTTTTGCAATCTCCTCCTTAAAATGATGTCATCGAAAATGTGCTGGCTGCGGTTGGATAATAAATTAAAAATTGCAACATAAGCTCCGCTGTTACCGTCCATGTTTACTTCCGCAAACACAAAGACGTCACACGCATACTCACTGCCACGTTGTCGTGTCTTCTACGCATGCGGGACACTTTTGGTGCGCATAAGGTTCATACAGGAGATCACATACAAGTCACATTTAATTGGAAATGTGAACGGACTCAAAAAAATCGGATTTCACAAAAAATCTGAAATTGAGCATTATGCCCTGCTGTATGAACCTAGCCATAGTGTATTCTAAATCCAGGCTGAAAACCTTTATACAAGCCATTTTCCAGCCAGTGGGGATATTAGTTGTTTTAAGACCAAGCAATAGGACAATACACTGCAAGCAGGCTAAAGAAGCCTTGATAGTAGACTTAAAAATGTGACAGGGGCCGAGAGGAATCTGAGCAAAAAGAGAAGCAAAGAACAAATCTGTGGCTGCCAGTAAAGCAGAACTCAAAGTCACTTGAGCTTTAATTTCCTGGCCATGGAAGCAAGAACAGTATCAAGATTGAAACATTACTTTTAGTGAGTCACTTTTAGAGGCTTAGTGGGTTCAGGCTGTTAGCATTTAACAGTATCCCCGTATGTCTCTGATTCCCACATCTTAATTAGAGTCTTTGCACAAGCACACTTATATGTGCTTATATGTACATGTAAAATCACATAGTGAAATAACTCAGAACATGGTGCAAAACTAAAGCAAACACACACACACACACATTCACACTTCCACGCAAATACAGTGTAATGGCACTAATGAGAGTGTGTGACTAATACCTCTTCAGTCCCTTCTTCGGATGAGTGCTTATTATGGTCTGTCAAGAAGATGAGTCAGTCTATGTCACGGTTACTATGGTGATCAAAGCCTCCAGCACTTCCCTTAAGTGCCCGCCAGCTAAAATAAGCTCTTTAACCCCTTTAAGTACGGACCCATCACGATACATTTACACCCACACACATGCATGACAAGAGGTAAGCTGACTCTCTGACCTCTCTCAACAGACAAGTGAAAGGAAAATTCCCCCACAGAAATTGTTATACTGCATTATATGTATGACAGCCAAAGAGATGGACAAGAGTTGAGCAACAGGCTAAAAAAGGAAGAAAGCCAGAAAGATAGAAAGGGCATTTTCATAATACAATTACCATTCTCATAGAAAAAGCGGACATTTTTGTGGGTTATTTATGTATGGTACCTCAAGGATCAACTTTAGATTATTGCAAGCTCCTAATTTGATGTTGTTCAGTTTTTATGGCTCATCAAAAGAGGCATCCAGACCTTGTTAATAATCTAACAGAAGCTCATGACCAAATAACATGCATGAACAAAGATTCCACAATATTAAAAAAAATGGTCAACCTGGTTGATTCATTCATTAATGCACTTCAACACTACTCAATACCAGGTGGGGAGTACATATTTTAGACAGGTGCAGTGCTGCAAAACAGTGATTTAAACATCTTTAAATCAAATTCAGACACATTTTGGAGTTGATAACATAAAATACATTTAAGGGCTCTGTGCAGAAATTTAAATTCTTTTGACTTGCATACTCCTTTGTGAAGGGAACAGACCTTTCTCGCAGCAGACATGTGAACTTGTCATTACAGAAAAAGCACAAGTGAAATTGGTTTCACAACTTTCAGTGTCCACGTAGGCAATGACAGTGCATGTTGAATAGCTGGACAACCACAAAGTGGGATGTAGCCATTATTAATACACATATGCAGTTGCTGTCATGAGGTGTCATGAGGCTAAAAAAGTCTCAGAATCACTTTTGTTGGTAACACCTGGCTGTGCTTTTTCTTCCATAACACAAGAGCTATTGATGACCAAATAGTACAGCCCTGCGATAGATTGGCGACATGTCCAGGGTATACCCTGCCTCTCGCCTGCTAATTGCTGGGATGGGCTCGGGTTTCCCAACACCCTGAATTGGACTGAGCGGTATAGAAAATGGACGGATGGATAGTATGCGGACAAAATCTAAACTAAGCAATGTGAAAAAGGAAGTACAGCCTATTTCTTTTTTAAGAACAGAGGACATAATAGGAATCCATATTGTTCCAACCAGGTTTTAAAACGAGGTGAATACCAAAACACTCGTCATATTAGTAATGTGATATTTTGGCCCCTGTTTTCTTTATAATTTTTTTTCCATTCATTGAAGTTTATAGGTATTTGTTTGTACAAACCATATAATTTCCAAGCCTGATGGACAGTAATAACTGCTTCAATGCTGATTTTTTTCCCTTTACATTGTGTTTACACAAACCTAAATGTTTCAAACCAGTAAACAGCCAAAATCTCTGCTTTTATAGATTTGCTCCATTTACTGATCATCATTATAGATTTTATAACTTCATATTATAGATGATATTTACCTATATTATATATAGATATTTACCTATCATTAAGATCTATTAAGAATCTGATTCTTATGCTTATATCATACTACTTTAAATATTCTAATTAAAAGACGGTATACTTTCTCCTTCACATGACAGTAACACTACTAAATATCACTACTTATTTCACTATTATTCACGATGTTATTGTATGACTGATTTGCTCTTTATAATTGCCATCAATGTCCTAAAAATGCTAACACGATATAGCAAAAGGTCTCTTAATTATAACCGCGATCACCTGAGATCTTTTTCCACCAGCTCCGAGCCACCTGGTCATGTGATAAGGAAAACGAAACTTAAAAGAGGAAGGAGAAACACAGCTGTTTTAAAGCAAGATTTATATCTGTTTCGTACTTCCTTGTTAGTGATAATCACTAAAAATATATTTTTATTTATAAACATATTTTAAATGGCCGGATCATCAATTTATAGAGTGCTCGGTACTTAGGTTTATGCTGTTAAATAAATTACACACGAGCTGGTGTTTTGTTAATGCTCGTATAGTTCGCATGCCTTCTTTAAACGTAGCTACTTGGCTATACAACTAGCTAATGGGACGCATGCGCAGTGGGGTGTTGGGCTTCAGCAACTTATCTTGGCGGAAGAAGTTAAATTCTGGTGCAAAGTTTCAGTTTACACAATCAGCTACTCGAGGAAGAGGTAGCAGTGGGTCCATAGCAGAGCAAGTGGGTAAAAAAAATCTGACTTAAACCTGATGTATTTCTCATAGTCGCGTAGTTATTTAAGTATCCATTCGGCAGGTGAGCTAACTGTGAGTAAAGATGAGGTTTAGTAGTGCTTTTGTGTGCGTGCTTTTGCTTTGTGTTAACTGTTGTTGGGGTGACACACCGGCCAACTGCACCTATGAGGACCTGCTGGGGACATGGGTCTTCCAGGTGTCCAAAGGAGGATACGACAAGACCGTCAACTGCTCCGCTACAGGTAAAGACCACGCGAGCTGGCCACACAACAAACTGATTAAAAGAGATGAAAACAAACTGTTCCAACTATCTGAATATCATGTGACATGTTGAGGCCTGGTTTCAGTTCAAGACACAACTGCTGGCTTTTTTAATGTTAGCTTTTCTGTGTGATATTGTGCTTGCTTCTCGAACTAAAGAGATATATATATTAAATGTTATGAGGTTCGTTTTCAGCCACAGGTGAACGCACTGTCACCGTGACCCTGGAGAAACTGTCTGTAGCCACAGATGAACTGGGAAACACAGGCTTCTTCACCCTCATCTACAACCAGGGCTTTGAGGTGGTCATCGGTGGCTACAAATGGTTCGCCTTCTTCAAGGTGAGAGCAGAAGAAACTCAGTGACCTAATCTGACCTCTTGTTTAAGTATTGAGCTGGAGTAATTAAACATGTTATGTTAAAAGTCTTTGTACTTGTTAAATGTGCCACTTAGCTTAACACCTCATCTCACCAAAGCCACACTTATCATTTTATTAAATCAGATTTTGTTTAGTTTCTTAAGCAATGAAAGGAATAGTTACCGATTCTGTGTGGGCTGTAGCACATTTTTAAAGCACTTTGTGTTTTCACTCTTTCTCTTTTCCTCTGTTTTTTGGTGCGATGAGACAGAATTTGCATCTCAGCAAAAGCAGCAGTGTCAAAGTATCTTGTGGTCATGTGTTATTTGTCATTACTCACATGACTGAGTTAAAGGAAGTTTGGCAGACATGTAGTTTTTTCAGCCTGTGTTATGATTTCCATTGTCTGCTGTAACTTCCTCATACTGTTTCTTATGAAAGAATATGCCTTAATATAGTTATTACTTCAGTATAGTAAAGAATCATAATTTTTAAACACATGGCTCAAAAAACAGTTTAATTTTTTGTGGAAGTGGCTTCACTTGTATTTAATAATCTAAGGGTAATTCATTTGCTTAAAAACAGTATTTGTTTGCCCACAACTACCCAATATCTAAAAAGCAGACAAATAGTTGTAGTCTTTTTGTCTCCCTATATTTTCAGTACTCTCAAGATGGCCCTGAGGTGACCAGCTACTGTGACCAGACCCTGCCAGGGTGGGTCCATGATGTCCTGGGACGCAACTGGGGCTGCTTTGTAGGGAAGAGGGTGAACCCAGTTCCACTCCGAAAAGATTACAAACCACTTTTCAAAAGCAGGTACGTAAATAATGAGAGCTTGGTATATTCCTCAAAATGTAGAGAAACAAACGCTAACACTCATAATACAACGGTGAGACATGGTGTAAGCTGCTGGGCTATTTCTGGGATTTCTGTTGCAGCCTACATCTTCATTCTCTTGTTCCTCCACTGATGTGAGTTAGCTTTATTTGGCTTCATCAAACCTTAAAAACAAGTCTACAAGATAAATTAGCATCTGTTCAATCAGATGTGAAGGTAAATTGAGCATCTTACACAAACAAGCTCAGCTTCTGGTGACATTGAGCTGCCATCTACTTGTGATATGTGAACCAAATCTTTTTATTTTGGGTGGCCGTGATTTAGTGTATTGAATAATCCAGTGCTTCTCTATTTTTTAGATATAGATATCAGTTAGCACCATTTCCCATCAAAATCTCATATGTAATGCAATATTTTATATACTTACAGATTTAGAGGACACTATTCCTTCCTTCTTATTTTATAATTAGTGATGAGTATTCAGAATATTTTACCAATGCAGTATCTTCTTGATTAAAATGATGGGCTGTGGCTTGTTTCCACTGATTGTTCGTAAGAATAAATTGTCTCGAAGTTTAAGAAGCACCCCTCAAATCTTGTTCCAGCAATCTTTAGCCTAAGGGCTCCTCCAAGCTGCTGCTAAACATGCAGAAAAGTAAAATAACTGATGCCCATGAAGCAGGGATGGGGAAGTTCAATGGTAAGATTTTCCTTAGTTTGTAGTTTAACTAAGAAATAACAGTTTCCAGAAATGGTGGAAGCCAGATTAAAGCACAGATGATCCCATGACCTACTCATGGGAATAAGAGAAAAGGAAAGTCAAGTAAAGTCAACTTTATTTATAAGCACTTTTAAAAGCATGTTGAACAATGTGCTGTAAAACCAGGAGAGATAAAATGCAAATAAAAGGGGGATTAAACAACAATAAAAGAGATTTAAAAGACAATATAACATGGAGTAGGTGAGCTCTTAATATGGACAGGGGAAGCTGGTCCACAGTTTGGAGGGTGTCAACAGAAAAATCTCTTAAGTTTCAGCCTGACCTCTGGAGCAGGGAGCAGCTGGTCAGCAGATCTCAGTGATCTAAAGGGGCTGTGTGAAATTAGATCGAAGAGTGAGGGCCAATCTGAGAGATAACACAGGAGAAAACCCATTTAAAGACTTAAAAACAAACAATAAAATCTTGAAATCAACTCTAAAACAAACTGGGATTATCTTACTGATCATCTAAACCTCTGTTTGGCTATCAGTAAGATATTAATGAATCCAGAGAGGGGACTCAATCATGTTTTAGGCTTATGTTGCTGCCAGTGGCATCAGGAACTTTTTACAAGCAGTTGTGGAGAATGGATTCTATTAAATTGCAGCAAATTTTGGAAACACATGGCACATCATCTGTTAACAACCTGAAAAAGGTTGAAGTCAAGTTGAGAATGGCTTCTGCAACATCATAAAGATCTGATGAAGACCACGTTGAGGGTTTTGCGTAGTACATGCCTGACATTGAAGAATTTTAGAGATGGAAATATTTTTTACATTTCATGTATGTACCACCGATACATTTTAAACAAAAGGAAGTTTAAAAAAAAAAAAGTTTCCATTGAATGATTTGATAGAAAACAGACATCTGTCTGTATATTGTAGGTTATCTCAACAGCTGCTTGATAAAATATGCTGGTGTGAGGCTTCTTTACTTTGATAAGTGCACCTTTTTTTGACATTTGACAATGCAGAGGCAGGCAGGAAATGAGGAGAACATATTTTGCTGCAGGTGTGTTTATTCATCTTTAACATTTAGCCATTGGCAACTGAATAAGTTTTTTTTTTTTTTTTTTTTGTAGTGTTGAATGACTTTTATTAAATCGTTGTAGGTTTGGTGAAATCTGCATCCTAATCAACATTTATTACATATTATGATGTTTGTTTACATACTGACCTAACCTGTAGCATCACTCATCTTCCAGTCTGCTCCAGAAACCGTACAAACACAACCTGGACTTCATTGATTTCATCAACTCTGTTCAGACATCCTGGAAAGCTACGGCATATCCAGAGCATGAGATGTACACGTTACAGGAGCTGCATTACAGAGCAGGGGGTGCTGCTTCCCGTGTCCCTGCGTGAGTTTTTACTTTCATTTATTTAATAACACAGATCATTCTTCCAGTTGGAAAAAAAATTATGCTTGGATTATTAAGTAGAACTCTTTCCTATTTACATAGTAGGAATTTATATAACAGCTTGTAGTGTATACATGTTCATCATTTGTGCTTCTTTGCTTTGTTTTTAGCCGCGTTCGCCCTGCGTCTGTGAAAGCTGATTTAGCCAAAATGGCAGCTTCTCTTCCTGAGCGTTGGGATTGGAGAAATGTCGACGGTATTAACTTTGTCAGCCCTGTGAGGAACCAAGGTGACTAAACAAATTTGTCTGGTACAAACTTTTAAAAAAAATACATGTCTATTTTTACTTTTGAAGCATGACATGCAAGGTTTTTCTAAATTAAATAGTTTAAAAATCAACTTTAAAAGGACTAAAAGATAGCTGTTTTATCTGTGCACATGTGATATCAGAAATTTACTATAATAGATGTACACTATGGAACTAAGATAACGTCAGGATAAGAGGCAGAACAAACTTAGCTTCACATTTGACCAGATGCCAGTGAGCTTGACACTGAACTGCTGCCAGTTTGCCTGCTTCCCCCACTGCCATGGCAGGGTCTGCTTTCTGCTCTTCTGTGTTTCTGCACAGCCTTGTGTGTAAGCGAAGAGATTAAGCATGCTGAGTGCTTTTGAGTGTCTGAGAGGGGCTGTATAGGACGGGTTTAAGCATCTGGAGAGAGCCAAAGTGTTTCAATAGAAGCCCTCTTAGCAACTGTGTAGGGTTGTGGAGCTTCTGTCTCTTTAATGTTATGAGTCGAGTGGATTTTTTTAGACTGCTGCCATTCACAAAAATTGGAAGGATGAGGATAAATTGGTCTTGTTAGTATTTGAATTGCCTCTGTGCATGGAGTACCAGTTAAATCTACCATAAACCAGTGAACAGGCAAGTCAACTACCAATAATTAGTTTATTGAGAACATTATTTATTTTATTTGCAATTTTCATATTTTTGTGCATGCTATGCAGCTTTAAAATCTGCTTGACATGTTATAGCTGGGCTGCTGCATGTAGGAGAGCAAATGTCTGCAACATTTGTTCAGGACTTCTCTGGAAATCAGCAAGCAGCTACCCAGTAATACCACATTTCCTGAGATGTGTATGTCGCTGTTGACAACCGGTTCTGTTTAATACTCTTTTATGCTGATCTATATCTAGTTTCATGTTTTAGATGAGTTAAAAATTGTCATTTTATATCACCCCAAGAACCTCCATTACTAAAAATGGATAGGAAGCATCATGTGTGCAAACAAAGCACAGTTTAACAGCATGTGCAACTCATTTTTGGGAGTATATACACATTTCAAGTATTGTAAAAAAAAAAAAAAAAAAAAAGAAAGAAAAAAACAGTGGAAAATTTATGCTTGTGAAGTGCAAATTTCTTTAGCAACTGCAGAGAAACTCTGGACCTAATTCTAGTCTCTCTAAAAATTTTACTGTGCTGGTGTGAAAACAACTTTAGTGATAGCTTTTTGGCTGCACAGCATAATTGTATTGTGTGGGAGGTGTAAATACATCCCTGAGATGAACCTCAAACATGATGCCAGCACAATCTAACATGTGGTGTCTTATCAGTGACTGGCATTCAGAGTTTGTAAAACACTTGTCACAATGTCTACTTTTGTTTCAGACACTCATTAGTTCTGCTCTACCTCAGGGGGCACAAAGCTTTGTAAATAATTTAAACTGTCATGGATCTAGTCTTAACTTTAGAGCCACTTTCTTAGACTTTAATCATTAGGAGCCACCCTCAGTAGTGGGAGGGGTTTGATACAGTACCAGAATTTTCTCGGTTTAGGACCTTTGGGCTTCTTTTCTCTGAATCAAATGGAAAAATAGTCAGCAAGGAGCTCACAGATCTGACTGGACAACTGATGTAAAGAGCACAGGAGGATCTTTAATCATCTGAAAATCAGACGTACCAGTTATGAGAATTATAAAAAAAAACAAAACTGTTGTGTTTTTCAATAAAACTTAATTTCCATGTTAAGTAAGAGTGGAGACAAATGGAAGGAGTTAGATGTGACAGGCTGCTTTATAATAATGTATTTATGACTCATATGTTTTGTATGGGAACTAAGACAAAGAAGACCTGAAATTTGTGTAAGAAGTTTCATAGAAGGCAAGACGAGTTTATTTATATGTAGCACATTTCAAACATAAAAACAATTTAATGTGTTTTACATAATAAAAAAGGACATATAAAAATAAAACTGTGAAACAATTAAAATCATATTAAGACATAATTAAGAGGGTGTGCAAAAATCATATATGAAATACCTAAAAATGGTTTAAAATACAATAGAAATGTAAAAGGTCATCTAACTGAGTCTGTTGGTACTCTGGTAATCTGTTTTCTACCTTCATCTTTTCCACTGTGGTGTGATTGTCAGTTATTTTACATTCATATTCCAGACATTGTTGACTTTTATTGGATGAAGCAGGTGAAACATTGTCAAACTGAAATGTCTTTAAATCCTGTGAGAAAGCTTTAACTGAGAGTCCTGCAGGTAAAACACAACAATTATCTGTCCTTTCTTTGAACAGCAGAATGTCTTAGTTGTTTTGACCTATAATGAAAGTTTTATTGCACTTCTTTAAAAAAAAAAGAGCACTTAGTGTTGGGCCCAAATGAAAACTCCTCTCTATCTCATTTTAAATCATTACTACAATTAAACCACCCTGCACGTCCCTGCAGCCCCTGTTCCCTGACCTGATTTGTTCCTGCAGAGCGTTTTATTAAGAATTTGGCGCCTGGCACTGTGTATACTAACCACTTTCTTTAATCTCGATCTGTCTTTGGGCTTTGCTCCATTGTTATGCATGACTGGTGGATACCGGGTGGGAGCACTACAGAAAAATTTAGCCTGAGTGGTGCAATGAATTCTTAAACAAATGTACTACTAAAGTGCATGGAGTTACCTGCCGGCTAGGATTTTATTTCAGAGTTGTTGCATCAGGTCATGCAGGTGCATCTGCTTCAGATGTGTTGACAGGCATTAGGATAGAATATTAGAAATACTTGTGTTATAGCAACATTACTTTTTACAGCCTGAGAAATAAATTTTTGTGTTTACACTTCAGCGTGCGATTTATATGTTAATCTGATGTTCTGTTTCAGCATCGTGTGGCAGCTGCTACTCCTTCGCCGCCATGGGAATGCTGGAAGCTCGTGTTCGAATTCTCACCAACAACAGCGATACTCCTGTCCTCAGCCCTCAACAAGTTGTCTCCTGTTCTGAATACTCTCAAGGTACGGTGAATATATGTTTGTTTCTTCATCCCGTCACCTCATTTTATGCTGCAATGGTTCAAGCTGACTATTACAAATTTTAATTGGACAACAGAAAATCTGAACTTCATGTTTCAAATGATAATCATGTTAAGATTCAGTATTGCTATATGAAAGAAACCAAATCAGAGAAGTAGGCTTTAAGTGGTTCTCACAAAGTGCATCCTCGCTACCTTTGAAATTTCAAGCATTTAACTAATTATATTATCACTGATTATATCGGAAAGAACTGAGAAAGCCTCTTCAGATTAAATATCTTGGACTTCCATAACAATTTCTACCCTTATAAGATACTCAAGTAAACAAAAAAGATTTCTAGATTCATCTTAATTTGTTACAGTTTGAGATGACCACACTTTGCTGTCCTTTTCAAGGCTGTGATGGAGGATTCCCATACCTGATCGGGAAGTACGTGCAGGATTTCGGCATTGTCGATGAGTCATGCTTTCCATATACTGCAAAAAACTCTCCATGTGGCGTTCCTGAAAGCTGCAGCCTAATGTACACGGCAGAGTACGGCTATGTTGGGGGGTTTTATGGCGGATGCAGCGAGGCAGCCATGATGTTGGAACTGGTCAACAATGGGCCAATGGCAGTGGCCCTGGAGGTACAACACCTGTTCACTGTTAATAATTTGTCCTGTTTCTATGGATAAATTATATGTTTACTGTACTATTTCAAACTTTGCTCTATTCATGTGCAAGTTAAAGATGATACAGTAAATCAGCTGAATGAAAAATCTTAGACAAAATATTTGGGCCATAAAGGCAATTTTTAATTTATTGATAACTATTGAAAACTCATTAAACTTATCTTTATTCCACAACTTACAAACATAAACCTTTTCTGCATCTTGTAAATCGGGATAGTTTTCCATCAGTGTCAGCAGCTTTCAACATAAACATATCCTAATCTAAGAATAAACAGGTGTAGATTGTCCTGTTTTATCCCAAATCACATCTGAACTAGCAACATGCTGTTACAGCTAAAATTCTATGAATGAGTTTATATTTGAAACCAAAATTTGAAAACTTTATGGGAATAAAGAAAAATTAAAATTAACTGTACAGACCTTTTTTAAGTTTCACAAAGCAGGATAATATAAAAAAAAAATAAATAAATAAATGTTGTTCATCTGCAGGTCTACCCTGACTTCATGCACTACAAGGAGGGCATCTACCACCACACAGGCCTTACAGACGCCTTCAATCCCTTTGAGCTGACCAACCATGCTGTGCTGTTGGTGGGCTACGGCCGCTGCCACATGACTGGGCAGAAGTACTGGATTGTCAAGAACAGCTGGGGAAACACCTGGGGCGAGAACGGCTTCTTCCGAATCCGTAGAGGAAATGACGAGTGTGCTATTGAGAGCATCGCAGTCGCAGCCAAACCCATCCCCAAACTGTAGATGCTGGAAACTTGGGATTGGAGGAAATTAGCGCCTTAATGAGTCTAAATCTTGTAAATGAGATATTATCCCCATGTAGCTCACCTGATTTTCATGCCAAAATTTTTAACATTTGACAGAAGTTGACAAAATTTATCACATGGGAAGCAGTTGTCTTGCATTTTTTTCCTTCCCTATCTACCAAGTGGAGTTGGCCAGAAAACTGCAGATCAGCATGAAATGTTGCAGATTTTTTTCTTTGTTTTTTGCCTTTAGCGTGAATTTTCCTCAATGCAAAATCTGAAACAGAATGTCTTCAGGATGTGAGTTTCAAACATTTTTTAAGCCTCAAAGGTTTCATCTGTCAGCTGTCAAATTAAATGTTTACAGTAATCATTCAAAATTATGTGTGGTGCAGTAAATAGGAGGAATTGGAGGTGGAGCATGTAACAGAACCACTCCAGCTGGCAACTGTTCTGCACTCACTGTAATTGCACTGAAAAAATAGTTGGAATATTTTCTAAAAAATTTTACCACACACTAATAGATTACAGCACCTTAACTGATTTTCTTGATGTTTAAAACGTTGAATTGGTCCTGTCTATTAATGTGTGTGTCCCTCACTTTGATGTTGGCTGATTTCAGCATTTACTGATGAGCTGCCTATTAAATTCAAGCTGTAACTGCCAATAGAAACTTGGAGTTGAAATGGAGTGGTGCACACAGTGACAGGTTGTAAATTTTAATTGTAATGCTTTAAAGGGAACTGAACTCTGTGTTTGATTGTAAGGTGCAGGACTTTGATCTTTCTCTCGCTCAGGAAAGCATAACAGAATTTGTGTATCTTCTTGCACCAAATTGCCACCAAGGCTGCCACATTTCTTTGTAGAGTGTTATCTGAGGAGCTTTTAAAAGGAATTTCTCAATAAAGGGATGCAACACATTACAGTGGCTTTTGTTCTGTTTCTAACTTTTTTTTTTAATGTGGTGTTATGCATGTTAAAGTGTTTGTATTAAATGGATTTCCCTTGGATTTGGAGTTTCTGTAAGGCTTTTTATCTTTTACATATTCTATTTTAAGTTTTAGCAGAAATTAGTGAAAACATAACTTCATAATGTCAGTTATGACCTTTGTGGTTAAAAGTTCTATAGTTTCTTGTAACTTACATTTTTTTTTATTTTATAACCCACCCATAACCTGTATATTTGCATGTGCAATCTCTTGATTTTGTGCTGCTTGCTCTGTGGTTCCTTTATTGGCAGGGTTGCAGACAGTTGGGCCTCAACAGGTTAAATACTATGATCATATGACACTTTAATTGCACACAGGTGGACTTAACAGATATGTAGGGACTTCAGAAGGAAACAAGCAGCACCAGTCTGAATAAAGGGGTTCAAAGCAAACTGGGTGAATCCATATGCATTTGCTGATTTTTATTTTATGTATTTTTAGATCAAAATAATAAAAAACATTTATTTTACTTAGCTGGACTATTTTGTGTGGGCCTTTTACATTGAAACCAAAAGCAAATTTTATGTCAGCTTCTCACTTAAAAATAATTTTATTTTTACATGTATAGTAGCCTAAAATATAGGTTACTCAAGTTTCTATAAAAGCTCTATATAACAGCTGCAACTGCTTAAAATTTACATGCAAATTTCAGAATAATAAGCAATATTTTTCAGAATTTAGCTTTGCTAAACAAACTGCTTCTTTAAGCTGCGCTCATTTAAAACACACAAATAATACACAAAATGATCTAATGAATATTGTCAATTTTAAATACTTTACACACTTATTCTACTATTGTTGACAAATAGGCGTGTTGCATCATCTTAATCTTGAAGGATTTACATAAATCTTGTATGCAGAATTCCCGCTGTAGTACACCAAAGTCTCTCCCTGGCATCGGTCGTGCTGCAGTCACAAGGTCCACACGTCTGAGCTCCACTTCCCTCTGCGGGCCAGGGCGTAGCTACCTTTCCTCCCTTCTCATTCCCAACTCTCTCCACTTCTCACTGCGCCGGCCTGTGTTTCTTCCCCGTTCATCCTCCGCATCCTCTCCCTAACGGTGGATTCATGCTCAGCTCTCGCCCTCCTCGGTCGCCATGCAGAACAACCACCACAAGGAGCACCTCTACAAGATTCTTGTCATAGGGGACCTCGGGGTTGGCAAAACCAGCATCATTAAGCGGTACGTCCACCACAACTTCAGCCCTAACTACCGAGCCACCATCGGGGTGGACTTCGCGCTCAAAGTCCTCAACTGGGATCAGGAGACTGTGCGCCTGCAGCTGTGGGACATCGCAGGTACGGTTCAACTTTTACGCACTGCTCACATTAAATATACAATAGGTGATGGACACAAGACGAAACCGTGACAATCATCGATAAGTAGACCTTTGAAACTTACTTTATTATTATTATTATTATTATTATTATTATTATTATTATTATTATGTTATTATTTTTTTTTAAAGTGTTAAATAAACAGACAATATGAGAAATGTGTATGGGCTGTAAAACAGTAGCCTTCTTAACCTGTGCTGCAGGTAATTAATTTAATTCTTAAAAAAGAAGAAAACAAACTAAAATGGTTTACTAAATTAGTTCTTTAAATAAAATACCATGAAAGCTGTACTTGCAAGTTAATTCATGCTTGTGGGAATCTTAATGGGAATTATGTTTTTTTTTTTTGTTTTTTTTTACTGTGTTGCCTTTCTAAAACATCACACAACTCAGTGTATCAGTTTCACATGAGGAAATTATAGATATGACTAGCTTTAAATCATAAAACCAGATGGGTTTTTCATAATCTTATCAAATAATTGAATAATATATAAATATATGATGGTTGCTGGAATGAAAATGATAAATCTTTCCAATCTGGAAAACTCAGTGATTTCCAAACAGGAAGGTTAGGGATGAAAAGATCACCAGAATGTGACAATTCTTTTAAAATCATATTTGTCATTCAGCTGTTTTGACTATGAAACATGTTAGCCTAAAGGGTTTCCGGGCTTAATGCTACTACCAGCTGACTTCTTGGACTGATTCACTTCAGATCACATGGTTCCACACTTTTAAGTTTCAAATCATTTAGACATATAATAAGCCTCCAGGAGACCTTCGTGAAATGGTGTCATGATACGATGAAACTTCCATGGCAACTGTCTGCCACTGTTTTTACATCACTGGCATAAAGAACTGCAGCAGCTGCTTAGCTGGGCCTAAAATTACATTATCTCATTTAGAGCAAAACATGAGCACATGCTCATGAATAAACACAAATATACCTCTAATATCATGGCTACAACTTCATGTCTTCGGCTCTTATTAACTCTTGTTCTGAAGCCATTTTACAAACAGATCAGTCATACATTCACTTACTAGCTGTATATGATCAGTTATGTTTGTTTTCCCACTCATTTCTTCTCTGCAGTACCGCTCAATGTACTGATTGTCATTCATAATCTGTATGAAATTCCCCATAGGAATTTTGTAACTACATTATGCATGGTGTGCTGCAATATACTCGTGTAGTGGGATTCAGATGTTACAGGTCTGAGGAGGTGGTGGCTTGAATTTTTTTAAGCTTAAGATATTTGGAATTTCTGATACACTTTCTTGTGACGAAAGTGCTTTAATTGCTTTTGCGGACCATGTAAACCAGAAATAATACAGCCTTTTGATTGGGATGCTGTTGGATAAGATGACAAACCTAAAGGCTATAGTAGGCTCATGTCACATGAGTGTCGGCTGAGGTTTAGAAGAATCCTCTGACCTGCTGCTCTCTCCCCTCCTATGCGCTCTCTCCAGTAAGCGCAAGCAGTCATGTGTCTCAAACTCATGTGAAGGAGATTTGAGGCCCAAGATCTTGTATACAGAAAGCTTTTATTATGAACTAAAGAAGAGTGTCTCCTTCAGAGAAAACTGCCATAGGTCTTGTACTGTACTTAACTGCTCCGTGCACTCTACAAACAGCAATGAAAGCCCTTAGGTGGGAAAGCCTAATTTGTTATTCTTTCATCATAGATCATAATCAGCCCTGACTGATCCAGCATCATATGGTTTCTCCATTTAGTTTATATCAGTAGACAAAAACAAAAAAACAAAGAACCAAAAAGAAACAGGCTACTTTTAAAACTGTTCTTACAATAATTATATTCAAATCTTACATAAACTAGTCACATCCCCAAAAACTAGGCTGTATGTATTTTCTTGTGTTTTATCTCACCCAGCATGGCAGCCAGTCTGTGTGGGAACTGATGGTAGACAGAAGTTATCTTATGCCACAGATCCAATAAATCACTGGCGGATTCTGTGCATTTCCAAAGATAAACAACTCAACAGTTCTATTTTTTTCTGCTGTTTTTCTGTCACCTGGTGCTCACAGGGTGACAGAACTTACTAGTTGGGTGTATCACTAAAATAAGAAAAGTTTGGGTCTTATTTTAGTCCCTCATGCTGTTTCAGATTATGCTGAACTAGACATACATACTTGTGTGGTTTTGGTTACTATTTGTCAGAGTAGGTTTATCTCAGTATCAGATGTTTACTGCATGGTTATAGTGACCTGCAATGAACTGGCAACCTGTCCAGGGTGCACCCTGCCTCTTGCTTAGAAGGTGCTGGGATAGGTCCCCCCCCCCCGATATTAATCAGCTTATAGTGTTTTTAGATAAGGCAATATTTGCCATTTTAAGCTTTAAAAAAATATTTGTCAACTTGGAAATCTTCATTGTGTTACTTTGGGTAACTCAGTGCAATGAAAATAAAATGTGAGAAATTCTGTAATCTTTACTTTTAGAAGTGAATTTCTAGAGTCAGGTATATCAATTTTCTTAATGTTTCATAGATAAATATTTTACTCCTAAAACAAGGAGAGAAGGAATGTTTTTCTGGATGTTGACAGAAAACCCTTTGACTCTGGTAAGTGAAAATATTCAGAATGACAGCTCATATAATCCAACACTGCACATTTAGATGCATCATTTAAAAAAACATCCTATCAAAAATATAGGACTAAGCTGGGAAAGGTTTGTTGTTATTGATAGATTAAGAATTAAGTGTAGGTTTATGTGTTCATATGTGTTGCACATTTAAACCTCTTATTCTGCTTTCAGGAAGCTACAAATGCAGCCCAGTGTTCTCCATTAAAATTCAGGCTAATGTGGGATTTTAATACCTTGCACAGGTTTTTTCAACTTTCTCTGTTTGTAAGGATCATTGTGGCTGATAGAAAACAATAAGAAAACTGAATACATGTCTACACATTTGCTCAGAATATGTAGAAATACTTAAAATGCTGATATGGATGCAGATACAATGCAAAAGTAGCAAATAATTGTGCATTTTAAGATCTTGAGAAAGATAATTTTCTACTTTGTATACTGGAAAGAAACAAAGTATAAAGACCTGTTTCAAAGACAAAGTGCATGTTTGATGTGTCCTTGAACACAACTGTCATTCTGCCAGCTGTTATGCAGCTGACCCTTTGCTCTCATCCACCTGTTCAGGTGAGAAGCACTTTTGTGGGACTTAAAAAACTTTTATTTTTCTTTTCCCCCACTGACATTTTGGTTTGATGTCTTTACTGAGCCCACAGTGTACAAATATGCCCACAAGCTGAATTTACTCCATGCTGACAGTACTTTAGTAGTACTTTTGAAGTTTGCTTCAAAAAGTCATTTTGTCATTTCTAGATTTGTGTGTGCTGTTGTGAATCTTTAGATAAAAAATAGAAAAGATAATTTTTCCATTTATGCATCAATAGAAGCATAAAAGGTTCACACAAAATCACAGAAGTACCAAACAACAATCCTTCTCTTGTGTATCCATGTGTGTCTTCCAGGTCAGGAGAGGTTTGGAAATATGACCCGTGTGTATTACCGTGAAGCCATGGGTGCCTTCATTGTGTTCGATGTGACACGGCCTGCTTCCTTTGAGGCGGTTACGAAATGGAAGGAGGACTTGGATTCCAAACTGACACTTGCCAATGGAAAACATGTAGCTACTGTGCTTTTGGCTAACAAATGTGACCAGGGTCGAGATGTACTGACCAATAATGGAATTAAGATGGAGCAATTTTGCCAGGAGAATGGCTTTGTGGGATGGTTCGAGACATCAGCTAAGGTGAGAAAGATGAGATGCAGACACATACACACAGAAGTAGCATTACAAGAAGGAAAGAATGACCAGCCATCAATGGGAGCTTTGAAGTTCAAGCCCCCGTGTCAACAGGCTTGTCCGTTCTGTTCAAATGTCCTTGAAAGGCAGCTGACATCTTTTACTATCTGACTCAGCACCTGACTGTCTTGTGAGGACACCACCACAGAGGCACATTCAGGATGGGAGGAAATACTTGAAATGTTTCACAGTCACAGTCTGTTTGGTATTAGCATATGAACAAAGCTTCAATCACAGGACGCTGCTGCTTTCCCACAGAGACTTTCAGCAGACGTTCCTTCTGTATTTTTCCAGGTCAGCTGCACTTGCATCAGGTGCTCTGTTATCCAAACTGGATGTCCAGGAATGTTCAAGGAATATATCAGCCCTTTGTTTTTCACTGGCTGCACAAATTGTAATATAGCTTGACTTTCTTCTCCTGGATGGCAGTCACATGATATGCAAAAATGAACACTTTGATCAGGAAGTTAAACACTCCTAATCAAAAAATGTGTTTCTTATAAATGTTCCTGTTACGTCTGAATTAGACTGTGGAAAGTCTGCTTACACTTTCTCTGCTGCAGACTACCCTAAAATATGATTTTAAAATGTTTCATGTACTGACTAGATTTGGTACATTACAATTATTTGGTACATGTGGTACATTACAAATGGAAAAAGAATCCTAATAGCTTCAGCCAGAATGGACATGACAGTATATGTGAGAGAAAAAGTATTGCAACATAAAGCTAGCAATAAGTTTTCCTGTCTTTTATATCAGAAACACAATCTGTCACATATACCTGAAATGTTTTGATGGTAACCCTTTCGCCATCAGAGGTATCACTAGATGGAGAGTGACTTAATTGTTAGCAGATTTTTAAGTAGCCGTGGTTGACCTGCCAAGTTTGACAGATCGAACACACCCCTCGCTGTCTGCTTGCTGTCTCAGAATGTCGTTCCAGGTGTGAGAAGTCATGTAACCTCATTCTGGTTCATGGCTGTCTTAGCTCGCTTACTGATCTCAACTGCCTCCATGAAGTCGGTTGCCTTCCTGCTTTCCCACACCTGGAGCGACATCCCGAGACAGCGAGCAGACAGCAGACATGGGCATGGACCACGCCTTAGTGGACATCAGTTGATAATTATGTCTCTCCATTCAGCGACGCCCCTGATAAAGATGGGAGGGTCTTTACCGATTACTTGTCTGATATGAAAGAAACTGAAAATTATTTAAGAACATACACAAACTATGAAAGTATTTGGATTAAAGCTAGCAAGCTAAATTCATGCTAGCTACACTCACCATTCTAATCAATCCACTATTTGGCAATTTTGATGCACAACAGATTTACATGCAAAGTCTGATTGCTGTTATATGGTTGAATTTCCCTGGTATTTATTCTTGGCCTGACTTTTGCATTAGTGTCTGAAGGCCAATGTGGTCTTTGAATGAGGATAACAGATGTCCATGCGTTATCATCATGATGTGCATTGCTCTTTTTATCTTTTTTATATGGGAATGCCAGACATCAATTATTAATTGAAGATTATTTTTACATAGACAACATTACAGAATGTAATTTAGAATTTTTTGCACAGGATGCAAATAGGGCTGCATGCTTTGCGGTAGTTAGCCAATTTGGTAGTTAGCTAGTTAGCACCATCCTCTCACAGGAAGAAGGCTTCTGATTTGAACCTCTGCTGGGACCTTTCGCTGTGGAGTTTGCAGCCCTCCCCGTGCATGCATAGCAACCTCCCACAGTTCATAAACCTGCTAATTAGGTCAATTGGTGATTCTAAATTCTCCCCAGGAGTAAGTGTGAATGGTTTGTCTCTGTATGTTGGTGACCTATCGAGGGTGTACCCTCTTGCCTAAAAGCTACTGGGAAATGCTTTAGTCCTCCCAGTCTCCCCTCAACCCTGCATTTGGAACGAGCAGATATAGAAAATGAATGAATGGAGGTTATAAATATAAGTCGACTTATAACAACGTAAGATAACGTAATTTTATCTGACTTTAACACAAAATACATGTTATAACAATTTAAACTGAAAGTAATCTAGAGATATACGCAAATATGAACTCTAGCAAAAGTGTACTTTGGCTATAATTCATAACTAATACGTATATGTAGACAGAAATAAAAAAAGTGGCCTCTATTTGAGAGGTGAGCTACACTGACAGTCTGCTCAAGCTTTGACTGAAGCAGCTTGTAATCTTACAACTGGGTGTTAACTGAAGAAAATAGAATCCATGCACAGTCCAACACCTGGGGCCATCGTCCAGCTAACCTGAATTTGCCACATCTCTGGTGAAGCACATGGAAACTTTATGAAGTTTTATGCTTCACGTTTTTTCTCACTGTTAATTCAGGATTAGGCTGCTCTATATTGCTTTGGTTAGGTGTGGGCATTACCAACCAAATAAAAATGGCTGCAGTGCAAAAACAACAAAGATGGCTGAAACAAATTGGACTTTAAGCTGCTGAAGCTAAGCTATTAATCCAGCCAAGGAACTGAAATGCACTCATATGACATTTTTGAAAAATGATGCATAGTTGAAGCTGGTATGTGAAAAATTCAGCAAGCTGTACCTAATTCTGTGTACACACAGACAGCTCTTTGCTTTGTCTTTTGATTCCATTTTTCACCAGGAACATGCTGCCATTTTGTTAGCATTTTTATTTGTAATTGAATAATAATAGGTCACGAATGTTAAGTAATTTGCATATTCATGGTTAAAATGGTGTTTGTACCAGACTGTATTCTGTCTCCTGAGCCTCATAACTTTCTGGAATATTTGTTTCCTCAGAGAGGTAGCTGAACACATTTTGAGCCCACTGCCTAAATAATCTGCATATAATTACTCCTATTTTTTTATCTTGAACAACTCTGGACATGCTCTTTAGGCACTAACATGCACCGCAAGTTTGCAGAGAATAGAGCATATATTGTCTTGGCATGTTTTTATGTGGACATGAAAATATCTTCAGCTCTAAATCAAACATTACGTCTGACAGATGATGGATAACAGAAAATGGTGCACATTCTTGTCAGTGTACTGTAAGATATGATCACTTTATCTCATGCTGCTGCAGCAAATGTCACGTGTAAGAAAAGAATGTGCGTGTGTGTTTTTGGGCTCATCTTTTCAATCATTGAACTTCTCATGTGAGCCTCACTTAAAGTTTTGTTCAAAGTTGCCCTTGAGAGTATTTGTTTTGCACTTTTGTGTATTTCTGCTTAATAAAAAAACATTTTATTTAATTATTTTTTTAATATTGTCTTTAAGTTCTTAAATATTTGTTCTAGTAATATGTTCATTAGTGGTTCTTCTGGCTCCACTGAGTATGATGCAGACTTCAGTCGCATATTGAATTCAGCAGAATTCCAACAAATAGTTGCATTAACTTTTTTTTTTTTTATTAACAAATACATCTGTATTTTCTGTTTTATGTGTGCAAAACAAGGTGATGCATGTTAATTTGTTACTATCTTAGACCACTGGCAGCCGCTGTTTAGGCCTTTTTCAGTTCTTGTTCATACCGTCACAGCTAATTGTTGCTTCCTCCATCGACTCAGTGTAGTCATGCTCCATTTGATTGGCTCACCTGTTCTGCACACATCTGCACACTACTCCATATTTTCATTTTCTTCTAACCTCCATATCTTTACTTTCCCCTTCTCTGTTTTCAGGAGAATATCAACATTGACGAGGCAGCCAACTGCTTGGTGAAACACATCCTTGCAAGTGAGAACGACATGCTCCAATCAGACGTTCCTGACACCATTACCCCTCAGTTAGATAAGGACAAAGGAGGGACTTGCTCTTCCTGCTTTAGGTCCCAGTAACAGTAAAAACTCAACAGTTGGACGTCCTTCTGTATCTCATTTCAAGCATTGTCAAGTTTGTGTGAAGTGGAAGAATCATTCTGGCTTTTTTTCAGAAGGAAGGTACGGGTGCCAGCTCTTTTCCTGTCTGGTAGCTAGGGGGGGATGACAGAGAGGCAGCTGGCTTAAGAAATAGGAAACAGTGACAGAAAGAGAGATGGATGCAGCTGTGCGCACTTGTCAAAGCCAAGGTCACCCTTTTGGCGACTTCAAGTCTTGACGTTGCCATTTCGGTTGCTATGGTGACACAGTTAACGAGCAGATGCAGGGAGAGTTTGCAGGAAATCACAGTATACCAAAGGTCTGTGGAGGTAATTACAACATACAAACTACTACAGATCCCTCTCTTTCTCCCTTTTGTCGCCTCTTTTTCATGTTTTGTTCCCCATACAGACAGTAGTATTATTTTTCTCCACATTAATTTGGGATAAAGAAATTTAGAAAATGTTTTCTTCCAACTTTCTAAAGCAGCCCACCTTCATTACCAATTAGACCTTAGCCTCCACACCATGTAAGGATGCTTATGATCAGGTTTCTTTTGAATTTTCTAATCATCATTTTTATTTCACCAATAATACTGGCACAACTAAAGCCATACATGGGAGATTATATGGATTTAAAACACCCTTTATAATAGAATCCATATTATTTAAGGAGTTCAACAGATACACGTATTATATATTATTTTTAAGTGCACTTAAAGGTGCCCACGTCTTTTCTCTTTTCGTCACTGCAGTAGAATTCAACCCATTGGTATGGCAAGATACACTGCCTCTGCAAAAACGAAATTGCCACCAAAATCAACGGTCACACACTTTAATACATACTCCAATACTTTGTTGGACCACCTTTCCCTTTGATTACTGCACAACATTACTGTGGCATTGTTTCGATAAGCTTCTGCAATGCCACAAGATTTATTTCCATCCACTGTTGCAACAAATTTTCAACAAGATCTTGTGTTGATGGGAGAGTCCTACCACTGTGCAAAGCCTTCTCCAGCACATCCAAAAATTCTCAATGGGCTTCAGGTCTGGACTCTGTGGTGGCCAATCCATGTGTGAACATGATACCTCATGCTCCCTGAACCACTCTTTTACAGTTTGAGCCCCATTAATCCTGTCATTCTCATCTGGAAATATGGCTGTGCCATCAGGGAATAACTTGATGCCAGCTGAAAGATGATCGCTCATGCAGTAATTAATCAATAGGAGGCTCGTACCTATTTGCTTAGTTAAATCCAGGTGGCAACTTTGTTTTTTGCCAAATGTATTTAAAATTATATAAGAATGAGTGTGTATTAAAGAAAGCTGTGCTAAAGCACAGACTGCTTTACTTCAGTGGTTTTATATTACATTTCTATTCCACTGTAAAATGTTTGTAACGTTTGTAATTTTGGGATAAATGCGAATGTGGAAACAGCTATGTACATATTATATAGAGAAAACTATGACAGACTGTAGAACCAAAGATGTATCCACTTTTAAAAATATTCATATAAATAAAAGCTTTACTGCCTTTCTCCCTGTTATTTCTCAGTTTGTCAACAATTTACACTGTATTGTTATGCAGTTAAGGTTCTGTTATCCCAGGAATTTATTTCAAACATGTACACAACTAAAGTGACAGATAAGTAAGGATGTATGGTGGATTTTTGCCACCACCCGTGAGAATAATATTAATATAATGTTATTTTTTAAACACATTTTGATTGACAGCCGATGAACAGCAATATATGCTAATCAGTTTTCTCCTGAAGAGGAAGGAACATCATATACCTTCTCTAACAACTGCTCACGGGTGGATGCAGACATAAAGTGCTTTTTGTAACCAAAGATCCTAGATTTTCACTTTACAAAAAATTAAAGTACTTAAAATGACATAAACATTTGCAAACAATGTCATGTTAATACACAATCCTAAATGTTTCCATGTTCTGATACCATTGTCTATATTTGGTGATTATTGAAGTGTTATTGTTGTGTTTGTAACAGCTGTACGAATGAACTCCAGATGAGTTGACAGGTAGCCAGTCAAAGGTGCTTCGGTGTTGCTCTTCATGGTTCAAGGTTTTTGTCTCTCAGTAACCCCCTCTACTGTATTAATCCATTAATTATCATTTTGGGAAATTAATAGTGCAGTAGCTTCCTGATTGTGCCATGTCTCTAAACTGCTCAGTTAGTAAAACTCCAGTCAGTGGAGTGCTGAATTTGTTTAAATCATGCATCCCACTGAGTTCTGACCAGACTCACAAACCAGAAGTTCTCTGTAGAGATGTGTGTACTTGCTGTTAACCACAAATGGGAGACTTTCATCAAATATTTCAAGATGATTTTGGTTTAGAAATGACAAAAACCTGACTCAGATAAGGATGACATATTAATCAGACACAACTGCTATTCTGCATAAGAGCATTGCACATTAATGATCTTAATCCACCATCTCCTGGTCTGTCACGGAGGACGGGTATCAAGTTAATGATGAGCTGTATAACTGATCTTGGACTCTGCTCCTCTCTATACTTTGAGTTTGCTGTATAATTAGAGAAGAGGAAAAATATATATTATATTATAATATAATATACTACATAAAAAATATATATATAATAAATATAATATTATTATATCGATCAAAGGAAACAAGGGAATCTATTAATTTGAAAGAAATGAAAATGCATTAATAGAGAAGTGGAAGTAAAACCACTTAGGAGCTATAAAAAAATCTGAATTAAATGCTTTGCTACATGCATGCAAAAATCAAATTGGAGTGTATTCAGAAAGACTGCAGTTAAATGGATATATTTGTCCCTTCAGCCACAACTAATCTGCTTGAAATTTCATAGTGATTGAAGTGATTACATGATAAATTATAAATCAGATTGGTCAATTATTCTGAATATCACTGAAATATCAAGATTGATTGAGTTCCAGTTTTTGTAATATATATGTTTTGGATAAATTACTTATTAATCGAAATACAAATCTTATTGTGTTTGATGTAAAAAAAAAATCATCTCATCAAATGAATCAACTAAAAAAGTGCTTTTGGGTAACTGTAACTTTGGGTATAATCGTATACCTTTTTGAGAGATGTGTGCATTTTCACACTTCTGGCCAGGAATCGTACTTGATTGGCATCTCTATGATTATTTTCTGGTGACATAAATCATCCAGGCTATTTGCTCTTATCAAGAGGACAGCACAGAGTGAAACTGACATTTGACAGCCTTGTTATGCACCACATTTTCCACAAATAAAATGGAAACAATTTACAATCAACAACTTCAAAATCAGTCACTCAAGATGTGGTAAACTGATGCACAAATCTTCAAATCATTCACTAAAACCACTTAATATAAATGGCCTCCGATTGAGGTGCAAAGTTACATTATTATTACTAGATAAGGAGGATGAGCAGAATGAATAGTTATTGGAGAACAGTTACTGGAATAACTGTTCATTTTATTTAAATAATAAGACCTCCATAGGTAAATCAAAGTGATTCATAAAATGAACTTAAACATATTTTTTTCCTGTTGTGTCTCATTAATGAAGAGTTGTGTTACCATTCGTTATCAATAATATGCTTTAAATTCTATTTCACAGGGGAAATGGTTTCAATTACAAAACCATGGATATATAATAATAATAATATTTATAATCCTTTAGTGCCCTGCCTCTAACCTATCATGTGACTGGAGACAGCCAGCACATACATGACTGACCTGTTTTCATCTTCATACCTGCAGACCACTGTAGCGAACTTTCACGCTATGTTAAACCACCCCCTTTAAAGGCCGTGAGGGTCGCCACATATTGCAAAAGAACAATTAGCTACTCTGAACATATGTTAAATAAGAAAGTGTTACCCAGAAATTTATATGTCAAATGTTTTCTTCCTCAAATAAAAATCTTTCTAATTATCTCCCTCTACCAAAAACATTTTGTGTTTCATTTAACACTGCGGTTTCTTCACACAGGAGGGTGATGGAGTCATTCTCTAATTTGTAATAATTGGATCTGATATTCAGCATTGATATAACAATTTCTGGGCAGCTGTAGTGGAAATGGGGGTTAGACACAGACTCAAGATATATGAGGATTTTCCACTGCTGTCAACTGAGTCAGTAACTGAACCCTTCTCTGTACGCCCCCACAGACACCTTCCTTTCTCACAGATACAAACATACACAGATGATCAGAAGATTTTACAGATTTATCTCACACTCTGTGCTGGTCTCTAAGGCAACACACTGCCAGGAGTGTGATCGTTTTGCTTTTCTTTACTTACAGGCCCTCTCCTTGTAGTTGTCCTTGATTTCCTCTCAGACAGTGAAAGGAACATGGAAGACGTGGAGAGGAGGGAAACAGACTGATATCACAATCATAACGAGGGGCTGTTTTTCACATGACCTTCTAGGTTCAAAGGATAACAAAGTTACATGTGATTTTAGGATGACTGCTTCTGCAACACAACCAGACAGCTTAACCTGTCAGTGCTGTCACAAGCGTGTGGTAATTTTAGATGGTTTTCATTCATTTGATTAACACTTTAATCCAGTCGCTTGTTGTCAAGTTAAAAATGATCCTTTAGAGATTAAGCATATTCATCTTGCAGCAGCAGCGCATCAGTATAAATGATAAAATATTACAACTGCTACAGTAAAACATCCACAGTGAAAGTACGATCTCTTAGGTAAGAAGTAGCTCCACTATATGGTCGATAAACACTGAGAGAAGTGTTGGAAGTGGAGGTAGTGGCAGGCTTTCTCTGACTCTGAATTAAACACACGGTAAAAGAGAATCAATAACAAGAGCCAGGAGACACTCAGGTTGAATGAAAATAATGGCTGCGTCTCCAACTTTGATCAATAAGAGTGCATGTGTGTGTGTGTGTGTGTGTGAAAGTGCACATGTATTGGCTTGTTGTACTCTATCTGTAGGGAAAACAGGGAGCCCACCATTGGGGACCAGAATGCTGGATCATACACATTTGAATGGATGTTTAAGGACTAACATCTGGATGTAGGAAAAGATTGATAATTAGAGTTAAGTTTGGCTTCGGGTAGGGTTCGGATATGGACAATTAACTGTGATGTGATGGTTTGGGTTTGGAGTAAACATTGATACGTTGTCATCTTTCATTTTCTAAAAATGGATTATGACACAAATGAACCTTCTGCATCAGTTCAACAAGGAAGATCTGTTCCCTCATGGCTGCTCTCACTCTCTGGTGTTTAGGTTTCATCCCATTCCATTTCCTTTCTCTTTTGCCCATGTCACCACTCCACAGAGAAATTAATTCATGCCAGTAAATCTTGTTAAGTCCTTTGAATTGATATCTCCATTAAAAGTATGGTTCGGAAATTTGAACAAATAACCTATTGTATGTTTTGGGGGTGAGGCTGGGCTGTTTTTCCTATGCAGACTGAATATCAGCCTCTGTAATGTAAGCAAATATGCCATGAGTCAGGTAGCAATGTAGTAGTTATGGTTATGATTTTAACTATAATTCATCATGAAATTTAAATAAGTCAGTGTAATGTCTTTTGAAGTCATTAATACAATGTCGTGTATGCTTATGCTTATGTGATGTCACAACTGCACAAGTTTAAGGATGTTTTTAAGGTGGAGAATCAATGGCATTTACAATTAGTATAGGTGGCCCAATGTTGCATGCAGCTCATTTTTTTCTATTGTACCACATGCTAACACATGCTAACATATGTGTCTACATAGACAAAGGACCACACGTACAGACAGACCCTCAAGACTGATATTAAAATATAGTTATTTGTTCTGGAATTCTCCAATGGTACTCTGTAGGTAATGTTTTACATTAATAATTTTATTAAATATTAATAATTGTCCTTAGGCACTTATTAATAGCTAATAACTAGAATTACTCCTACCAAAAAAAATCAGCATCTTTTGATTAGCTTAGTTTTCTGTTGGATCGCTTTCAGTGTGACCCATGTCATAAACTCTTCTCCATCCTGACAGACCATCACAGGGCTTGACAGCGCTCTCCTGTTTTAAGAGACTGTCATGGTTTATGGGATTTTGCTTCAGTTCTATTTCTGTTCTAGTCTGTTCCTTAACTTCTGTTTTTGGTTGTCTTTGAGACTTGTGTTTTGGTTTCATATCTTATTTTGTCGACACCCTTGTATGTTCTGTTCTCTTTACTTTCCGTACAATAAACACTTGGTCTTAATTTGCTGTTTGCACCACCTGTTCCGTGTTTAGTAAGCTCAGTGTAAAAAAAACCCCGCTGGTTTATTTTGTTCTCTTCCAAATCATTTTGATAGATTTGTCTTTGTTTCCCATCTTCCTATTCCTAGTTTTTACCTTGTGGCCTCCTTACTCTGATTTGTTTGTCTGTTTATTAATTTAGGTTATTTTATGCATATATCCTGCTGTGACAGCACTTTTTGTTGTCTAACAATAAATCCTCGATATTGATGTCCACCTCCCTCATGCCTGTTTCTGTACTTGGGTCCTGCCTCCCCACCTGCACCACACTGTGACAGTGACTGTAGTATGGTGGCCTTAAAAATGAGCTCTGCATACTAACCACAAAGAAGTCCTCTTAACTGTTTCTTTTTTACTGTCCCTGTAGTGCTGTGCTTTTCTCCAAAATTCTATGAACATCAAAGTCAGGTAGAACTTATGTTCAGGTTCGTCTACAGGTCTTTGTGCCTTTGTAGATTACTGACATCTTCAGGCCGTTCTCTGTGCAACTGTGTATAGGGTGAGGCTGAAGCTGTTTGCTTGCACCACAGTAGAAAACAAACAAATATGACATAGAAAAAGCACCAAAAAAGCATTCAGGGTCAGTTGTATCTCAGCTAGAAGAGCATAAGTGGAATGAAGATGTGTGTGATATGTCTTGTCTTGCAAAGACATATGAGTGCAGTGTACAAATGTGTGCCTCCAAGAGAAATCGTGCACACAAATTGTGTTTTCAGTTGTGGTTACACTGTTTAGTATTACTATTTACATTCCTGACAACTAAAGAGTTCATCTACAATGACAACACTCCCAGATCAGCACCTTGGACAGGGATGGTGCACATATGTGTGCAGAATGTTAGAGTTTGTGACGCTGCATACATTTCTTTTTTTCAAGTGATTTTCTGCTCTGGGTGCGTGAAGCCATACTGCCATCTGTAGAAACAATGGGGCTATTTTCATGTCACATTATCACACAATTATACCCGATATGTCCATTTAATCCTCTTTCAGTTCTGGTGAGGTTGGGTAGGACTGTCAGTGTAATTCATGTCAGTATAGATTTAATTCCTTACTCTTTATATTGAGTGCCTCTCTACTCAGGAAGTTAATTGCTGCTGCAGTGTTTGTCCCTGGGATGGATCTTTTGGCCAAGGCCACAGCATGTGTCATTGTGTGTTTGTGGGTGTGTGTGGGTGCAAAGTGTTTGTTGGCTCTCTTTGCCTTGGCAGGGAAAAGACTACATGGGAAATTGGTCAGCAGTGCTCTTCTCCTCTGTGCCAACTGTGTCTCCTCTAGTGGAGGCTTACAGAACAGCATGTGGAAAGGACCTTCATATTAATGTGACCTTGTGACATGTGTTTTCTATCCTTCCAATTATTAACAGCTGCATTGTATGTTGAGTCCATCAGTGTTTTTTGCACACATGAAAATGTGTGTAAATTTGTACTTGATTTAAGTCACATGCACGTCTGTGGTCTTCACCTCAAAGTGCTATCTAATAGTGAATGTGTAGCACAGCACACACTGATCACTGTGGAGATTGGAAAGTTATGCTCGTAAATTAGATGTTTGGCTTTAAATTACTGTAATGCGATTGTGTATTAAATTGTTATTGACAAAACATCAGTAGATTGCATTTAAACTTAAATCTCATGATATATGGATACATATGGTTGATACCTTAGTGTTGGGAGGTGGACTGCACAGATGGATGGCTGGACACAGTGGGAGGATGAAGAGGAGGGAGGTGGGTGGATGGGAGGTAAGCTCCTAGGCAGCGTGGGAGTTTGAGGGCATGTTTACGAGTTGTGTCTATGAGTCAATGTGTCTGTGTGCTTCTTGTCTGTGTGGGCAAACGAGCATGGGACTGAATGATGGCTCACATAGAGGCAGTTGTCATGGCAACAGAGGATGTCGTCTTGTTCCGCTAGATCTCAGCTGTCCCAGAATCCTACAGACCGTTCTCTTCTCTTGGTGGTCGTTCTTTATCTATTTCTCCTGAACTAAGATGCTGTTTTCTTCACACCACAACACCTACTTATTCATCTTTCTACCTCTGCTGCTCTTTTTTCCCTCATCCTTGTCATCTTACATATAACTTTCTCTTAACATTTTCCCCATTTCCATGCATTTTAGTTCTCCTCCTCCCACTCCCTCTCATTCCTCCTTTTCTACGCTGCAGAAACAGATATAAATAGAGGTAATAAATTGCAGTCAAGCTGCTGGGGTGTATATTTATGTCTGTGTGTGTATTTAGGTCTTTGCTCTAATGACTTGTACAGACTGGTGAGGTATCCATACATAGGAAAATCTAACTCTTTAAATCCCCATCTTATGTGGTACACACACATGCACATACACAGATATAGAGCTCATTAATTCACAGCTTAATTACTGAAAATACTGTAACCGCTTAACTCCATCAGACTTGTGACCCTCAGGCATTCCTAGTATCTCCCTGCTACCTGAGGCTGTTTCAAAGTTAAATAAATGATAATCTTAGATATTATATCAAAACCCTGTAAAAGGCAACAAAGCATCAAAACAACAGATCAAATCCTCAATTTCTCTTATTGCTATGTGTGCTAAGGACAATGTAATAAAACAATATTAAATGTCAGATAGTTTTGTAATACTGGAATGCCTTAATGTCAATTTGATTTGGAAAATCTGATGTAAAGCTGCACAAATCATTTATATATTCATAATATTCATAAAAACACTAGAAAACAAACAAACAAAAAAACTATACCTTATTAGACCAGTAGAGTTAGTGGACATTTTCTCCCCAGAAAACTGTAATTAGGAAACTGGAGAGGTTTTATCAAATTTATCTGTAAATGTAGTTTGTAAAGAAATGCTGAATTTGAGCAGCATTTTGGTGTGGCTGACACTGTCTGTCTCATGGCCAGAAAGTTCCTGGTCTGAACAGCTCCTGGAGCCTTTGAGTGTGTAGCTTACATGCTCTTCTCGTACTTATGTGGGTTTTCTCTGGGTGCTTTGGCTTCCACCCACAGTCCACAAACATAAATGCAACGGTACTGGTGATTCCACATTGGCTGTAGGTGTGAGTGTGTAGGGTTAATTTAAACAAGATAAAGTGGGTTTAGAGAATGAATGAATGAATCAATCAGTAAAACCCATTGTTTCAAAATGTTTTTCCCCTTCAAATTCTGAGCCACAAATCTCTACCATGATAGCATTTAACTTTCTACTTTCATATTTGTTTGTCCCCTCAGGAAGGAGTTTGCTTAAATATCATCCAAGTTTTATATTTTATTCCTAAAAACATGGCAAGCTGTTTTTTTTTTTTTTTTTTTTTTTTTGCATATTGATTATAAAAAGACATATTCTATGTAAGGTACATGTTTAGGAAAAACAGCTTTTAATCTAAGTTAATACATAGGGAATGCACCCATGTGTTGTGTTTCCCTCTAACAATGACCAACAATGAACAGAAAACCAATGCTTGGAAATGTAGATATATTTTGGAGAAATTGGTAGAGCAAAACAAACTTTAGCTATCTGTTTGAAAGGAACATGATTCCAAATGAATGCTAATGGTGCAGCAGGATGTGTAAATAGAAAACAGTTTGTAACACACCACAGTAAGGGAATCAAAGAAATCTATCTTATTTCATTGCATACACAAGCAGAGAGTATGAATTAATAAACAAATTAATATTTTCAGAGTCTAAGGTTGTTGCTGTGGTATCTTGTTTCCATCTGAAAGCATGTGATGAGTATTTCTGTTTAGTGCTAAAACCATTGCACCACCCAGAGCCACTGTTTCTGGTTATAAAAACACCAGCAGCATTCAGAGTGGATTAAGGCTTTATTATCAATGCACATCACATGCAAGGTCAAGGAATGCGACCTACGTCGGGCAAAACATCTAATCTCTTTCCAAGATCCCATCTGTAATAACAGACTGGCGCCATATTCACATTTACACCAAATCAGCAGACACTTTGAGCCAGTTCACAATCAAGTGAAACAAATGGTTAAATTTTCCTGCATGATTAACTGAATGTGACAGCTCTTGATGGCCATTCATATCCTGTCATTATAATGCTGATATAATGCTGGAGGTATAGCTGTGTTTTCTATCTAGGAGGCTAATGATAAACAAAAGAATTGAAAGATGCTTGAATACCATTAATAATGTGCACAAAGACAATTTTTTTCAGAGCAGTTCCAATGAATTTAATATCACCCTACATGCATCCCTTCATTTACAAAACTTTTTGCTTATCGTTTAGGGCACACATCATTAGTTGTTCCAACAATGTACAACCAACACCATAAACAAGGCCACAGTTATTTTCCTAAACTTTACACCATATAAATGTACTGAAACAAGAACAGCTGCTAGTGAGAATATATACATTGTCCACATTGAAACACTTTTGCAATAATATCTGCAAATAGACTGTCTCTACAAAAACAAAGTCACCACCTGGATTTAATTAGGCAAATAAGTGTGAGCCTACACGTTAGCTAACTCCAACTGATGCAATGAGTAGCTTCTCATTTCATAAAAAAACATGTGAAAAGACACATCCTGTGGTTGTGGAAAAGACGCACATCTGTTTAAAGGGGTCAAATCATTGGCATCAAGCAGAGAAAACATCTAAGGAAATTGCAAAATTGGGCTAAAAATTGTCCAACACATTATTAAAAACTGGAAAGATAGTGGGGAACCATTGTCTCTGAGGAAGAAATGTGGTCGGAAATCATCTTGAATGATGGTGATTGTCGATCACCATCAGATGGTAAAAAAAAACAACAGTAGAACTCAGGGCTATGTTTAATAGTGAAAGTAAGAGCATTTCCATACACGCATTGCGAAGGAAACTTAAGGGATAGAGGATAAAGAGCTGTGTAGCAATAAGAAAACCACTAATCAGTGACTCTAACTGGGGAAAAATGCTTCAATTTGCTAAAGAGCATAAATATTTTACTCTGGAGCAACGGCAGAAGCTCTTGTCGTCTTACCCTGTTTCAGAATGATGGGAGCGTCAGGGTAATGAGAGAGGTAGACTACTGATGCAGCCAAACAACTAGTGTCTACTGTACAAGCCTGTTGGTCAGGTCTAGGTTCAGCAACATTATGTTCCCAATTTAAGATTTTATTGTTCGTTTTTAAATCACTTCATAGTTTTCTTGAAAGTTTAATCAAAATCCATCCATCCATAACAGACAGACAGACAGACAGAGAGACAATCTAACACTGCAAAAACACTTTTTTTAAAAAAAGAACAAGAACTGAAGCAGAAGAATGAATGCAGAATGAGCTTTGGCAATGCTCCAACAAACAAATGTAGAAGGCTCAGATGGGGGAGAAATGATCAGCTCCTCTTACAGCAATAAGACCAAGTTAGGAGTAGACATCCTTCACAAGATGCGGAGGCCTTGGTGGAGGTAATTATTTCTTATGCAAATGTGCCAAAGATTTCCATTTTTTCTTGAAAATAGGACTATACATTGTGCCATGTGTCAGTAATGCAGAAACTAATGACTAAAATCTAAGAAGCTGTGAAGTAACAAACTGAACGAGCAACCTCGGTTTCTGTTACACCCTACCATCCCCCTGCGTATATGCCCTTTCTTCACTCACTGCTCCACTAATCATCTCTCTCACTCACACACAGAAACAGAAACACTATACACACAGTTGCAGAGAGTGATTTATAGCTCTATAAGCAACAACTCTGGGAGAGAGAATACGGGTAAAAACAGCAGAGACACATGAGACCACCTGGGATTCACAGTCATCTGTCTATATTTACAGACAAAAGACAGAGGATACAAGAGCATGACAAGGTAAATGTTGAATATAAGACATATTCTAATGAGAGAGGTAGATGGTAACAGCAAAATCCAGAGAAAGATCTAACTGCTTTAGCATCAAATCACAAAACTCTACAAAAGTACAGTGGATTAAAATGATTCCTGTTTCCATTTTCAAACAGAGATTCGAGGAAATTTGAAAGACCCATAATGTGATTCTACACTGCCATAGAAGACCTAATCTTTGACACCTGCTCTATAAATCCCGGAAAATGTAAAGTATTTTACAGAAATAGTAATTGTGAGGAATGTTTAAATCTGCCTAATGGCACAAATGTATAAAAAATATTACCATTAAATGTTTTTCCAATGGTTACTGACAGAAATGTGTAACATGAAGAATCACTAATTGGAATGATTTCAACTCTTAAAGAGAATCTGGACTGCAGAGAAAGAAGTGAAAATGCCACAGCATTAGCAACCCTGCAGGAATCGTGGAAGTGAGTCGTGATGAGGTGATTATGAGGATGATCTGTAGAAAAGAGAGGAGTGAATTTCAGTAGAGAAAGGTTGGATGAGCTCTGAGAGTCCCAGCGAGCCTGCACAGCTGTCTCTTCCTCCCACTGGGGTACTGTGATTGCCGATGCAACAGGGTGTGTGCACTCACCTCTCCCCTCAAAAAAGAAACATCTGTCTCTTCACACAGGCCATATGCCTTGTAACTTGAGCCCCTCTAGTCTACGTCCCCCTGTTTCACTTTCATGTCCTTTTCTCTTTCTGTCCCCCATCTAGTTGTCTTTGATGGAGTGCCAGGGGCTGGCAGGAGCTCCTGCTCCAGGGCTTCATGGGTACATCATCTCCCTCTGCAATTCTCATTTGCAAGCCAGCTCACACATAAACACACAGAGCCATGTGATGGAAATACCGATTATGAAAAGCAAGAACAGATTTGCATTAAAATCTGCTGATTCCTCTGACTCTGGAGGCAGCGTCCCTTCATTCTGGCATCACATACCGACACAACACGCGTCAATATCATCCTGATACCCTATGTTTGCTTTTTGTTTCCATTTCCACACTGAAGGACAAAAAGTAGTCAGAAATATATTAATGCTAAGTTCATAATGATGCTGTATTCAGTGACTGGTATTTAAAGTGCTCATAAGCAGTGTGTCAGGGAGTGTAATGGCCTAAATCTTCTGTGGCCGGTGGCAGCCTCCATTAATAGCTGTGAAAGCTACAAAAGTGTACATATCTAAATTTAATAGTTATGGATGACAATACATTTTGAATTATTCTAAATGTTTGCATCTTTCTTATTCAATCACAGATTCACTGTGTATTTTTGGAGTTGTTTTGATGAGTTGGATCTAACGGCTCATCTAGCTAGTACCATACGCCATCGCCTCCCTTAATTAATCCATCATGAACTGAACTAACATTTACATTTTTCTAAAGAGTCTAAAGAAATTCACAAATAATTTCAGCATTTTGAAAACACACTAAATATCTTAATTAAAACAAACCGGGGCGGTTAGGGGCGGTGGTTGCCCTGGGGGCCGGAAACCAGGGCGGCTGCATTGATGAGGGGCGGCTGATCTTGGAGGATGCACGGTCGGCCGCATCTGGATGGGAGGTGATGGGGAATGGCTGGGGATGGAGGTGAGGGCCGAATCTGGGGCTTGCCGTTCTCTAGTCCGCCGGGGATGTCTCCCACAGGGCATGGTGGGAGGGAGGGGGGGCTGGGGAGTGAGAGTGGGAGGGTTGTATGCTGTGTGAGTGTTTATATTGTGTGGGTGGGGGTGAGGAGGCATGTATGTGTTAGGATGAGCGGGAGTGTGCAAGGATAAAGGTGTGTGCATGTGTTTCTGTGTGTGTTTGGGGTGGGGTGCACTTGTGGGGGGGACCTGGGCGGGCCTGGGGGGGCCTGGGGGTGGTGTGCCGTGGGTCTGGGCTCTGCTGCTGGCCCCATCCTCTCATTCCCCGTTAGGCATGTGGGCTGGTGTGTACCTTCTGGGGTCGGTGGCGGCTCATTGGCTACGGTCTCTGTATGGCCCGGTCGTAGGGGGCAGCTTCTCCTGGCCTGTCTTGCCCTGGGGGACCTCCTGGGGAGCGGGGATACCTAATGCCACTAGAGGCTCAACATCCAGGGGGAAGTTTGCAAACAACACCTGCGGTGCCATTTGCTTGTTATGATGCTGGACAGGACAGGTTAAAAAAAAATTAAACAAACCAAAAAACGCAACAAAAACATGAACAAACAAGACTAACTTTTTTTGGTTCTTAGTTTGGTTTTAACTGTTTCCAATAGACCATCAGATTTTTTTTTATGTATAATGTTGTGACTGACACAATTCAGGTTTCACATGTTGTCTCCTGCCATGTCAGTTTTAATAAATCTAACTCTAACTCTAACTCTAAGGCTGTTTCATACAAAATAATTTCTTACAGATCCACTCCCAACATTGAGCGCCACTGTCCTGAAGTTTTAAGATCAGGGATCTCCAACTCTGGTCCTCGTGAGCTACTGTCCTGCAGGTTTTGGATTCTACCCTGATGCAACACATCTGACTCAAATCACTGGGTCATTAACAGGCTTGTGCAGAGGTGTGTTATAGTAGGAGACATCTAAAACCTGCAGGACAGTAGCTAACGAGGACTGACGTTGGACACCCCTGTTTTAGACGCTTCCTTGCTCCCACACACCTGACTCAAATTAAATTAATCCAGTGGTTTGTTGTCAAATTTTGCACAATGTCCCATTAATTTGAGTCAGGTGTATTGAAGTAGGAAAACATCTGAAACCTGCATGACAGTGGCCCTTGAGGAGTTGAAAAACCCTGGGTTATAAGATATCTTAAAGCTTTTTTCTTTTCGTTTTCAGGGCTTTGTCCTTTTGTAATATGCTCATCCTTGGAAAAATAACTTTTATTAGGCAAAAGAACCCAGTGTGGAAAGTCCGATTTAAAAGTAAAACCTTATGCAAGACTGCTTTCTTAATCTTGCTCTTGCTCACTCCCACTGGATTGCCAACCATTACTACCTGCCTGTTCTGTAAAATCCAATTATTTTTTGTTCCACTTCCACTTTTCAATTTAATGGAATTAAACATGTTCACAAGAAATAAAATTTGTCCAGATGTGAGACTTGACTTTGCTCTTCTTTGTCATTAAACTTGTTTACTTCATTATTGTTTTTAAAACTAGCATAAATAACGGACACTTCAATATTAAAATTGCCCGGTCCTGCAAGATTTGCATAGCTTTCCGCAGATCCCAATTCCAAGGCAATCCTTTTGTTAAAGGCAACTCTTCTTCTTGGAAAGATGTGGACTTTGGAGGTCCAAAATTAAGTTGGCTGGACTTAAGTTTGTATGGATAAAGTGCAACACAAACATCAAGCCCTCAGAGGAGCAAACACACTGACTCACATTCATCAGCAGACACAGATTCATTATGTGTAGATGGAGATGAAGAAAGAGCCACAGACATACTTGAGCTCACACATCTCCTCCTATATCTTTGGAATCCATTTAAGCCATGTACCTGCCTAAAAGAGGATTTAAGCTGAGCATCTACAGCCAGTCTGTCACGCAGCACTGCCCAGTGCACATCACGGATACACACTCACACCCACAACCTGTCTATTCCTCACCCTCTTCCACATTCATCCATAATATATTCAACCCATGTCTTGTTACTGGAAAGAGAGGCCAAGTGTGTCCTACTATGTGTGTACCTATTTGACAGACATGCCATATAACAGGAGGAAAAAGTTTCTCCTCTTAAAGTTTTAATGCTTAGCATTTAGAGCAATCTAAAGGCAGGAATACATTGTTTTCAACTATTTCAATTATGTAGAATCACATAAACATAGTAGAACATACAAATTTATAAGGCTGGCTGTGCCTTGTGTGCGACCATGTACATTTTCTTTAGTGGAAAGGAAGGATAGGGTATCAATCTGGTTGCAATCTGCAGCTTCACTATTAGATATCATTAGAGGAGTGCCATTCTCTTCCTCCTTTGCAATCTCCTTTAACATAGCAAATTGCAACTTTCAGGGTGCAGTCTGCCTGCAGTAAAGTAGATCTGTTAAGATCTAGCACAAATAAAAGTAAAACATTTCTGAGGATGATCATGGATGCTTGCTCGCCTTTTCAACCAAAGCATGAATCATCCAAAGTGCACTATTGCTGCTGGCTGGACGATTGTGATTGGTTTACAGAAACAAACAAATCAACATCCTCACTTAGCCCAGCATGGTAGAGCAATGCAGTCAAACCATTCTGGGACATTACTGGGAAAGTGCTGTGGAGGTCATCCAATTGAAGATGCATCCTGAGTTTTGAGAGGAGGGTGAGATAAGGAGTATTCATTTGGCTGTAATCTTCACATTATCACTAAATCTTGCACACTCCCCTTTAATGAGGGTCAGTCATGTCTTTCTTCTATGTTTAGATGCTTTTCCCTCTCCTTCTTATACTTTGTCTGTCAGATTCCCCTTGGCCCTATCAATCTGTTTGTACTTTGCTGCACTGTCCCCGTGGACTCAATCAGCTCTGTGCTCTGGCAGACAGATTACGATCTTTAGCAGTTCTCAGTAGGCAGAAGAAAAGAGAACAGGGATGGAGAGGCTGACAAGGACTGGGGCTAAGATGGAGAGAAAGAATAAGGTTGTGGGAACTGGAAGGTGATTAATAAAGAGAGGCAAGCAGCCAAGTAAGACATAGGAGTGAAAATTTGAAAAAACTGGTACAATTCATGTAAAACTGCTAATAGAAGAGTGTAAGAACTGAGTTACAGGAAAAACATCTGAAGCCAAATAATGCTTAATGATGATATTCTTGTAGCACTAGCTGAATACGGACTGAAAATGTAAAGCTTATTGCAACTAGCTGAAATCTAGTGGTCAGTAGACTCCAACTATATAGTATGACATTCCCACAGAAATGTGAGATCCACAACAATGTTACAGAGATTATCCATCGAGTGAATTTCACTGCAGTATTTCTTGTTGATCATATTCATAAATTAACCAAAAAGAGTAGGAATTACCTTCTGGGAGCTTTAAATGATTACATGAAAATAAAGTATTTACATCACGTCTCACAGATTTTAATTTGAAATATAACATAGCGAATTGTCCAGTTTTACAATTAATCAACTATCATGACATTCTTTCAGCACAAATGATCCTTTTTCATGTTCTGATTTCAGTTTTTGTTGAATTTCTTTATTTAATGTTCATCTTTTCACTCCCTCCTGTTGGAGGTTGGATTTTATGACTGTTCATTCTGTTGTTTTTGCTTCTTGCGATTGCTTCACACCTGTTCTGTGTTTAGTTAATTACCCCACTGCTCTGTTACTACCATCCACACCTGGTTGTAATCAGTATGTGGAGGATCTGGTCTCTGTTCTCCTCTGCCAGATTTTGTAATTATGTGACTGTTTTTGGACTATCTGCTTGTTCGCTCACTCACTCACTCCATCATTAGTCGTCACTGTGTAAAGTACCCACTAGGGGATTGTAGTAGGAAGCAGCTGATGTAATTCAGACGCTACTTGAATGCAGCGATGCTTCACGATTATGCCACTGATATTCACTTAATTGTTTAAAAAAAAAAGCTAGCAGGAAAGATACATGACATATCTGAGGCGGTGGGCAGGACAAGTTTGCTGTTTTTAGTTCAGAATACATTGGAATTAATATCTTTCTCTGCAACACTGACATAAAATTTAACAACACAAATCTGTGCGCACATGCTGCTGTACTCAGATATTTACCTGCTGCATTCACCTATATAAATATGGAGTCCAGCTATAAATATATAATAGTCTTCTATATTCTAATTTTATCTGAAAATTATATCTGAAAACATAGAAAATTTAAAAACAAGCTGCTACAACGTTTATTGATTAGACTAAACAACTTGAGTTTAAAATAAGGCTCTTGTACAATTTTTTCAAATAAATGTTTATATCCATGGCTCAGCCAGAAGAGGAGACATGACTAAGATGTTTTGCGTATATTTTCGCTCACCAGCAATTCTCATTGGGTAACAAAATCACAATAACAAGCCACAAGTAATAGCTGCTGGCTCCTCGCTGCAATGCATCATGGTCCACGTCAAATGACAAAGCGTAGAGCTTCGTTACATCACTTTTCACATGATGCTGCTGTAGTGCGCTATTTAATAGATTCAAAGCTATGTGGGAAATTTCTAACTGAACTACACAGTTTACTTATTACATAAATAGACAATTGTAACACGGCTTATGTTTCCCTTATGACCAGATTTACAGTGTAAATCTACTGTTTTTCTTAGTATTTGACCTAAACTTGTTCCTGGTATTTGCCTTTGGCCTAGCCCAGCTTAGCATTACTTCTAGATTCTAGACCTAAAATTTGTTTTTGGATTATTCCTTAGCCAACCCCCAACTTGTGAAGCTTACCTCATGAATTATTTTTATCTTATTGTCTATATATGACCCTCAGCCAAGTAAAAACTTAATGTTGCATTGATAGCCTCGTTATCTAATATCACAAGTGAGGTACCTCACTGTGAGGGACGTCCCTCTGTATATCACTTAGAAATTCTTAATCCATTATGCCGGCCATAACTAGCTAGACATGTAGAGGAGGAGCATTTCAATAGCAAAATACCATTTAAATGCCTGAAAGAAAACCTTGTTTTAGAGGATTTTATGACTCAGGTGTCCTGCATTTAGGTCTTCATTTCTGTACTCATAGTTGCTGTTTCTGTGTTTTGTGTTATGATGAACTATAGTTTTTTTTAAAAAACAGATACACTTTTGACTGACACTTTATGAGCACAATCGGAATAACTTTTAGTTTTGCTCTTTACAAATCTAATATAAAAGGCCAAATGGCAGTCATGATGCTAAAAAAGAGTTTGCATCATGAAAGGAAATTGAATGATATTAAAGAGAATCTTGGGTTATATGTCATTTAAAGATAACGTGATTATATAAAGAAAAAAATGAATAACTGCTAATGACAATAAATTTTAGCTTAAATGATATTAACATGTATTCTAAGGCAGTGGTTCCCAACCTGTGGTCTTAGAGCACAGTGGGTCTCTGAGGCCTTGAACATTTGGAGCAATTATGATTAATGTCCACACAATGTCCCTATTTTAAGAAGAAAAAGTAAGGTTATATGTTGTTAACTTTGGCTTTATGGAAGGACGGGACTCAATCTGAAAACACTATTTGTGGTGAGAATCTCACTTGAGAAAACATAAAACCAAGCATGGTTTCAGCACGAGGTGGGGCAAAGGGTCCATGGCTTTTTAGTATTTGCATGAAGGGGTCCTCAAGGGAAAAAAGGTTAGGAACCACTGCTCTAAGGTATTAAAACATTTGAGGAATAGTCAACTGATGGACTTAAATCACATTTTTCAGTGCTGTAAAGGAAAAAACAAAAACATGAGAAGTAAAATTAAAATGTAATAAAACACTTACATGAATAACCTGTAACAGATATGTCATCTTATGTCTTTGTGTATGTTCGAATGCATCTATGGATCAATTTGAGAGGCTAGTGATGTATGATTCTTGACATTTTGGTGTTACTGGCATTAAAACTTTGTCTGACATTTACATTTCTTTTTGATTTGTGCAGATTGTTTTCTTTGTTGCTCTGCAGTAAGACCGATCACTCACCTCACTGCAGGCAGTTGCTCTACATGCATGAAAATGATTTCATATTCCTCAAGAGGGCTGCCTCAGTGTCCTTTCATGAGTCCTTTTTACATTCAACTGTGTGTGTGTGTGTGTACATGTACCTGAGATTTTAATGCTATTCTCTGTGGTGTGGATTCAATCATGTATGTGAGAAGAAATACAATGATGACCGCCACCTGTGTACAAGATTAATCCACAGCTTGGAAAGTAAAGATAATATTTGCCTAGTTCCAAGGTAAAGTATGAGGATAGTGTTCAGGGTTTAAGCAGAGCGGTCTGGATCCAGCAGACTAGGATGTTGAACATGACAGAATACACTGCCATGGGAATGTGGTGAATACTATCACTTCTCAGGGGAAAAAGTGTTTCAAAGGTTGAGCTGGACATGAAAAAATGCCATGCTCCAGTTTGCCACTACTAGAATACAGAATACTGGTGGTTTATAAATGCAATTAATGCCAAAGCTTTGTAAGATGGCGATTAACTTTTCAGTTGTTTAACAAGACCTGACGCCATGTGCTCTGAACACTGGCATTGATCATTTTAAAGATTGTGCAACCCTGCCCACTGATCGCCCTCTAGTGGTGAATGGGTTTAAATAGATGTAAGGCCAGAGCCAAGCTGCAATCTTATATAATTATATATAAATCCTTGGATTTCTTAAAGTAGACAGAACAATACAAAAAGAAAAAAAAAAAAGCGCAAACATGTTTGTTTTATTTTATTTTTCCATAAGCAACTTTTATGGACCTTGATTATTAGATGAAGTTCGAATACATCAGACATTTTATCAAAATAAATATAAAAAACTAGCAATATTGGCCGGCACACAATCACCTTTTTTTTTATGAATTTATGTTAATTAGTTTAATGCTGTTGGATACTTTGACAGATCTTTGTTTTCCCTTAAGGAACAACTAATATGTAGGCATGCGTTTAGAAGTGTCAGATTCTATTAGACTATATAATGTATACAGCTCTCCATACCCTGAACTGTCAACTCTGGTAGAGGACCCGAGCTTGACAGACAAACAGCCACCCAGCCTACCCAAGGAAGATGGAAAGTTGGGTGAGTGAAAAGTTTATAAGAGTTTATAATAGGTGTGAGGATGCACAATTGTCTGTGTCTTATGATGGACTGGTGACTGTTCCAGGGTGTAACCAGCTTTCATCTATGGTCATCTGGGGAATGGTAGCACCACCACCCAATCTAGAAAAAAATGGGTACAGCTAATGTACTATTGGAAGCATGGAGGCAGCCTGCATCTATAGGAGCCTAATTAAAGAATGGAGGGAGGGTCACCTTACAGCACTAATTTAGCTGTTTTCATAAAGGGCCTGATTGCCTAAGAATCTGTCTCCCATTTCTTGGTTTGAAAGCTTGAGCTCTGAGAGTATAGTATGTAGACCTGAACAAAGTGTGCCATCTAGTGTTAACAAAGGTTTAAGGCAATGTAGTGTTGCATTAAAATGGCTTCAAAAGTTCATTTGGCATTAAAGCATCCCATGTGAACAGATTTGAGAAGGCTGAGAACAGCGTCTGTTGTCTGAGCCATGTCATCAAGCTTATTAAGTAATATGGCATTGTGAGGAATGCAGCTTTACTAAAGACACTACAAGATTAGCACAGAACATTTTGTTTTCTGTGTAATGTACCATGAAGCAGCAAACATCAAACTCTGCAGACTGGCCTTCAACTGTAAAGCCAGTGATGTACCTGAATGATTTAAATTAATGTTTCATCACTATCAGGATTTTCCTAATTATAACTGATCAGTCTACTAACTATGCCAAAAAATACCAAAGCATTTTCAAATACCTAACCTGACCTTAAACACTGACTACATCTTTGTTTTCCACTCAATACATTCAGTCTTTTACACGCCCTGCCATGCATAAAGAGCTCTCTGTTTTAGCTTGATGGCGAATAATTCTTTAATCTCTCCCTTGGCCAGGCTTTTGGATTTCAGTCTCAGCTCGTTAACATGTTTGGCCTGAGAACCGACATTTTCAAATCCTTCTTGCACCGAATTGGCTCATAGGCCAAGACAACTACGTCACCCAGAATCCCCAGTGGTGGCCATTACTCCAGACTATCCATCCAACATACACCCTGAGCAGAACGAGTGAACGATTTCAACATTTCCGAGAAGGAACAGCTGCAGTATTCTGCTGCTGGACGATAACAAACTTCCTTTTCTCTCTTTCTCTCCCTGGATCCCTTTCACTATTCTCTCTGGCTTTTTGTATTTAATTTTTATTTCACTGCTTGTTTTTCTCTTCCTTTTCTCTGTCCCTGGGTGCACACGTCCACCTCTTTTCCACTGCCTCATCTACTGTACTTGAATCTCTTAGCACCCCCTTTACACACACACACGCACCAATACAAGCAAACTAACATCTACTGCATGCACACAATTGTGCACAAGCGAAGCTCTGCAAACACATCCTCAAGAATGTTAGTCCAAGGAATTTTAATAGGGCACTTTCACATTTCAGCTCTTAAGAAAAACAAACAAACAAACAAAAAAAACATGCCGTGCTGTCACAAAGTGGAAAAACCTCCAAGTGTTATTATTAGTGTGTGTGTGTTTGAATGTGTATACACAGTTTCAATTGGTTTTGTTCAACAAAAGTAGATATCCAGAGGTATTTACTGTAAATCTGCCATTTTGTAAGTTTGATTTAAATAGCAGATTTATGTCATTTTTAAGTTAGAAAATCACTTGGCTGTGTGAACGCTTAGCTGTTAAAGACTTGTGTGTTACAAGTTACTGTGTCTCCAAATAACCAAAGAAACATAGAAAAAGCTGGACAAGTCTGGTGATTGAATAACCTGAAAACGAAAAAAAAAAAAAACAGGTAAATTTTGTACTAAACACACAGTAAAACAAAACAAATACAAATAAAATTACAGTGCAAAAAAATTTTTAATAAAAACAAATCCAAAACAAAACAGCGTGCAGGATAAAAATATTGCAATTGTTATAACTTCTCCTCATTCTGCGCGCGCGCGCGTGTGTGTAACGTGCTTGCTGTGCCTGTACTCTCTCTGCATGAGTCTGTAGTGTTGCCACATCTGGAAACAATGAAGTAGATGCTGTCAGTTTTCCTTTAGCTCAGGTTTTTGTGAGCATGCCCTTAAACAAACACTCAATTCACTCACAGTAAATTGCAGGAAGACAATCTTAGATATTATGACTCTGCATTTACTCTGGTTTGCTGACACACACACACACACATGCAAAAAAGGACAGAATTAATCTCTTACTCTAATAAGATTAATGTTCCCTCGTACCGTTAAATTACAGCCTGGCTTGTGTTGAGGACAAAACAAAGCCACAGCAGTGCAGATATTAAGCATTGGCATGCTTATGAAAGTAGAAACAGTTGTTTGAAAGCAGCAGAATTTAATGTAGCACCAAAACCTAATTTGTCACCACAGACAAGAGGTGGCAGCATTGCCCAACCCTGTAACTGAACACAGCTCTGGGGATGCCCAGCAGGACATTTGATATTTCACTTGGTTTTAGTTCCTTGCTTCTTGTTCTTAACTGCCTTATGGTGGCTTTTACAAAGCACAGAGACATTAACACACAGCACAATGAAGCACGATTCCCCATTGTTAAATCTTTTTATTTTCCTTTAGGGAAAAAATAATCCAAGTTATGTGTAATTCTGCCAGTATTTGGCAGCTTACTGCTATCTAGTTAATCTAGATGGGAAATATACAGATGCTAATTTCCTAATTGAAATAAATAGAGCATGTATTATTAATGGGAGTGCTTTTGTATTCTGCGTTGTAGAGCAGAAATTCTGGTACATTTTTTATGTTTCCTTGATTAAAATTTGAATCAGTTTAAAAAAAATGTTGAAAAACGTAGTTTTCTCATCAGAAAGAACACAGACTCTCACACACTCATATGCACACCTCTCCACTGGATTTGAGGAATATAGATGCAATATCAAACCAACAAACTGGAAATCAAAAAAAGTTTTATTCATCTTCTGATACAAAAGTGTTTTTAAATAAACAAGTTTTAAAATTTTGTCACTTTTTTACATGGATAAATTAGCAGTTCTATTTTCTTTTATAATACACTGATGAAAGACCATGAGCATTATACACGAAGGAGCAGTCCAAGCCTTAAAGGCTACAATCTGTGCTGGCGAGCTGACCTCAGTGGTGATTCACATCTGGGGTTTTTAAAAGCACTTACAAATCTGCGCTGGAAGTGGCGAAGGTGTTGCGCACACACACACTGGGTTTCAAGGCACATTCTGTGATTGTTTAGAAATGTCACCTGAAGCTCAGTGTGGTCATAAGATGAGAAGACAGCCAAAACATGAAGGCAGTTTAAGAAGGAAACCGCATTAGCTCAGAGGGGAGGTGGTCAGAGGTTAATTTAATTCACTTTAAGTGAATGTAATGTTTGTTTGACTTTAGAAATTTAATTAGCGTTCCGAGGTATGCTGGTTTGAGAAATGCTGTTTTTTTCCAGCGTTTTAGGTTTCACCAGAACCACCATTGCTGGATACATACGGTATTTAGGAAAAAAAAATGCAGCTCTGACATTATTTTTGTCTTACTCTAAAGATTGGTTAAAACAAACAAACAAAAGTGGCTGTGTGAGGCACTATCTTGGTACAGATGGTATACATAGGCAAATAGATTCTTATTATTGTCCACAATGAGGCTGAAAATACAGAAGGCCTACAGTGACACAGACCACATAATATACATAGAGACTCACAATCTGGACTGTAAGAGTTCTGCTTTATAGATTGTCAGGCAAGTAGACAGGAGCCGTTTTAGAGTTTGGTAACTGCAGAACAGGATGAGTCAGGACCAACAAACTTATTGTATTTAAAGCTTGCACTTATTGCAAGGGACTGTCAAATTAAAATGGTGGGAAAAGCCTACTATTAAAATGCACTGCCAGCGACAATAGAGGGAAATCTAGTCTCTGTCGTCCATGAAATTTAACCAAGGTACAAATATCACTTCCAGGGAGAACTCAATTGTGTGGGAAATGAGCCTTTATGTATCAGTCAACATAGATTAAAAAAATGGGAAAACTTGAGCTGGGCCATCATGTCCACTTGTCATTGATGTTTCTTCAACATGCATGAGCTGATGCATGGAAGCTTGTTGATGTGTGTATATACAGTGTGTATACAGCTCTGTACAAAGGTTTGTAGCACCAGATTTTACGAAGCCCCTTCAGCGCTCCAATCTCATAGTTCTGCAAGATGCTTCAAACAACCTATGTGACAGCAAAACATAGTTGCTCTTTTAATGACAGAGGTAGCTCCTTTCCACACACTTTGAACTATCTTCAGAGAAAGATACATTTATCCTCAATTTCTTGCACTATACTGTGTGTATCTGCAAATGTATAACTCTGTGACTGCGTTTTTGCCCTTGCATAATGCGTATTTTGGCAACTGATTGTCCCATGGCTTCTTATTCTTAAACTTGCTGAGAACGTTTGGAAAAGGGCAGGGGTAATAATTAAATTTCCTGGATTTCATGTTAACCCAAAAGCATATAAGGTACAGAGCTTCCAAGGAAATTACACACATCATTGGAAGTTAGCTGAGCTTCTCACAAACCACTGATGTGAAACACAAAGGCATAGATTTCCTAGAAGCTGTAAAGCTCCTAATTTATGGGCCAAGTAGAGGCACACAGTGTATTTAAAGGTACTTATATATCCGTCACTGTGTTGCCTTCATCATATGTATAAGGACATACATTAAAAAAACTCCCTGGTAATGGCTCTGTGAACATCACTGTGCTGTAAAATGATTTAACAGTCCTCCCACTGCTGGCCCAACACTTCACATATTAAACAATTATAGTGCATTATTACAGCTTAGAGCCTGTGTCCCAAAAAATTAATATCAATAAAAAATCATCTGTATTTTTTGTAATATAAAAGACATAATTCCCAAATGTTTAGACGTAAACAAATTGAGGATGCAAGGCAATATTTCAGATTTTCATTACAGCTAATCTGCTGTTTTGATGTCTATGTTTTATTCAGGGTGTGAGTTGCTTTTGGGAAACTTCAGCCCACGTCTGTATAATATCTGCTCCAGTGTAAAATTTAAAACTTCAAAACCCCTTTAAAAGAAACAACAGCATTCAGGTTTACTGCATTCAGCAGGGCCAGTCTCTTCTGCTGAGGACTCTGGAGAAAAAGAGAGACAGATAAGTAGACATGGTGCTGATCAGCTTATTGGTGTATCTTGTCTACATATTGATAATTCTGTGCTGCCTTTCCAATCTCTCTTTTTTCTTCATGTTTTCTGCTTTCTCCACCTCTTTGAGCAACTGAGGTCTAATGGAGGTAGAGAGGCTACTCTTGCTGCTAATGTATGACTCAGTCTTCCTATTCCGGCCTTCATAACCCCTCCCAGATGCAAGGTGAGGAACAGTCAGGGAGCTCATGTGATTCTGTTATATCCAGTGGCTTCGTAGAGGAAGTCCTGCTACATTCCCATGTCACTTCTTAGCTCCCTCTCATCTCTTGAATCTCTCCATTCTTCATTTAGCAGAATGAGTTTCTGTACAAGAGAAGAATGCAGAATTTGATTCCTGTCCATTCACTCTCTGCCTTTCATCTCACACCACTGTCTCGTTGCCTTTCCCTGGTTTGATCCAGCCCTCGCCCGGTGCCCTCTTGCCACCTCGGCTGTCTCTGAGTAGCCGGGCGGAACAACGCTGCCAGGTGTGAAGAGTTTTTGCTGACCAGATCCACATCCCCGATGTAATACCTACAAGTAGTGACATGAAGATTCGGAGCATCTCTGATGCCACGTATGAGTCCCGGGTGCTGGCCCTGAACTCTCCCCAGTGAGAGAGCTGGTAGAGGTAACAGCCAATGACGGTGGATGCTGGGACAGTGTACAGAACAGAAAACACTCCAATTTTCACCATTAAACGCTCCAGCTTGTCTGTTTTGGCTCCGTCCTTCTGCAGATTGGAGCGTATCTTGAAAAGAGCCACAAGGCCTGCACAGATGAACAAAGTACCTGAGGGGAGGAAATGTAAGAACTGTTATGTAAAAGCCAACTAACAGAAAACATAACCAAGCTCACATATTTAAGAATTAAGACAAGTTAAAGAAATAGGATGGACATATCCCATACTAAGTATGATTACTATGATTAATTTATACCATTGTGTTATGATTACCTATGAGAAGGTACGTGGCCAGAGGTGCCACCACAAAGCCAGTGAGTGCCTCCTGTTGCTGGTTTCCAACATAACACAGACCGGTCAGATCATCTGCATCCACCAGTCTCATGATGAGAATGACGATGGTTTTAACAGCTGGGATGGCCCAGGCTGCTATGTGGAAGTAGGAGCTGTGCATTTCAATCGCCTCATGGCCCCACTTCAGTCCAGCAGCCAAAAACCAAGTGAGGGTCAGGATCACCCACCTGAAAGAGGAGGTGGAAACAGGGTGAGAAAAGCTCATGCATACAGTTGAGTATAGTATTATTTCAGGCAGACCATGACGTCAGTGTCAGCCCTCAATCCATGTACATCAGCTGATAGCAGCTGATCCTGATTCAACCTGAATCGCTTCTACGCAGACATTATGTAAATTTCAAACAGGTCATATGGTTCAGGCTGCTTGTCCCTCTTGTTTACTCCACCTTCACCTTAACTCCTCCTTTTTACATTATATCAAACTTTAGTTTCATGTCTTTTCTTTCTGGTGGTTGAGATCTTGACTGCTGCTTACCCTACTTAGGCTTTCCATGTATACTCTTCCACAAGATATGAATCACCACAAATGGCAATCCTCTTACTGTTATAGTGAACAGAAATCATATGTTCTATAGAACAACATGCTAAGGCAGCCTCTGATCACTGCTGGAGCATCTCAAAACTTTTCATAACCAATCAGGTAGATGCAAGCAGTCCTCAGTAATTAGGTTATGTCATGAAAACAAACAGTCACGAGCTACATGTCAGAGGGTTGTTATCATTCGTTAGGAGAGAGTGGAGTCCTTGGCCTGTTACTTTTCCAAATGAGGAAGACAAACAGGAAAACAAGGGCTGAGTGAAAAGGAAGAAAAAGAGCTGCGACAGCAGTGTGTTTCCACTGCAACTTTGGTGCAGCATACACTCGAAAAGTGGTGCTTTTACTAAGGGTAACTCATGTGTGGAACAAATCCAACTTGTACAGGGGTTATGAGACAGGATAGATTCATTTTAAGGAAAACAGGATGCAAGTCTCGTGTTCCAATTGTTCCACCACTTGCTATTCACAACAGCTGATGACAATGGGAAAACTGGGACAAAGAGATGAAGGAGTGTGTTTGAACGAACCAGAGTGAGGAGGCCATGCCAAAGAAGTAGAGGAGGAGGAAGACAATGGCACAGCCCGTGCTCTTTAATCCTTCTTGTACCAGAATTGGTGCTGCAGCAACATCCAGGTCACAGGAAACACTCTCTCTCCCCAGAGTGAGTCGCACCTAGCAAGGAAGGTGTAGCTCAATTAATCACAGGAAAAGGCTGAGCTTTACTGAGCAGATCTTTCTCTTTGTCAAAACACCTTGCCTAGAACAATACAACACCACATCTCCCACTTACCAGGTAGGCGACACTGTACAGATTACAGCACATGGAGAGGAAGATGATGGGTCTCTCAGGGTAGGAGAAACGCTGGGAATCCAAGAGAAAGGTCAGCACGGTCAGAGTGGTAGACAGGAAGCACAGCACGGCCCACACCGCCATCCAGGCATCTGTGAAGACTTTGGCCCCTCGTCGGTAGAGCCCACTGTCGTAGCCACACTGGAGAGCGCAGCTTTCAGTCTGTTTAAGCCAGGTGTACTGGTCGGGGGCAGATCCCAGACACTTCTGATGGGGAGGGTTGGGGAACGGCTGGTAAGGAGGGTCCTCATCTCCTGGACCCTCCATACACATGTGGTTGTGATCATTTTGAGGTGGGAAGTGGCTGCAGTTGAGCACCTGGAGAGGCAAAAATGAAGGAAATGATCATTTTTAAAAAAGAATCCCATTCATTCACGTAGCCCAACCTCATGATCATGAACACTGAGATAAAAACAGCCAAACATAAAGACGTACTTATCTCTTTTTTGTGACTCTTATGCCACTAATACTTTTAGAAAAGCAGCAATATATTTTTTTAAATTTTGCATCTGTTAAAACCAAAATGACCCCACAGTGGTGCTGTGATGTTTGGCTTAGGAATTCCACACTTAGCATTCATGTCAAAGAGGCTCATTAAAATTTAGTCGATCAAATAATACAAATGCCTCAAGATAAACAGCTGCTACCGCTTATCCTCCACTCAGGCTTCACGAAACAGAAGGGGCTTCAACAAAGTATTAAAAGAGCACCATTCAAACCTCAAACTTGGGAGAGACTGTGGACTGTGTGTTTGTTTCAGGCAGCTGTTTTTATGCGGGTGAGTGGAAAAACTCATGTAGAAATGATCTGAAATGATCAAATAACTGTGACAGGGCCCATCAGCCAGATCCTGAAAATGTGTTTGCATTTTTAAGTTGTTTTCTTGGTGATGCTACTTACCTCAGGCCATATGAAGCCAAACTCATGGAGCACTGGGAGGCATTTTCTCTTGACAGACAGACACATGCTGCCACATGGCCCGATGGGGATGGGGACCTTGTCTGTGCACATGGGCACATAAACCGAGCAGAGAAAGAACTGAAAAAGGATAGAGACAAAACATTACATGCCTAAAATGTTGCTTGTTTGTTGAAAATTTCTGAGAAACTTTGGATGAATCCTTCTATGTATTACAATTGGATTATATCAGGTAGATGCTACACTTGGTATGTGGTTCTTCCATCTACTTTCAGAACCCTCCAACTATCTAGCTGCTTTTCCTGTTTTAATCTTTCAATACAGTGTATCACTATTTCTACTTGTAGGCTTTTCATCTTCGCTTCTGGTGAGAAACCCCACAACTACGCCCAACCTGGATCAAGGTTATTCACATACAACTCTCCATCTTTAGAAAAAAAAATTGCACATAATTACACTGAGGGTATGTGCCCTATTGTGCTACACAATCTCCCCAACGCAGGCCTCAGCTCTCTCTGTGAAATAGATCTTCTAGATGTGCTTATTAAGATAGCGACACTTGTATGTGACTGTTGAGGTGGTAGTGATGTGGGAGAAGAGCCAGTCTGGGGTTGCAGAGTTCAGAAAGTCTGAGGTAATTTCATGAATCTGCTGTGAAATCTACCAGAATGTTAAGTGTAAAACTGTGCCAGGCCCATGATACAGAGACTGCATGTCACTCAGCTACCTTTAAGTAAAGCAAACAAACAGGTGATCCAGGTGTTTGTTCTGGTGTTGGGAGGAAGGGGTTTTGTTTTTCAAAACTGCCAAAATATGTATTGGGTCTTGATAAGAGTCGAATGTTAAGGGCTTGCAGCCTTGGACCAGTGATAGACAAACCGCAGCTGAGCCCAAATGAAACATGAATCCAAGAAGTGTGTCAAGGTTGGGAAATAAATACACGGGGGATGTTAAACAACTCTGACTGTCTATGAGAATCTGTTTGCAAAGTAACCTAACATCAGTGATCTCCGCAGCAGCCTGTGTTTCTATAATTAAACACACTATAAAATGAGTGTATGCTGAATAAACCGAATCACTGATCTCTTGGTCTGCTTAACATCTACATGCATTATGAGGAAAAAAAACATTTTGTCATTATTAGCTGTGATAGATTAAAAATACCTATACAGAAGAAAATGTACAATAAAAAAAAAACACTTATTTGTCTCATTTAACTCCCTTTAAATCTGTTTTTTTTTATATAGGTACCTGGGTACAACTCAGCTTTATCACTACAAACTGACTGAGCTGGAGACAGTGTTTGCTTTCTTTCCACGAATTCCTCCAAACTCACCATTAGCTACTAGTCCTGATCCACTTATAGTGAAATGAAATCACCAGTGTTTACAAATCAACCAAGTCGCCTCGCGTTTGAGTCTGTGGGCAGCTTTTATGTGTCGGCTTACACACTCACAAAGGTTTATACAAGCTGAGGATATTGAATTACATGCAATAGAATTTTTAATGCTTCTCACGGTGAGTTACGCATACCCAGCCAGTGATGGCAATGTAACACATTCTGGGTGTTTTCCCCCACTGACCGTTTGTAACCTGAGTGCTGCCACTTCAGTGCTAAAAGCTGCTCCAGTTACCAGTCAGGAAGCCTCCCATTAGAGTAAATGTTACACGATCCCATCTCTCTTTACCCCCTTTCTCCCTCTTTAGTTGTGTGTGTGTGTGTGAGAGAGAGAGAGAGACATGGGTGTCAGCTAAACTTACTGGACAATTTACAACTGGTGGAAGGCAGTCTGATTTTATGCCAGTTGCTCCTTATTCTGCCTGCTTCTCTCAATCATTGCATGTCTCTTAAGAACTATCAGTTCAACAAACCGAAACACAAGTCATCAGTTTCACAACAGCTGCACACCCATACTCGACTCTAAAAAGCTATATTAAATATGCAGTAGTATGTGGTGTGTGTGAATGCACTTGTCTTGATGCGTTAGTGTGTTTGAATAGTGCTTTATCTCATTTTTTAAAAAAAAAAATCACTATTCATCTTGTCTGTTCTCCAAATGAAAAAAATGTAAGTTGTGTCAGTAGTTGCTCCAATTATAGTCTAAAGTAAAATCTCATAGATGCATAATGGGACCAATCTATTTTTTCTTATATGGTGCATGTGTCAAACAAGCAGCATTTGTCCTAGGACACTGAGTGCACCATTGTTTTCAAGAAGACATTGCAGTGTAAGGAAGATTCAGCTGTTGCTGTGTGGGGCATGAACGCAGAATGTCAACAGACAGAGGGGGCATTTTCAGTGAAACTAGCATGGCAGTCTGGCAAAACAAGAGGGAGGGGATGCAACGACCCCCTCACCCAACTTATCCTAACTGTATGGACATCGACCTATAATGTGCTTATTATCGCTGGCACCATCAGTCTGAGCAGCTCGCATAATAGCCAGTTAGTTATTGCTGGTAACTCCCTGTCATGTGCTCTGGGACCACACTCAGCTCCAATGTGTCTGAGCGCACACTCACACAAATATAGCACACTTTCTGGACTCAGGCGGGCTTTTTTTTCTCTTTTCTTTTCTTTTTTTTTGGAGACCAGATCCTGCATTCCTACAGCTTAACATGATTGCATCATATTTTATGATGTGCATTTTAAAAAAGAAAAAAACACCTAATCTGCTGTAATGCCAGTCCGGTACCTTGAGTTGACTGGAGCAGCCGTACTGGATGAGCGGGGTGAACGTGGTCAGCTGCAGCTCTGCGTCCGACTGCAACACGTTGCCCACCAGATTGGGCATCTTGGTAACGTTATAGCCGAGACCCTGGCACATGCTGATCCGGATCGGGTCGCAGGTCATCTCCTCCACCTCGTCACCAAACGTGTTGACCACGCAGAGCGGACAAACCAAGAGAAGCACGGCGACTACGGTGAGAGACATCCCGGGCATGTGCACCCTCATACTGAGCGGGTGCCCTCTCTGTAAGTGTTGGCACAGTAGTAAGTATCTCCACAAACACGGTGAGGTCGCCTTGGAAACGGAAACACGTGGATTCGGTCCAACAGGAGTGGAGCGCGTGTGGTCCGTGCGTTAAGGAGGCTATAATATCCCACTCAGAACAATTCAAATATCCAGAAAGCAGCAGGATCTACGCGCCTTATCGGTTTAAATAGTCATTTGCATGATCTTTAAACAGCTACATATTTGATCGATTTTCCATTCCTTGTCGCGTCGTTTCCCCGTTGAATCACTCCGTGTATTGAAGCGCCGCGGAGCCCCGACTGAAATCAGCGGCTCTGATTTTGCGCCTACTGCCTGCAAGCGTCCGCTGCTGAACTTTATTGTGTCTGTGAAGGGAGACTATTTTCCCCTTCCAAAGGAGATCCGACCAATCCACGCGCGGGAGTTGGGTTTCAGTGACCAACCCCTGGCCAGGAGGGCGGGATCAGAAAGAAAAATAGAGGAGCCAGCAGCGAGCTACTCCCCCTATTCTCTATCCCCTTCTCTGCTTTCCTTCTGTTATTTTGCCTTCTCCTGTCTCATTTCCTTTTCATGTTTGCCCTTTCTCATTGCGTTTACTGTGTCCATTCTCCTCTCCTCCTGCAAAGTAAATCACTAAGCATTCCCAAACTAATTCTGACTCAGTGTCCAGTGCTTGTATTTTTTGCTGCCTAATGTGGGGGCTCACATATGTTTTTAGAAAACATGTATATTTATGCAGTATGTATTTATGTGTGATTATTCCATTTATATCTAAAGACCCTAATGGCTTTTTAAGGCTGTCTGGAACTTCACCACAGGTTCCACTCCCCCTCTCTAAAGGCCCGTCAGCTCTAAGTGCTCATGACATTGTAATTGAAAGTAGGGCCTTAAGTGATGCTGAAGCATTGGAAATCTGTTTTGCATGGCAATGAATGCACATACTGGATAGGTTTTGTTTGCTCGTGGCACCCCGGGAGAAGGCCTCTCTTTTACAGCATGAAACTAGCAGTGAAGAGTGTTGTTTTGGCTTTTCAGCATTGAAAGTGGACTTGGGTGAGAAAGTGTTTGGGGTAGTTCTGGGAGGTGGGAAGCTTGAGGAGTACTTGATTTAAGTGATAACCACAGTTCTGAGATTCTTAAAGCATCTGCCAGGTGTAATCAGACTAAAGAACGCTGCAGAGCTTTTAAAAACACTACAGCTATCTGACTTTCAAATGAGCTGCATTCCCAAACCAAAGTGGGATGTATGTAGAAAGAAGATTCATACTCTCTGACTTAGTATTACTTCTCGTGTCCAAACACCACATATTAGTTACTTAAAACATATGTTGGGATTTTTTTTAAAAAAAAACAATAAATACACACAATTAATGTGAAAAAGTTCACATTGACTCTGAAACATACGCGTCTTTAATACAAAATCTAATCTGATATCTGCTGACACAAAGCAGAGAAACATGAGGAACCAATAGAGAAAGAAGCAGCGAGAGATAAGAAATTCCCATTTAAACTGACTTTATAAGAATTCCTCTTAAATTAAAGTCAAATAATGGTTTGAATATGACAGATATGAAACAATAGACTAAAACAGAAACTGGTGAATTACTATCAGTATTTTTATGGGTTTGTTTGTTGATAAGTTACTTAAAAACATGGCTACATTAGTAGTTGAGTTGGGAGCTGCCGTGTTCTCTCTTCTAGATTACCCTGATCATACAGCAAATCCAGGATGACAATTGATTGGCAGCAGCAATGACCTCTCTACCAGGCCACCCCAACCCACAGCACACACTTGTGCACACACATATTCGAATGAAAACCATCCCCCTCTGCTGCTCCTCAACTGAACCTGAGGTCAAGACCTGCAGTAATTAGCACTGAGCTGAAACAATGGAGTGTGCCCCGGAGCTGATGGCTATCAGAGTAGTGGTGAGTGTGTGTGCTTGTGTGTGAGTGTGCACATGCAAAGAAAGACGTCAATTGATGAAAAGACATTCAGACCAAGCTTATGGCGTTTAAGCTCAATACAAAGAAAAATGTATTTGTGAAAGCAAAGAAAAAGGAGTAAAAAGTTTCTGCAGCACATTATCACCAAGAGTCACCAGCACACTCCGTCCTTACGTGTTTACTTTCACAACGGAGTGTGAATAGCAGGGGGGAGCAGCACAATGTGTTGGCATTGACAGACTAATGATCATCACACTGAGCAGATAATGACCACAGTTACTGTCTGAGCTATAAAATGCTGAGTTAATAATAAGTGTGTGTTCAAATAACATTCCTGAAATGATGTTAAGTTGAAAAACCTTTCCTCCACAACACATTCCCTTTTTTGGTCTTGGGATGGTGGTGGAGAGTAGTGTTTACCAAAAGGGACCAAAAATATCCAGTATTTGTATGATTACATCATATACACATTTTACATCATTTTGACGTTGCCTACACAAAGAGGAAATCTTATTCTTCCATCAGTACTTTCCCCTGTTTGCAGTTATTTCACCAACTTCACTCATTTGCTTCACAGATTAGGGTCTTGTTTTTGTTCCTCTAACTTTCGGCTTTTTGATATAAATACCAACTACAAATTTCTTCTCATTTAGCAACTTAGCTAGCAATTAGCAAGTCTTCCCCTTTAATAACCAGACTTTATTAAAATACACTTAAATGTGTTGGTCCAGTCCAAACTGTATAGAGTCAAGGCTCTGAAAGCCAGACTAACCCACCCAGATAAAATGGTAGCAGATTAAATAACTCTGGACCTTGGCATGCTGCACATGATCCAAACTCTTTTTTGTAAAACCAATAGATTTGAAGTAAATATCATTACAACTGAATTCTCAATAAAGATGACCTCATTTACATATTTTCTACAGCTTTTTATGTGTGTCTAACAAAATCCAAACTTTTAAATGCAGCGTCATCTGACAAAAATATCCATTAAAGTTACTTATTGCATGCAGTGTTTTGTAATGTACTACAAATAATAGATAAATAAACAAATAAATAAATAAAATAAAAAAAAAAAGTAAAAAAGAAGTTCTTATTAAAAATGTTGTGATTTCTTTTTTTTAGGTTGAGTAGCTTTAGCTCACCTGTTAGAAAACCTTCTGCTACTCCAGCTTGAGAATACTCTGGTGCTGCTGCTGGTACAACACCGACTACTAAAAAGTAATTCTTCAGACAACTCTGCTTCAAAAATACTCAACTATTTAAAGTGATGTGTCTAGCTATTTTTAAACTGAGAACAACACATATTTAATTATACACCTTGTTTTTTATTTTTGTTGTTGTTGTTTTATTTGAACAAAAGACACAAAGAAAAAAAAAAAAGGAATATATGTATATACATACATATAAAAAGGAAAAGAAAAAGGCTTTGTCCAAAGCTTGCTTTCAGAACTTTAAGCAGAGTTGTCTTCACTAAAAGGGAGGGAGCCAGAGCTAAAATGGTTTCTTTCACACAGATGATGAACTATAGACCTGCATAAGAGCCAGGAAAAGATTAATATGTATTTTTTTTAAACTGTGAATCATGCACAACTACTCTAGTGGAGAAAGAGAATGTAGCATAATAAATAACAAAATGTGCATGTCCCCCTTTCATTTGTCACTCATCTGCTGCACACACAACATATATTTAAGACCACAGACATATAAATATTAATAAAGTTGATACATTGCATGAAATTCTGTGCCTGTGTGCCTCATAGTAAATTATTTTAGTACTTTCATGCTGGCTTGCATGTATCCATATGGAGTGTATTTTCTAGCCAAGCTATTTCTACACTGAAACCACTTTATGACCAAACTAGCATTCAGCAGAGAGGAGATGAGGCTGCCAATATTTGGGCTAGCCCAGGCATAAGACAAGCATTTACCAACTCACTCTGTCTTGCTGTATGACATTAATATCTATGATATACTACCCTAATGATCTCAGAAATCCACGTGCTTTTGGTCTATCACAGCCTGCAGGACAGTGTAATGCCTTGCCCTCATGTTGTAGCTTATATGCTTGTTTTCTGGGCCGTAGTGGCAACACTTGGATGTTCCTCTAGTTCTGTGCACATTGTAACTATACTATCAGATGCTGACAAAATGAAAACAGTATTTACAGACTACAGAGGTGGGACATGGACACAGATAAATATCTAGTTAAAATGTATTAAAAACGTCATGTCAAAGTGAGAATTTAAGGAATTTCAACCATTTCAGCCGTCCTTGAAGGCATCACCAACCACACTGATGGTATATTCATTGGGTAAAAAAGGCTCACACTTATTAGTTTATGAAACATACATCACATCACAATGTCACAATTTAATTCAGTCTAGTTGTTGACTTCTTGTAGTGGTCAAAATCTTTAATCCTTGACTTCAAATTCAGTACACATTTTTTTGTCTCTTACCTAAAAATGGTTGCACACAGTACTCTAAATTATTATTTATAATACTCAGCCAATGTGGCGTGTAGATTCCTACAGTAAATCAGAATTTCCACTAGCCATATTTTGTGGAGGTGAAATTATTCAGATTACAAGTGCCACTAAACACATTTCTAAACATTGTTTTTAGTGATGTTTTTTTCATGAAAATGCTGAACAAAAATAACAATTAACGTTCTAAAGTCCTGCCCCTGCCTGAGCCGCAGCAACTGAAGATTCAGCTTTCCCCGATAGGATTCAGCTCTTTGCTTCAAAGATGCATCACTAGTTCATCACCCGCCAGATTGGAAGCTTTTATTTATTCATGCCAAACTTGGAGCACTGGTCATAGCCACATTTTAAGCTTTCATGCCTTCTACAGCAGGTCTCTGCAACCCACAGAAGCTGCTTTTTAGGAACACAACAAACTGCCCAAGGAATTTACCCAAACTCCAAACTCCCCAGACTTTTATCTAATTGAGCAAGTGCAGGACATGCCAGGACAAAATGATCCACAAAAGTCCACAAGAACCAAGGGGCATCCCCAAAGGGGTTTGGTCAATGCACAAGGGCTGGCATGAAGGATAGCGATGAAATATCTATTCAGGTTTAATTACTGAGTCTAATTAATGCATTCTTGAGTTAGAAAGGGTGAATAGTAGTATTCATTTCTAATAGTATTGATTTATTTAGAAGATGCCAGGAAAACAAAACATATCAGGAGTCTAAACTTATCTATTTTTGCCCCCCCACCCCCAGCAGTCAGCTTCCTACTCTACAACCAAGAGTGTAAATACAATAACACATCTAAATATAAAACATCACTTCCATGCCACTACATATACAAATATTCACCACCAGTCAAAATCTTAGATTTAGGACAGAGGAGGCAAATATAACATTTTTATCTTGAGAAAGCCAAGACCCTTTAACTTCTGTAGGTGTGACTGCTGGTACATAATCAATGCACTGGATTGGTGAAGTTATGATGATCAATAATGTTTTTCTTTGGCAGTACTTTGTCGAGTTTGACAAATTGATTTTTGTTAAAAGAAAGAAGAAATGGCTTTTGTTATAGGAAAGCTATAATTTACAGTTTGAAGTCGTACAACTAAGTCCCAACTCTTTAACTGGAATGTACTGCCGGCTCTCATATGGAGCACATTGCCCCCTTTATAAATGCAAAAAATATTCATGTTGGATTGGCCACATCTCTGCTTAGGCAAACATGGTCTTGAACTGGGAATGTAACCATTCTAACCTTTCAACTTGGCAAGCAGAGTGAAAGGCAGCACCCTGAGGACAGAAAGGGAGACACAAGTGTGTATCTGTCACCAGATAGCATCTTATGGCTCAGTGCCCAATCCTTTAGTCCTTGAAGTGTGGTATTAATAGGCCTGCCAATTCCTTGGAATGGTGAGAGTATGTGTAACTGCAAATGTTGTGCGTACACCAGTGTGTTGGTGAAGTTGGATGGCTTAACCTCCATGAGTTTGGTATTTTAAGCTTCTATCCATGTGAATGTAGGTGAAGGATAGGTGTAGGGACGGTTGAATATGCATGAGTTGGTTTCAGAGCTTATGTTGTTGCAGGGTTGAGGGAGTTTGAAAGAAGAGAGTGTGTCTTTCTATAGGTTTCTCTGCTGTGAAGTAGCTTCTGCATACACACACACAACAGCACATCTTTGCTACTTTCTGTCACTCCATCATTGCCTTCCAGCTATTTGCGGTCAGTCATCTGCTCCTCTCATTTTCCTCCCCATAGCCATGCATCTACAAATTACAAACTGCGATTAAAACAAGACTGAAATTCATGTCCAATTTCAGCTAAGCAAAAATCATCCAATGAACCTTGTGCTTGTTTTTACTACTGACAAGCACAGAATTATATGTGACAGAAGATAAACATATGAAATTCACCATCTGGACGACCCTCTTGCAAACCGTTTTATCTACAACCAAGATTATTGCTCACTCTAACTACCAAAATTTTCCTTTGCACATGCCAGTGTGTTTAAGTGTAAAACTGTGTAGCATGTAATTGTTACTAAGAGGTTGTAGCACTTTAGATAAATGTTTGTTTGGAAGATTCTACACGGTAAAGACATGATGACAAGATTTTTACTTACTTATAACATTGTGGAAAGTTGAGTGGTTGCTACAGAAAAGTTACCGCAGAGTGGAGAACATGGCAGTTTCCAAATATAAGGTGCCTTTTTTTGGACACTGCCGTCATTATCAGTGTTGGGGTGATCCACCACTGCTTTTAATTACTGATTTTTACAAATACTTAGCCTCTGCCTGCAAGTAAACAGGTGTATGCCTGTATATGTGCTAAAATGTCAATCGTTCAGTAAATTGGTAAGGTGGACTGGACACACGGTACCAATCAAAAGTTTGGACACACATACCCATTAGATTTTTATGTGTGTCCAAACCAGGGATGGGCAACTCTGGTCCTCAAGGGCCACAGTCCTGTAGGTCTTAGATGTTTTCCTGCTCCAACACACTTGATTCAAATGAAATAACTCTCCTTAACAGCTTGTTGTCAAGTTCTACCCAAACACATTGACCCTTTAATCTGATTCAGGTGTGCTGCATCAGGAAACATCCAAAACCTGCAGGACTGTGGCCCTTGAGGACTGATTTTGCTCCTGGTCCAAATTTGATTGATGATTGGTGCTTTAAATATTAATAAAACTTATAAAAATATCCACATGAAAGCTGAGTTCTGTTTACCTTTGGTCACATGATAACCAGTGGCTGTTAAGCACTTTCATGTAGATACAAATAACTGGTTGTAGTGTGCTTACTTAGAATTAGTCCAGTTAAAATATGTTATGGGCCTTATGAGATTGTATTTAAATCCTTTCTTTGTTGTGAATTACAGCCTTCTTGCTCCAAACTGGTGCAGCTCTAGTAACCAAAATACATAATAGTAGACTGTCTTTTCTCCATCATGTATACACTCACACACCTTCAGGGTCAATGAGGAGTTCAGTGTCTTGTTCAAGAGCGCTTTGACCCTTAAAGAGTCTGGGAATCATACCACTGATCTTTCAATCAGTGGACAGCTGCTTTCCACCTCAGACATGGTTGCTTCCTGAAATGTGTGGCAGGGGAAGTTTTTTTTCCTGTTCTTTTCTTTTCTTTTTTCTTTTTATTTACAACAGGTACAAGGAAAGAAAAAAGTTACAAGGAAAAAACAAACAAATTGTCATACAAGTAGGAGGTTAACACAGAAGTTAGAGCCTATATATTGAGGTAAAACTGATACATGAAATCAACTGGAATCATTGTTTTGTTTTGGTTTGTCAGCTGTGTACCACCTAATACATTATAAAAGTAGTTTATGCATATAAATGATCTCTAATGGAACCTTTTTACAATCAACTTAATATTGGTTGTTTTTTGTCCACCAAAAGTTAATGGAAAATTTATATATTTAAAAAATGTCTGTCTAATGTTATTATCTTACATAAAATCTGTTTAATTGCATAACCCCTCATTTGCAGGTTGCTACCATGCACTAGCAAATGTCCTTGTTAGTGCATTTTTAATTTTAAAGTCACTTTTTCTGAATGGTGACTTTGGCTCAAGGCGGCTCTGTCCGTCCTTTTTGGTGACAGGCAACAGAGTGCTGATAGATGGTTCCTGTCCATGGCTGTAAATCGGCCTCTTGTTGGAGAGTTAACCCCTGTAACCCTGCTAGTGTGTAACAGCTAGCAGACTCCCTGCTCACAGCCTAGGGCAGCTGATGAGTTGTTCCCAGAAAACTGATGAGCAGGTGGTATAGCGGTCCAGTTGGGCTGCGGACGGATGTGCTTGCTTCTTAAACTATGTCCCCATTGCTGTATATGACTGCGTGGGAGAGAATCTGGCTTATAAAGAAAAAAAAGAAAAAAAAAAAAAAAGAAAATCATCTCTCATTCTGTGAGCAACTGCACAACCAGCTGAAGGCGGCTTCCTCTGATTATAGAAATAGCATTTTAAATGGATAAAATAAAGACATTTTAGTAGAGTGTGTTAGCAAAGGTCAACTGAGAGGGCTCGGCAAACTAATTAGATAGCCATTGGAGCTACTGAATGTGACTCCTTGTGCTATGACTGTGTTTTGGGTGGTCATCGTGTACAATCAATCAGAAGGGAAATATATTGTGTAGAAGCTAAAATCTAATAGAATGTGACCACATGCTTGCTCACTGAGAATTAGGGAGTAGTTCTCCTCCTCCTCCTGACCTTCTGTAGACGCAGCTGTTTCTCTTCTCCTCTGACTTGTGACTGGGACGAGTTTTATTAATGTGCTGTAACTAAGTAACCACATAATATGGATCTCTGTAGCCCTGCTCACAGACTGATTTATCCTTCTGTGTGGGGGTGTGCATGCATTTATTATCTGACTGTACAGTATTTCATATATAGTTACATGTCTTTTTTACAGACGGGGCAGTGTAGATTTGTTGTGGGGAATTACTTAACCTGTTAAATGACGAACATTCAGCTCTTATAGCTTTTAACAGAGCAGAGACGAATAGGTCCGATTCCCATGTTTTGACTGGTGCAAGTCATTGTTATGGAATTTCTTTTTGGCATGGGAGTCAATTTTGCAGTTTGTGCACAGCATACAAAACCAAGATGTTTAAAGGATCACCACTCAACAGTACTTTTGGGAAGTGTTTTAGCAGGACTGTGTGGCACAGTGGAGTCCTCAGAGCTGCCAGTGATGCTAAAAGATGAGGATTTTGAGCTACCTCTATAGTCCATGTGTGCACATTGTGCAAATAACACAAAAAGGTGTGTGTAGTTGGTGTATGTATTGTGCTTGGCCAGATAGTTACATTTTGGAGCTCTGGAAAAATTGATCACAGCTGCGATGAGTGATTTAAACACTCATGAGCACATATACTCACTCACACACTTTAAGAAGCATCGGCGTGAATGAGTACTTGTGTGTGCGTTTACTGACAATAAAATGGAAATATTCTGTCAACTGCTGTGTTAAAAATGTGAAGGGCTGACATCCAGCATGCAGCTGTGCATCAGAAGAGAAAGAAAACACAAAGGAGAGAGTGATTTACTGTACTTAGAGCAGAGAGGTGGGCGCTTTTCCAATGTGTGAAATGTGGGGGGACAAAAGAGGTTGGAAAGCTGGAAAGAGATGGGATTGTACAGGTACAGAGAGACAAGAAGAAAAAGCAAATAAGATATCAATCAATAGCTTTTTATTCAAACTGACTGGAAGTCACTAAGTCAAAAAGGATTAGTTGTTTTTCCTGTTTTGTGGTCTCTGTGTGCTGCTTTCAGCTGCAAACACACCATCATCTGATTCTCCTTCAGCTTGTTATTCATAGACCTCTGCGCTGACTTCCTTGGCACCTGTCTCTTCCCCGTCTTGTTGCTCCACTCCCTTAAATAGAACTAATGTCTCCAGAGGAAGAGTAAACACTGGCCCTACCGTGGGAATACAGACCAACACACACATGGATGTCTCTATGGTAATATACTTATAGCTCATTTCTGACCACACACACAGCATGTCTGTGGCATATCAAGTAACATTGAATATTTACAGATGGTTAAAATTAGCATAATGTGCCACTCTATGAAATTAAAGAAATCTGATTAAACTGACAAAACTCATTAAATCGACTCAAAATAGGCCCCGTCTTCATATGACAAATTTCACACCCAGATGAACCTGTAATTTTACCCCTTAAGTTTTTTAATCTTTTCAATGTTCCACTGGTGAACATTTTGTATTTGTGAATTTGACTTTATTTGGCCAAACAGCAGTGATTAGACTTGCTAAATGAAGCCAAAATAACCATAAACTCCAGTTTTTGGAACGGACACTGGCCCAAAAAATGTCTGCACTCCGCCACATTAAAAAGCTTAAACTTTACAGCAGAAAGTCATGTCAGGCCCAAGTTTTACATAACTCACCTGTTGAAATTATGTCAAGCTGCACGAAGGCACTTAGAATTATACAAAGCTTAAGGTTGGTTCATTTAGAAAAACAAGTACAGTGGTAATGAATGTGCATAGTGTCCAGAGCCATCCCTTGCACATAACTGATTGCTTTAAAAGACCAAGGTGATGATGGATAACAGTTGGCTAATGGCCAACTGAATGCTTCGAACTTTTAAACTTCCAAACAGGAAAGTGACTTAATAATTACATCTGCAGTCAATGGCAATTTTTAAAGTTTTCTGTTGATATAATATTGTAATCATAAATGCTCCATGATAACCTTTAAGTAAAAACCCAATACGGTAACAACCCTCCGACACTTTACATTTGTACTTGTGCCTTTTTAACTGTTCAGTGCATCATCTTACTGAGGACATTTAGCATTGTAATGTCATGACCTCACTAAATTAAGTCTACTGCAGAAAATGTTTTAAATCAAGATACACCCTAAATGCTAACAAAGACACGTATGAGAATGTCTCAGCCTGAACATACAAACAAGTATGTTTCAAACCAGTTACTTGAAACCTGGTCAGGAATGACATTGTTTCCCTTAAGTGTACCTGCATGTAAGTCTGTTCTTTGGTTGTTTTGAGTAATAAATATAAAAAAAAAATCTAAAGAAATCCATATAAATCAACACTATATTTAGCTTTGGCATTTAGATTTCTTTTTATACATCTAGTACATTTAAATTAGGAGATTAAAAAACTGTAAATAAATATAGTAGAAAACTCTCATTTGTGATCAATAACCTTTTGATTTCATAGTATAAGAAAAATCAGTATATTAGAAGTACATTAAAGAGTACACTGTATTAAAGAATGTATGTAAATCATTTTTTGACATGTTGAGTGGTTTGGCTTTGCATAAAAAAATCCCCTTTGGGAACAATGAAGTTTATTTCTAAGCTTTAACCTATTATCAACACAACTGTGTTATATTGTAATTTCAGTCTTTTGATATCACAGTTATCATCAATACTAGTCTATCTCAACATCCTTTATATTTACTACTGTGTTATTAACTGTAGAGAACACATCCTGAACCAACAAGCTGGGTCCTATAATAATAGTGTAAAATGCATGGAAAGCATTTAATATAACCAAATTGGTGTTTATGTTCAACCCATTAGGTCATGCCACCTCAGGGAAGCCAGCAGAGCATTTTTGGTTCTCCCAAAAACGGGACTGTCATCCTGCATGGACTCCTGTGTCCAAACTACTGAAAAAGAAATATACTCATAGAGCAGAAATATACTCATAGAGCAAACAGAAACACACACCCTAAAGAGGAACAAGTCCAAATAAATGGACTAAGCAGACACACTCACACTGTTTGATATGTGGTGTTTTCATTACACACTGTCCCCTCCCTTAGTGTTTTCTCTTACCCTCTCTCTCTCTCTCTCTCTCTCTCTCTCTCTCTCTCTCTCTCTCTCTCTCTCTCTCTCTCTCTCTCTCTCTCTCTCTCTCCACCCCCTCTCTCTCTCTCTCTCACACACACACACACACACACACACACACACACACACACACACACACATTTCATTCAACAGCCAGGTTCCTGTTTATTTGCCGCTCATTCAGAAATGCTGTACAAGAATAACTAGAATAGACACGCATGCACAATCACTATTTAAGTTGTTTTTAGAAAGGACAAAAAAAAAGTTTTTTCCCATCTAAACTATCTAATGTCAGGGATAAATTACAGAACAGCTTGTAAGAGATGCGTGTGTAACTGCTGCTGTAAGTTTTAATATGCCTACTTAAGCATGTAATGCCTGTGTGTACAATGTAAGCTTATGTGTGTTTAGTTTTGATACCTGATGTGGGTTTGCAGTCATATGTCATCCAGCATATGGTGTGTGCGTGAGTTTGTGCTTGGAAAAAGCATTATATAAATGGCTCATTCACGTTTGTTGCAGCAGTGGGCGCCCAGCGTAAGCATTCTCACCATACCAGGTCCACTCAAGCCAGCTGTGGTTTGACTTGTATGTGTGTGTTTATGTGTTCATGTGTTCTGTCTTTGTCTCACGACAGCTAGCTTTACCAAAGACAGTGGCTGACAGATATAATATACATGCACATTGGAATCATTCTTCACACAGACACATAAGTGCATGCACGAATGCACAGGCTAGAAGACAAATGGACCTTGCTGACACACAGACAGAGATGTGGACAAGCTGCTTTTCCGTTTGAATGCTCAGCCAAACCACAAGCCACAATTACACTTGTCCCTGTCCGTTTTACTGCAGCAGAGATAGTGTGCTGTTTAATTAGTGTGCAGAATGATGATGAGAGAAAGCAGGGGTGTGTCACTCTGGACTGGAGTATGCACGCTATTTCTTAACGGTCATTGTATGCATGAACAATTGCAGGACATAAGTTTTATTGGAACTTTGCAACTGGTTGTTTCTGATACAGAAAGATTAGTCAGATATATATTATTTCAGTATTTATTTCTTGGAGTTTTTTATAGATTAAAAAAAATAAAAAAATAAACAAAACATAAAGTCTGGAATGCTTGCTTTTTTCTTTATTCTCCAGAACTACAAAGGACAACGTGAGCAGGCTCTATGGAATGTGTTAGAATTTTGCATTAGACTTTTTTTTTGCATGTTTTATAGTCCTGTTGACTCCTGCTGCTGTTTCCTGGAAGTAATTGCAAACATCTTATCTTTTAACAGGAACATAAGACTGCTGCAAAAGCATTTTGGATGGATAAAAAAAGAAAGAAAACAAACAAAATATAACAAAATTGCAGGTAAGCTATGTAAACTATGTTCCAATAATTCATGCAGGAAATAAAAAAAATATTTTTTGAAGTGATAAGGTAAAGAGGTCTGGTTTCCTTTTAAAAAAATAACTCTTTTCCACAAGCTAACATGAGGTGTGCTCATTGTAGAGTCTGACAGCATCACGGAGGACAGACCTCGCACAGCAAGGATGGGTCAGTCTCTCACTGAAGCTGCTCTCCAGAGCAGACGGGGCGTCCTGCAGGGGGTATGACTCATGTTTCAGCATGGATGTCTGTTTTGCCAGGACCCTTTTGTCACCCACCTCCCTCACTCAGTCTAGAGAACAGCCCAGAAGAGAGCTGGACTTCCTGATGACTTTGTCCAGCTTCTTCCTCTCCCTCTCTGCGAAGCTGCTGCTCTAGCAGACCACATCGTACAGAATGGCTGATGCCTCTACAGAGTCATAGAAGGTCCTTAGGAGTGCCCCCTTCACTCCAAGAAAGCAGTCTCTTCAGAAGATTTTTAATCTCAAGGAGTCAGTTGTCCTAGTACAATAAAAGTTAAATGATAAAAAAGAAGAAAAAAAAATCCTGTAGTCTAAAACCATCCATGTTTTTCATAAAAAAAAATCTTATGCATAAATAACTTACTATAAACACATATATCCTGTATTGTAGCCCAATAAACATGTAGATGTATCAAACATGGTGAATAATGCGATTGCTCATAAAAAAGTTAGCTCATATTGAGATATGAAAACAATCTATCACTTGTCTGGAATGTAAAAAATACATTTTACTGTCTATTCCCATCAGCTTCCCCTCTCCTCCTTCCTTTTCCTCCCTTCTGCATTTTCTCAGGGTTGCTGACCTTTGACCTTGATGAGGTCACCCATGGCAAGTCATCATCTTTTTTTCCTGGCTGCTGTCAACAGCCCCATTGAATTTATATTTTTTCCACATCCCCTCTTTTCCCCTCCAAGGACAAAAGAGAAAATCAGCTATATGTATTTCAGGATGTAAAGTCTTCAGTTTAAACAAACCACAGTAGACAGCCAAGAATGAATTTGTGCATGTGTTCGCATGTAGTGTGTGCATGTGTGTATGCATGTGTGTTGTTGTTGTGTGCAGTGGCCTAGAGGGATTTTTGGGCCACAGATGTAAAAGTAATTTCTGTGCTGTTTCCCTCCTGTTTCTTGAGCTTTCCTCTAGCCATCTCATCCTGCTCTGCTCCTCATTCCTCATCTCTCTCTTCCTTTCCCCCAAGTTTTTGCTCATTTTGTTCTTTCACTATCTTCTGTGTATCGCACATTTTTTTACACCATCGTCTTTCCGTTGCCACCCACAGTTATGGACCTATTTTGCTCCTTTCACTACTCTTTGTTAAATTATTACTGGTTTTATTTTACTTGTTTGCCTTTACTCTCATAATGGCCTAATTTTCCCCTCATCTCTGTTTTTCATCTTTTCCCTTCTGCTCTGTTTGCTTTCTCTCCAAGGCCCAGTATAAGAGTATGTACCTGGCAGAGTGTTTTATTGCGCTGTCAGGGGGGCTGGGAGAACTAATTTCACCCATAAAAGCAGCTCGGAACAAGAAAAAAGGGGCGGCAAATGGGGGTTGGGGGCAGATTTATTGGAATAGTTTGTTTTTTTAAAAAACTGTGAACAGCTATTATTTTCCATCTCCTCTTTCTCTTTTTTCCGCAGCTGAGTTTGGCTCAAACAGTCTGTCACTTACACTTATGCCCATATACAGAAATCTCATGCTGTACAGCCAGAAAACTGTGTTAATACACAGAGACACTTAAACATATGAGTATGTGTTAACAAATATGGACACACCATACATACCGCAATCTTTAGTGTGGTTGTGGGACGATATGTTTGTTTATCTTGCTGAGTGCTACCGCTTCCACAGACCACAGTGTATTTAGAAAGGTTGTAGACATGCTGTCTAACTGCAATTTGGCAGATTGCCACTAATTCTCTCTCTCTCTCTCTCTCTCTCTCTCTCTCTGTGTGTGTGTGTGTGTGTGTGTGTGTGTGTGTGTTCCATTAACTGGGTTCACATTATTTAGTGTAACCATAGACTAAGCTGAAAGGAACTCCACACCCACAGAACAAGCTGATTAAATTGAGTCAGGCATTGTGAATTGTTAGAATATATCTGAGACACAATGTCTTGATTTATATATCAGTTTATGCCCACCAATCTGTCTCTCTTCAGGACTGCTGACTGTTTTTATTCTGCTGGCAACACAGAGGCATTTTGCTGGGCATTGAGCATCCACAAACACGTATGAGCTCATGTCATTAGCTTGTTTCTGATTTGTGAGATCCACATCTTATATATTGAAGTTTAAGAAAATAGAAAGTGAAGTAAACAATCAATCGTAGAATTATGTAGAAAAGGTCAATAAACATTAAAGACAATTTACACCTACATGACAGCCCGCAGTCCCGGCGCCAGGACAGAGTGCCAGGGCAGGCAATTGATCGCAGTGGGCAGGCCCCTTTATCAAAATTCATTTGAAACTGTAAGAGGACAAATTCCAGTTTAATAATTCAATATTTGACCCATGTCAAAGCAGATTAGGTATAGGATATAATTACAAAAGAGAAGTTTTTTTTCCTCTACTACTGAAAAAACCAAACAAAAAAACAAACAAACACAAAAAAAACCAAACAAAATCAGGTGTAATCATTGTAAAAGTGTGAAGTTGTCATTGCGGATGTGTGCTTGCTTGACTGTGTCCAATACTAATAACTAAAATGGGCTGAATGACAAAATTATACAATCATGTTGTTTATCTCAACATAAAACCTGCTTTGACTGTTGTACTGAAACTTTTGGTGAGGATAGAGAAGAGAAAATTCTGGACTAGCAGTTTATAGTTTTATGTTAATCTTGGTCTAGAATAATGAGCTTTAATGATGATTACTTAGTCTTTATGTGCGTCCATATGTGCAGTATATGAGTTGGGGTGGCCTGAGTGAGTGTATGACTCCCGGCCTGACTTTCTGTCCCAGTCCAGCTCTGTTCCAAACTGCCTCAGCCCAAAGGATAAGAGTCATAATTCCAGGCCTGCTGAGGACAATTACACCAGTAGTGAGCGAAAATACTTTACAAGGATGAGAGCATTCAAAAGGTACTATAGAATGCAACCACATTGTTTTTTTTTTTTGTTTTTTTTTTTTGCATTTTATATAAAATGGGGGAAAATGTTGAGTCTGCCAGTTGGATCAGATATTAGAGTAAAACCATCCTACCATTACATTAGTTTCTTAGGGTGTTTATGTTGTTCAAGAAACACAGCTCTGCTTACCAGCTAGTATGGATAACTATAAAAATCTGTAATGAAGTGATTAGTGAGGGAAAGAAAGCCCCAGATGCCAATGCTGGAGTGTTAGTTCTGTGCACTTGCCCAGTTGTTAAGCCACCCAGAAGCAGGAGTGTTGTTCTCACCGTAAACCAGTGTGTGCAAACAAGAAAGAGCTTGTTTCTTGTGGGGCTGTGGTTGTTTAATATAGAATTTACAAATACATTCTTTGTATTAAGTGGATATAAAAGAGCATATGGACCTACTTTAGTAGGGATGTATTTCGTCCTTTGTTTTTCATTAGCTAATGTAGCCCTGTCACAAAGAACTGGAGATTCATTTTTCCAACATCTTTCTGGGTGGTGTGTGATGTGTACAACTACAAATGAATGGATATAAATGAATATATGTGAATTTCAGAGATGGCCCTCTTCCTAAAAATACCCTATTAGTCAATTTGCTTATGCTGGCCACAGTACCCTGTAATTATGTTTATAGAACATGGTACTTCTAGTGGTCATGAGAGTAAGTGCAGGTGAAGTGTAAAAATGATATCCCCAAGGGTGACATTTTAAAACAATTCATTTTAGCCACAACTATTATTGTTTCAAGCACTCATGAAGTAGTTTAAAATTCTAATGCTAATAAAATATTTTTATTGCCTATATTCAAACTAGGAAGTGACTTAAATGTAAACTATTAGTAAAGTATTCTTGTTTAATAAGATAAATGTGACTCAAATGGGGGGAAAAAACCAGTTAAGTTAATTTTATTCAATTGTCTCACTTTACAAAATGAATAAATTATTGAAATCTTAAGTCTTAACAATCATAATTAATCAAATCCATAACCCCGCCACATGAGTCGTTGCAGGTCTCTAAGTAACTGTGACATCTCAAATATAATAAAGGAATTTCATCCATTTGTCTTTCTTTGCTCCGTATCAGCTGCAGGCTACTCCACAGCAGCCAGTATGTTCTTCACCATACCCACTGCATACAGTATGCTTGAGAGAGAGAGAGAGAAAGAGAGAGAGAGAGAGAGAGAGAGAGAGAGAGAGAGAGAGAGAGAGAGAGAAAGAAAAGTAAAGGTGTAAGGAGTTCTTGTAATCTCATCCTACTGAATGCACATTTTCTGGAAGAAATGTTGTTGAAATGCTTATTTCTTTCCTTTCAGCCCAAACACTCAGTATTTTCCAGGAAGTTAAACTCAAACTCATCTGGCCAAAAAATGTATAATTTTGCAGTCATGTGAAGGTTTTAGGTTAGCTCTTAATAACTGTAATGTAGCATCTGTTTCTGTGTTTCTGTTATTACAAAAGGCTTCAGTAAAACAGATCCATAGTTATATTCATAACTTATGTTGTTTTAGTGTTTGGTATTATTGTTATAGTCAAAAGTCTTGCAAAACTGATTTGTGACAGAGTGAATTAGATTGATCTCATACTGGAATTACAAACTGGATCAATTAGGGGTTCCTCATCAGCTGCTACTAACAGGGGAGTTTTGCTGTTTTTTGTAATGATCGTTGTCTGTTTTTAAATCTTCACTAGGTTGTACCTTGCCATATTTTGTTAGTTTAATTTTTTTTCTCCTCTGTCTCCTTTGTAAATTGTTTAATAAGCAAGCTTTGCCTTTATCTACTTATGTAAAAGCTGTGAAAGCACAGCACACCTCTGTACTTTACCAATAATTCTTTGAAATATGGAAAATAAAGCCTGATTTTGTCCTCCTGCAAATTACTTCAAAGCCTGAGCTAAGCTGCAGCCTTCGGCCCCTTTCTGAATGTGTGTGTGTATGTGTGTGCCTGCTTGTGGATGGGAGTGAAAGAGGATATCTTTTGCTGCATAGAGGTTTCAGGAAATGCCACTATAGGAGCCTGATGTAGCTGCAGGGTATTATTTGGCGTGCACACACACAAGCTTGCACAGCTATCCTTGTTAGGACATAACATTAACCTCCATTAATCATAGAAAACTTAACCATATGCATAACCATTTTTTGCATAACCCCAACAATCAGACTCGGTTCCTCAACACTAATCCTACCCAGGAATCACTCTGCCTCATTAAGACCAGCTTTGCTCCCCATGAAGACTACTAATTCAGACAAGGTCAGTGTTTATACTGGAAAAGACCCAGTGAGGTGACAAAAATGAGAACACACACACACACACACACACACACACACACACACACACACACACACACACACACACACACACACACACACACACACACACACACATATAGTTTGACAGACCAGTGTTTTATGGTCACCAGTTGGCCCAGCTTCTGTTTTTCCTTTACATGAACCATTTGTGAATGTGTATGCGTGCAGCCATTTTTACTTTTTCCCTTGCATAAGCCTGTGTGTAATGTGCGAGTGTGTGTGTGTGTGCATGCATATGAGGTCATTAGGAGCAATTAGCTGTGTCACTGCAGGGCTAGTGAGGAGCCTGCTGATGGATTGGAAACATCCACAAGGCAAACTCACACTTCTTCAGTTACATCTTCTTCTGTCTTCCCTTCTTTACTCTTATACACACAGCACAACAATAATTTTGCTGTGCTCCCAGTTGAATATATCTGTCTATTAGTTTGGCTAAAGGTGTCTTTGAATGGTTGCCGATCTATGAGTGTATGGGTGCTTTTGTGTGGTTATAAGTGGATTTGATTTCAAAGGTATGTCTAAGGCCCATTTGAATCATTAAGTGTGATTAGTGGAGAAGGAAGGAGGCCTCCTACTTGCTCTACTCACAGAGAGAAAAGGTACTGTAATACCAGCTATGCTTGAGCCAAAAAATGGAAGCAACTCTTTCTCTCACTGTCTGGCTTGATTTCTCTTGTCTTTTTTTTTTCATTTATATTTTTCTGCTTCAGTTGTTCCAACTCTTCTGTTTTATTTAAACTGTAAAAGCTAATTTAGGAATATCTGATGTTTTTGTGTGCATGTTTCTTTCATTGTGACAGTCTGAGTTCTTAACCTAATAGTATATAAGAGTATAACTCAGTGATTCATTTAAAGGTCATAAAGGCTGAAAGCAAAGGGCTGAAAAGCTAATCCTGTAGCTTTTAGCTTTAAGACCTCCAATCACATGAGTATTTTATCCTTACAACAGAAACACAGTCTATGTGTCAAATTACTTCATTGTATAACTAATTATATTTAGGGACATGAGAATTTGGCAATTTTGGTAGCCAGAATTATTTTTGCGTTTTTTTATTTATTTATTTTAATTAATTTATTTATTTATTTTTATGTCTCATTTAAGCCAATCTGTAAAATGCTTGAACACATTGGGAGTTGGGAAGCCCAGTCAAGGCCTTAAGTGATGCATAATATCCTACCTGGTCTTTTACAGTGTTTAGGTGGGTGATAAATGTGAAACTAATATTTGCATGAATTAAGGAGATAAAGATAAAACCAAAGAACATTGCATTTTTGTAAGATGAGCCACGTTTCACTTGTCAGTAATTTTAATGCTGTGGCTAGTGAATGTACAGTTTATGTTCCTGTCATGAATAGGAGACATGTACTACAGGATTAATGTACCATTATTACAAAATTTAATAACACAGAAGTAATGGAGCATGTGCTTGTTATGTAGTGTTGACTTTTTCTTGCAGTCTTACCTTGGTACTCTGCCATAAATCAATAGGCTCTCCAGCCGATACTCCATTCCTTTCTACATTAGTTGAGACTTTCCTGTCTGTCTGTATTTTTCTCTCCTTCACTCACTGAAGTATTTATGACCTAGGCAGGCTGCACGTCAGTAGCGGCCTAAACCAACTCTTCTTTACCAATGTTGGTTGGGGATGTACATATTTATTTTCCAAAACTGATAATGCAAGACTCATACCCACCTCATGCTGTGACTGGCCAGCCATGCAAGGATTAGAATCCACTCAAGTCTTTAATGATCTATGAACTTTGACATAAATACAGCTACTTCATCAGCAGAAGAGCAACTATTGCCAAAAGTGTCAAAAGCTGAAAAAAGTGAGCACGACTGTAAATCATACTTAAGTCTTACTTTCTATGTTATATCTGCCTACACAAAATCTTTATGTGCATGTAATTTGTCCATCTAAGCTTGTGTCAGACATGAGATATAGGATGTTACGTTAAGTCCCTCCACTGTCTATACCTGCATATTGCAATGTAGGGTTGCAGAACATATCCTGAAGCAGTCAGTATTCCATCATGGAGAGACTGCGGAAGTTCACAACCCCCAGTTAACCCAGAGAGAACCCACACATAACCAGAACATGTGGACACACACAACAGAGGCAAGCTCCAACTAGTGACGCTCTAACTATGAGACAACAGTGCTAACCACTACACCACCATAAAGCAGGCCTACTCGTGACAGGTGAGGACATATTTTTCACATCAAAGAAAAGATGTCATCTCAAGGCTTTTTCAGCAAATCAGTGATCAATCAACAGGGGAGTGTGCAGAAAAAGTCGGGGAGCCAACGAGTTAATCTACCATGCATATTTTTGGACTGTGGGAGGAAGCTGGAGTACCTGGAGAGACTCTGCACTTGGGAGGTTATAATTATAGACTTTCGTGGTACGATTATTGTCAAAGAAATAATCACAATGTCACAGTTATCACAGTTGTTCTGTTTTAATTAGTTTCCCAAAACTATAAATATGTAAAACCGCATGAAAATTCCTTATGGGTCTTTCAATTTTATTTAAAAAGTAAAGCAACCAGGGAGTTTCGTTCCATTGAAGAATGTATAAATACTTCATATTAACAGAGAGAAGAGGCTAAAGGACCACTACCTGGACTTAAGAGGCTTCTTTCTGGAAACTACATTATAAAAATAATTTGAACATTACTTTTCAACCGGAGTAGAGAATTTAGAAACACAAGAAAAACATCCAGCTAGCTTTGACTTCCACCTGTCCTTGAGCAGAATAGCTGCTGTTTAACACATAAATAATACTGGAACAGTGAAAAAAAACTAAACCAGATCACATTTTGGGACTAAATATGCTTTCTTCTATAGACCATAACTACTGCACACTGCTGACTAAGGAGGATGAGGAGGTAATAATTCTTCCTCTGTCGTTGTGTTCCACACATACAGTCTCTGCTGCAACTCGCATGGAACCAAAAACACAAGCAGCAACATGTGGATCTGGTGTCACTTTGTTTTCATTCCATGTGGAAATTGAGCTGATCTGCTGATATGATTTATACATTATCTTTTATAGAAAGTGACAATATTGAGGAATCTTCATGATTAATTAATCTTAGCTTTTAATACCACAATTAACTGTAGAATTAAGTAATCGTGACATCCCAACCCTGCACAGGAGTAATATCCAAAGTCCACACAGAAAGCTCCCAGCTAAGGTTTGAACCAGGAATCTTCTTGTTGTGAGGCAACAATCATGATCATCATAATTAAAGTATCAATGTTTTTCAGTCATTGATGACTTTTCACCTAATGTCCCCCAGGCTTTTTTCAGATATGCCTGTAAAAGTGATGGAAAAGCCATGATGTGTGCGTGGTGCTTGTCATTTGCGGGAGTCCCAACATGGGATATTGTAACAGCAGTTAAAAGGGGTGCACCAAGAATTTAGTAGTTGGATAAAACATATACTTGATTTCTGCACCATCACTGCTGTTTGTCAGATGCGAAGCTAAACTCAGAAAACTCTCTAAATCTAAGTTCTACAATAAGTTTGTTATTGCAGCATTTTTGTGGGTGATGGGAGGAGTTAATATTAATATGTAGACAGTAGGAGGAGCAAGAGCTTCAGTTCCCACTACATGAAAAGAAAATTGGTGTGTGAAAGGTGCTTTACTGAGCCAAAGGGAGATTTGTGGAGCTTTTACCTGCAGGTGTTTGATGGTCTTTTGTGTTTCACTCTCTCTCCATAAGAGGTCTTAATTCCTTTGTTCCTGTTTCTGATGTTGATTCCAAGTTGTTGTAACCCTTGTTTGTTTGTAATTTTGTTCTTGCGTCTCTGCTTGTATTTGAGCATGTGAAAAGATTTTTAGCTCAGAATGTTTGATTGATAAAACCTGGCATTGATGTCCAATCAGCAAATTCTGTTTCGTTATAATTATGTGTTCATAGCTGTAAATATTGTTTTCCTCGTTTTGGGCTTTTACATATATTTTATACTATCATACTCTATATTTTTGTGTATAATACAGAAAAAATAATCCAGATTTATTTTAATGATGATATATTTTACATCACTGAGATTTATCTTAAACTGTAACTTATTATTAGTATGGAATACAGAAAAATGCTGTTTTAAACCCATTAAAAATCTATTGCTGTTCTTTTACAATGAATTTTACAATAAATTTGAGTTTTGTTAACAGATGACAGATGCAGAGTAAAGGAACTTTAAAAGCAATGTCTTGTTGCTCTTATTCTTTTTCTTCCTCCGCTTGCATTATAATCTCTTTCTTTTTTTGGCTCTTTCCTATCTTGTGTGTTGTGTTCACTGCCTAGAGTTTGTTTTAGGTAAAAGTCATCACTTCTCAGCACTTATCCCACACCACACACCACAAGTAATAGTTGCTTTAAGATGTTTGGTGCACTTAGGCTTTTGTGTTTCTGCTGCAAAAACGCCTGAGCAAGTATGTTTTCTTTTTTCTGCTGTGGAAGTGTGTGTGTTTATATGTCAACAGCCATGAAGTTGTATTCCCTCTGTGGTTTCCTTGAGCTTTGGAAAATGGCTTTCTGAGGCAGCTGAAAGATGTATTGGAATTGTGAAGATTGAGTGTGTGTGCATGTCTGCTGCAGTCTGCTGGTATTCTGTGTTAACCTGATCTGCACTCATGTAAAACTGTGAATGCTGAAAATCAGGGAAGCAGTGAGGTCATATTGTGCTTTGGGCCAAACTTCCAATATCAATTACACACCCAGGCACAGACACACATATCTACACAGTCTATTTCTCACATGCTTATATACTGTATATATATATATATATATATATATATATATATCACATGTTAACGGCAGGAACTAATTTATGTAATTAATTGTAAAAATTTCTAATGCATGCCTGCCATGACAATGACAATGACTGCGGGAAGATGAAAAAGATGAGCGACACCAGCACTTTTCCCACATTAATTTTTAAACCTATCCTGGATGGTGATCAGCTGCTGCTCTCATGTTGCGTGTGTTTATCGTTCAGCTGAGAAGGAGCAGTTCATAGTTCACACCGTCACATATTTACTGCAAAGTATTGTTTTTGCCAGGACCTTCTGGCTGGTGGTAGACAGGATTTATACTTCAGCTATGCAGCAGTGGGTCTAGAAAGGTTTTGATGGGGTGCCAGGCTGGAGCACTGACCAGGAAAAGGGGGACATAAATGAGACCTTTTTATAGGTCTAGATTTTAGGAAATATTGAACATATTATTACAACTACAGTGATGGTCTAATGTAAAAAAGTGAAGAAAAACTTGTAAAACAAACAGCCAATTATGTATTTTTTCAAAAGTTGTTTACTTTGGGTGATGTTGCTGTGGACTTTTATCACTTATACTTCAATGATAAAAGGAAAAACGTGTTTTTTTTTAGCCAGAGCTTAAGTTTTATTAGAGTTTCTTCATCAATGTTGGCTGTTTAACTTCAGTCGTCACATCTGCTGGTTTTATGACAGAAATTATCACCATGGAGACAGATGATTTAGAACAACACATAGAAGTACAATACATGCTGCAATTAGTGACCCTTGGACATCTGACCTTTACCCAAGGGAAATCCAGTAACACTAAATATTTGTAAGCATTGGCTCTTTCTGTTGATACAATACAGTGAAACCAGGCACATTTCAATCATAGTTGCCAATGGTGAATAATCATGATTAATTAAAAATTAATTAAAAACATCCCTAATATACAGTATATATATATATATATATATATATATGCATCTGTTGGAGCCACTTCTCCAGTGTGGGGGACATGGTTCCATGCTCACTAGGGTTTCTAGAGTAGAGGCATTCCAACAGTGTTTGCATCTTGTGTCTATTGCCGCAGACTTTAAAAATCCATTTGTAAGCTTATTTATGATTAAATCTAAAAAATCTGCAATCATGGGTTTTAAAAATGAGATATATTTATGCCCATTAATATGTGGGGCATGAGGAGTGTGAGAGATTATATGTGTAAACAATAGTTACTTTCTTTGGTTACCAGAGAAAGGAATATACTGTATAGTGGAAAAACTTTCACAGCATGTTAATGAATTTCTGCATTTTATAGCCTTGTTATAAGGAGCAATGCTGCTGCTGCTCATGCTGAGTCTGATGAGTTGCTGCTAGTGGGTCTGAGCAAAAGTTGTGGATTAAAGAAAATCTAAAACAAAACAGAGATGTGGCTGCAGCTTTGAATGCAAGCACAGGCAAGGATTTAAGTATTGTGTTTATGTTAATGTGTTTGAACATGTGTTTCAGTTTAGTGTTGTTGCCACATCATCTGATCTTCATTTGGTACAATGTTGAGCTGCTTCTGTATGTCACTCCCTGCATGTTTGTCACAATGACAGATCATGATGGGTTACTAGACTCTCGTAAGAGGTGGGTATAAAGATCTGTGTATTAAAAAACCAAGTGGATCAATCTGATGTGCATCCAGCAGCTGATTTCATATCTATATCTATATCTATATCTATACTGCTGACTTTTTACCTTTTAGTTAGTAAATCCTGAAAATGTCATCCTTCCTTTTATTTTTATATTGTCTATATTATTTAATAAATATAATATAATATTTAAATATATTAATAAATATTTTAACTGTTACCATTTAAAGAGAAAACTGCTGCTAAAAGCTGATATTTTGTTTTGTTTTTGTTTTGTTTTTTCAATGCAGGGATCTCCAACCTTTACAACCCAAAGAGCCATTTGTTTCTCAGCCCAACTAAATAAAACTTGTTTAGAGTCACAAATGTTTTGAGACGTTTTGAAAAAAGACAACTTATAATTTTTGATAAATAGCTACTATAGGAAATTTGTCTTCATTTTTGAAGAACCAACATTTTTATTTCTAATTTTAGGTTTTCAAAAAAGAGGATAGATAGACTTTCGTCTATGGGATGTAGATATGTGTGGAAAATGATGTAAATAAATCAAAACCAAACAAAACAAAACAAAATATTTGTTATTATACGTATATTTTTAAACATTAGTTATTTCTTTAGCATTTTTAGCCATGTATTAAGAGCCATTGTGGGAGGTCCGGAGAGCCACTTGCTGCTCTGGAGCCACAGGTTGCAAACCTCTAATTTAGTGTTTGTAAACCAAAGTTTACTGCATTTTCTTCATATAGCAGTAGGCCTTCTTTTAAAGGAAAAGGACATTTTGCACATAACAATTTCACATAAATATTTCATGCGATAAGTCATGGTTAAAAAGTTTAATCACTGCCAAGCACTAACATATATATATATACTGCAAAGTATCAGATCAGATTTGTGTGAGTGTGTGTGTGTGTGTAGCTCAAATGTTGTTTGTGTTGATGAACCTAACAAAAGTGACAAACCTCAGCATGATGATATTATCTTTGTAAACATTCCAGCATAATGTTTGACTAACACATTTAAAAGCGATTAACATTTCAATGTGTTTGCCTGTCACCAAAGACAACAAGCATTGGTGTAAAATGCTGTAGTTCACCTCTACAAAGATGCCCACCTACACACACTTGCAGAGAGCAGGACTGGTTCTCATGCTCTGCAGTAATTTGGGGTCAGAGTTTGGCCCCCCCATCAATCGGCAGGTCATTAGAGTTCTTTAATGACCCTTTCCTCCTCCCGCTCTCCCTTTATTTTCTCCTTTCCTTTCCTTTCCCCACTTTTCCTTTGTCTCTGTTCCCTCACTGCATGATAATCTGATCTTTCTCATCAACTTCACCTTGGCATTATATTCTTATGTGCTCCATTTTGTATGTATGTGCATATGTAATTTTATATATATATATATATATATATATATATATATATATATATATATATATATATATATATATATATATATATATATATATATATTGTGTGTGTGTGTGTGTGTGTGTGTGTGTGTTAGTGTATATATAATTTTTTTCTGAATGTCCGTCATATGCGTCCGATTATTATTTGTGTGATTTGTGGGTGCAACTGAGTTTGTGTTTTAGAGTAAAACCTAAGAATCCATTTTAAATAAATAAATAAACTAAAACAGATTTGTAATAGGATTTTCCATAAATATCTATACACCCATTTTCTACACCACTTAGTCCAATTCAGGGTCGCAGGGAAGCTGGAGCCTGTCCCAGCAATCAGTAGGCGAGAGGCAGGGTACACCCTGGACAGGTCGCCAGTCCATACATGGACATACCTAACATGAATGTCTTTGGATGGTGGAAGGAAGCCAGAGTACCCAAAGAGAACCCACACATACACAGGGAAACATGCAAACTCCACATAGAAAGGTCACTGTAAGAAACTTTAGCTTTATTTAAGAGCAGTGGTATGTGGTCATGAGTTAGTGTAATACCCACAGCAGACAGTGTTCAAGAAACGTTTATTAACTGTACCTAGCTCAGATTAACTTCAGTCTAATTCTGGTCCATGTAGGTTGTCAAAACATGGCCTAAATTTCAGCATCTTTTTGTGGCTAAAGCTTGTTAGATACAGGTTGGTGCTTTTCAATCTATGCACTGCTGCTTGTCTATAAAGCTCTGAATGGTTTAGGACCAAAATACATTGGTGACCTCTTGATCCAGTATGAACCTACCAGACCCCTCAGGTCATCTGGATCCAGTTTCTTCTCAGTCCCAGAGTCAGAACTAGACAGGGAGAAGCTGCATTCAGCTTCTATGATCCACATGTCTAAAACAAACTCCCAGAAAGCCTCAGATCAGCTGAAACACTCAGTTTATTTAAATCCAGGTTAAAGACCCACCTGTTCTCAAATCTGCACTGTTTCTTTGAAGCTTGAATTTTTAAATTTGATCATGTTTTAATACTGTTTTTATCCAATGTTCTTTCTTTTTCCTTTCTCTTTTGTTTTATTTTATATTATAATTCTTATTTTCTTATGTTTCAATGTCTCTGTAAAGCACTTTGAATCGCCTGTTGTTGAATTGTGCTGTACAAATAAACTTGCCTTGCCTTTCTAAGTGAGCAACAAGACGTTTGTTCTTGTTCTCAAGGCCACAGAAAAAAAGTGTGATTTGGTCCAATCAATGAATTCTCCACGAGAGGATTCGTCCACAATAGAGTGGGCATTACTGGGGGGGATGTCTGTGTTTTTATGTGCAGTCAACAATTGACCCAGAGATTTCATACTTAACGAGTAACTTCGTCCGTGGCAGGGCGGGGCTGCGCACGCAGCCGTGTCTGTGACTTTTTTTTACCACGTGGGTTTTATTGACGTTCGTACTTTCTTAATTACTTAATTAAAGTTATCCGTTCAGCCTTGCATCATCAGAAATGCAGAAGTAACAACTTTCCACTTCAACTTTTCCACATTACTACACATATCATCATATTCTTCATATCCCACCATCACCATGTAAATATGTATATAGCCTGTGAGGTTGTTTTCTTTTGCACTGTCAATTATATATATATGTATATTTTATATATATATATATATATATATATATATATATATATATATATATATATATATATATATATATATATATAGTATATTTTATATTTATAATGCTACATATTTTTGGCTTTTCTTAGACTTCTTTTCTTGTAAATAATTTATATTGCACCTTCTTGTTGTGATGCATGTTCACCTTATTCTGTCTGCTTTCTGCACTTTATTCTGTAACAAGAGCTGCTGTAATGAGTGAATTTCTCCACTGTGAGATTAATAAAGTCTAATCTACACCCACCTCAATCATCCGACCAATCACACAATTCTTCTTGGAGCCCAACAACAAGAAAGTTCTGCTCAACTGAAGTCGAAAACATGCCTCAAGATGCCCCAACCACTTTCAGGAGAACAAATTTTTGTCATTTTGTTCTCGCATCCTCAAGAGCAAGAAAAAAAGTTCTTGCTTCTCACAGATTATGTAACAGTCTTAAGTTGGTCTGTGTTTGACATCTAAAAATGGCCAAAATGTCACCGTTTTGTTTTGGTCTAAACAAAAGCTTCGACAGATTGACCTGATTTAGCCATTAAAAACATCGTCTGTGCACATCTGGTGTTTGGTGGAATGCGCTCATGTTTTTCTCCCATATTGTTCTTAACTCTCTTTTTCTTGTCACTTCTTTTTTTCTTATTGCCTTATTTTGATATCTTCTCCAGGGGAAGCGAACTGGTTGGAGGGTTGTAGGTCTGCACTATTTCATATGTCTCGGAGTGTGATTGTCTGCATTCTTTCAGATAACAAATAAACCAGAGTTGCTCCATCCCTTTCAACATATCTGTTGTTTTTCATTCCTTGTGTCTCCCCTTATTTATGTTCCTCTCGCTTCTCTTTCTCATTTTTTTCCTTTTTCTCTCACCTTTCCTACACATCTGAACCTCTCCTTTTCAGCTCTCCATATAGTCCCTTATGTCTGTGAATGATTTTTCAACATATTAGTTTTTACCGTTTGTCAAGTGCAAAAAACTAATCAAAAAACATTGTGACCACCAAAGACTCAACACCCACAGGACACCAATTTATGGTTTTTAACGACGTCTGCTCTGAAAATGTTCTTGTTGATTCTTGAATGACTGGCTGTCAGAAGGATTGTGATAAGACACACAACTGTCCTGCATTTCATCATTCATCTTTCCTTTCTTCTTACAGATGCTTTACCTCAGTCCAGTAACATAATAATGTACACAACTTGTACACTGTTAAAGTATTTTAGGTATTTAAACTTAAAAGGGGTATTTCAAAGCTGTTTTATTGCAAATCATAATGTTTTTCTGAGATTTTAATGTGTTTCTTAGGCCCTTTTTATCCAGGCACATCAACATAGTTTTTTGCTGTCTTTTGGTGGCAGTATCAGAAATATGTGTAAGAGTCTGAGCTGTGGGCTGCTCTTGCTTGTGTTGGTGCCGTAGCTTTTTTTCCTGCTGCTCTGTTGTTCCTTGTTTTGGGCACTTCTTCCCCTTTGTGATGAAACTGGTTTCTGATGGCTACTGCCGATTCCAGCAGACTTTCAATCAATCAACATTTGGTTTATGTCCTTACTGAGAAAGAAATCATAGACAAACATGCCTCAAAAATTAAGCTGGGCTTTTCTGTGTGGAGTTTGCATGCACTCCCTGCATATGTATGGGTTCTCTCTGGGTACTCCAGCTACCTCCCAAAGACCAAAGACATGCATGTTAGGTTAAATAATCACTCTAAATTCTCTCTAAGACTGAATGTGAGTGGTTCTTTGTCTCTCTGTTAGCTCTACGATGGACTCATGTCCTATCCAGGATGTACCCTGCCACTCAGTAGCTGATGGGATAATCTCAAGTCCCCCTGTGACCCCGAATTGGATCAAGCAGTATAGAAAATTGATGAATAGTCAAAATATCAATTCATGGTAAAAGTGACAACATAAAACACAATCACTGTTACACCTTTAACAGAGAAGAAGAAATTACTTAGGCAGTCTTTTTTTCCACATATTTCTACTTCCTAAAGATACAGTACAGGACTACATGTCCTCCAGTAGCATTTTTCTACCCCTTATAAGCTTAATTAGCTAAACACTTTTTGATATGTATTGTTAAAAGCTGAATTAGGGTCAGTGCATATAGTGCAGAATGTTAGTAGAAGCCAGATTTTAAAACTTTTCTGAGAAATTCACTTTCAGGGCACATTCAGTTGATAATGGACCTCAGTTAACAGCTCAGGTTTATGCTGTTGAGAGTTTCTTTCTTTTTCCTATGCAGGGTATGCTGTTTGAATTTTGCACTAAATCAGATAGATCATTCTATATGTACAGCATATTAAGTACTACTGAGTGTGTCTATGTTGGTAGGATAAAGATTATTTTATATTGCAGCTCATTTTATCAAAAAATAATGGAAGGAACTGATGCTGTATAATAAAGTTAACTTCCCATTATCATCCTGTTGCAGCTGCCCAATTACCTTCATTCCCATATATATATATATATATATATATATATATATATATATATATATATATATATATATATATATATATATATACTACTGTTCAAAAGTTTGGGGTCACTTCCCTATTGAATCCAATGGCAAAGTGACCCCAAACTTTTGAACGGTAGTGTATATATATATATATAAAGGTCCAAAAGTCCACTGTGTATGTGTAGTGAATGATGTCTGTTTTTGAGACCCCCTTACTTCTCCACAGCATGTGGAAGTAATATCAGTCTGAATGTGTTTCTCATTAAAGCAGCGTCAGCAGCACATATGAACATGGTCAGGATACACAGACAAATTAGCCCATTTCCCTCCAACATGCACTTGTGGGGCTAAGCACACATGCATACATACTTGCATGTAGATCAAAACCAAGCATTCACAAACATTCCTTAATGAGCACGTTTGCCTAATAAACAGAAAAATTCAAATAATGACCATTTGAGTTACGTAGTGTTCTATTTTTTTCTTCTTTTTCTTCCCGCCCTTTTATAGCAGACATTAGTGAAGTTAGGGAGAGATGTGCTACATGATGTGTTGGTGTCAGTCCATGCATGTTTGTGAGCTTATATGTAGGAGCATGGGGGTCATGTAGAACCAGGCACAGACGACCCGGTTTAAGAGATTATGAGAATCACAGTCTACTTCTGCTCTGCTTATTTTCCTGTTGGGTGTGTACATACGTCTACTTTAGTATATTTGAACGGAAGGGTTTGGTTTCCTGTGTCCTGATTGGACAAAGTCTGAGGAAAACCCCCCTCCGGTCTCATTTACTGTTGTCACACTTTTCCTCCATAAACCTGCTTATAAATATCACATGATTTGTACTCAGTGCAGACGGAAAGTAGAGCTGGTAAAGTCGAACTAATATGTGCAAGTGTATGTGTTTGTGTGTGTGTGTGTGTGTGCGTCTAAAAGAGAGAGCGAGAAAGACAGCGAAAAGAAGTAGTCTCAAGATTTTTTACATTTATGAACTGTTTATAAAAGCGGGAATTTAAGCGTCATGCTTTAAACATCTTTGGTATGGTTTTCACATAAAATAGATATTTTACATGGATTTGTTTGAGGTAATCAGTCGTATATCATAAATTAGCTTTTACAATATTGAACCTGGCACACACTCACTCACTGTTGGTCCTGTCACAATCACTGTTGGTCCTGGTTCTGATCTGCTCAGGGTGAGGGATGTTTGGACATTTAGTGAATAATGGTAAGAGACATAAGCTTGAGTATTATTCTTAGTGTGTGTGCGTTTGCATGTGCGTTTGGCAGGTTGTTTTTGTAAGTATATTTGTGCTTGTTGCGAGATGTAACCTTGGCCAGAGCTGCAGATGAAAAAAATTACTGAATAAATGTCCATTTAAGGTCTGGAGTCTTTTCAGGTTTTGAGGGGGGGGGGGGGGGAGCATTTTTAATACAAAGAATAAGGGTGCTCAAAACCAGTACTGTTTAGCCAGTGTTTTAAAACGTTGTCAATCCATATGTTGCTCTTGCATGAAAAATTACTGGAATAGTTGCAAAAGCAATGTAAAAAGTGAACTAGAGACAGAGGGGCTCAAACCGTCACACACAAATATTTATGTTAGTCTGGTTTCTGAAGAACTAGCCTGCACATCCACCTTTATCTTACACTGGGACTGTGTTCTTCTCAAAAACAATCCCAACAGGATGTTTGTTTATGTAGGAAATAATTACTTCTAAATAAGTTAAAAAATATGCAACTTTGCATGGTTGTGAGAACAACAGCATCTGAAGAGTGAAAATGCCGGTTTTAAAAATAATGTGTTTTAACCATGATTGTTTTCTAACTATAATCATGTGATGTTGTTGCCTCAATACAACCAAAAAGGGATAACAGTGATGGACTGTAATGTGGAGCTATTGAAAAAGAAAAGACAAACACAACCCCATTGACAGCACGCTACCCCCCCCCCCCCCCCCCCCCCCCCCCCCCCCACCCCCCTTGAAAATAGAGAATGTGTTTTATTACTATTGCTGTTATTGTATAAAAAAGACATAACAACCTAAGAAATCAAGAGAACTGAGCAAAGATCAGATGTCAGATTTTGCCCTTGAGCTAAAATGAGAAAGTTATATGAATATGAATTAAACAAATCATGCAGATTATAATGTCAGTTGCTCAGTGTTGATTTAAGCTGTGTGAAAGCAAATTATTCACATCAAGGTATTCCACTTACAAAAATAACCTTGTAATGCCCATTGTGCTGCTGGTTAGAGCTTTTTTTCTGATCTTGCTAAGTAATTCTGCTGATGTCAGTGAGGTTATCTTAGCTTGAAGATGACACATCATTACAAACAGGAGGCGTAGAGCTCATATCAGCAGGAGGTCCTAACAAGATGTTACTGTTGGCTGTATCTTTGACTAATACAAGCAGTAAAAGCCAAGATATCTGGGTCTCTACTTTAATGACTTGGCCTCTGGGGGTCATTTTCAATGTGTTGTGGGTTAGGCTGTAGTGAACAGATATCCAGATAACAGATGTCTGGGCTGTGACTCCTTGTTCATGCTCTAGTCATGTTATGAATGCAGACAAGTAAATAAATTGCTGTCTGATCATAGCTGACAGTTTCAATACAATCTGCTCTTCCGTCCTTGCTCTCCAAATAACTTTTTATTGCAGTGTGATTTGTCAATAATATTCAATTATTTGCCAGTAAATATTATGTTATTAATAGTAAATAACATTATATTATACTTAAAGTTATACTAAAATTTTGGCTTGATGATAGTTATTTTTTCCATATTTTCTCTGTCTCTGTTTGGTTTATCTCTGTGTTGCTGTAGTAAAGCAGATTAGACAATAAGATTATTTTTTCTATTCTACCCAACCCACCAAAAATCCATGTGTCGTTCAGCTGACCTGGTTAGAAGTTACACATGTAGAATTAGCATCGGAGTACACTCGAACCACTGTTTAGGGGCTGGGAGGAAGAGCAGCGTCTAACTTTGGGAGTTTTCTGTTCAGAATAAACAAAGTTTCACACAGCTAATAGAAAGTTAATGGCGATAGCAGGGACCAGTGAGCCTGCCTGGTTTCCTAATCTTAAACATTCCCTGAACACATGTTTAATCTGTATCACTGTGCTAGTTTGAAAGGGTTATTAATCATAACTGGGAAACATAGCCAAACCCTTCTGTCCATCTTCTCCCTGCCTTCTTTGTATATCTTAACAATTGTAATCCTTTCCCTTCGCTACCTGTTTCAAATATATTTGTCTTTCTAGAAACATGTGATTTTTTGCCTCATCTGCCCCATCCAGTTTTCACTTACCCCAAAATAAACAGTACATGTCTGTGAGTTTATGTCTGTGTAATAATATATCACCACATATAATCTCCTTTTGACAGTCTCCTGTGTTTAACAGTGACAAGCAGTGAAATCTTACCCCACCTCTCCTATAGCCTTCTTGTGCCTGTATAGATGGATGGGGGGGGGAGTGAATGTCTTTGTGCTTCTTTGCATGTGAACAGTAAGCAGCAGCTGAATGGTATACCTTATGGTCACCGTTGAAAGAGAAAGACAAGACTGACAAGTTCACTGGCAAAAACAAATAGAAGGCGAGGACTCAATAACTGTGAAAGAGCACTCAAAAAGAGAGAAAAAAAGGTGTGTGTATGGGGTAGTTTTTACTGCCCTGTCTGGTTGAAAGTGAGTTAATGATCAAACAGATGCTGGTGCCCCACTCTAACAACAACAACAGGGTCACTCAGCCCAAACTAATGCTGCTTTTCTCCTTATTTTATCCTTTCCTTTTTAAGTGTATTGAAAAGCTGTACACTGTCTGAGGGAGGAAAAGAAAAGCAGTGTAAGTGAGAAATCGCCGTGATTATCTGCTAATAGACTAGTAAACTTGTCACTGCTCCACCCTTTTCTCTTCTGTGCATGTGTCTTCTTCTGTCTCTAATGTGTGTTTGCTCACACACCTGCAGCCAGGTCTTTGTCAGTCACATGCTCCCTTGTAGAAACACTGATTTATCAAAAGACCAAACCAACTCTGACAGTTTTATGCATGAACATTAGTGTCAACAGTGTCACTCAACTTCATAAATTGTTGTTTTGTCAGGATTCTTTGTATTAACTAACAACAGGAAAGGTAGCCAGTGACATTCAGCTTAAACATACAGGGTAAAGGCATGTTGTACAGAATTTTTAGCCAGGTTTTCACATTGTAGTTGTTAGAAGTAGCAAACAAATAGTTAGGCAAATCCCAGTTTCATCAGTGACCATCATGTGCTATGTGTGATGTAACTGCTGCAGGGTGATGTTATTACAGGCTGCAGAAAGAACAGCTGAATCCACCTTTTTTCCTCAACAACACTGTAAGTACAAAAGACTGAATTTATTTTAGTTTAGGGGAAATGTGTAATAATGTTATTATCCATGTTATTACAAAAAAAAAAAAAAAATGGATTAATCTTAAGAAGGTGTATACTTTGACCTGGACTACAATCTTTTTCTAAACCTACTCAAGTTTTGTTGCCTAGACCTGTAGCCTCTATGAATTGTGTTTTCTAAACAAGTAGTCGTGCTGCCAATAACTTACTGAACAGCAAGTAGAAATGGAAATAAACAATGAATTCAAGAGGACGATATATAACGTAATTTCTTCTACCCAGCTTTGTTTCTTGGTTATCAGTTAACACTAAACCAAAAAATATCCTGTTCATTTCTCAGATGCAGGGGGTTTGACAAAACAGCAGTATTTTAGACCTTATGTGCGGAAACAGGTTTGCTTTGCCAAGGAAAACTTTTCTGACTTCTCCTTTGTCATTTATGCATCTGCTGCATTCAACGGTGATTATCTTGGATTGTTGAACCCATCTATGATAAAGTATAGTCATTACAACCAGACTTCTGTTCTAGATATGTCACTGAAATCATTTAACTTAATTGGAAAAAAAACAAACACAAGAAACAAAGCAATCTTCTTTTCAGACTCACTGCTATGCAAAAGACTTGATTTAATCACACAACAAAACATCCAGTCCAATATGTCACTGAATGCACAGACACATAAAATCCTGATTTACACAGGTTGTGTCTAATCTAGGAATGCACTGAAGCATTGAGAAACTAATACTTTCTGTGAGTTTGTGAAATTAATTTGTCCTGATTGTGTAACTCGAGATGACATGGAGTCACTGAATCATGACAGCTCAACATGATTATAATTGAGATGAAGTTGCTCCACAGGCAGTCAGCTAAATCAGGTCAAGATTATGACTAGTGAGGAGCTCTGGTGCACTGAACAATATTCTGCTTCTAGAGGATACAGTGTGAGAGAACTTCTGTTTATGGATGTGGTGTGTGTGTCTTGCGGTGGTGACTTCTTCCCAAATCTGGTATGTGATCATTACATATTTGGTATAAATCCAGCAAAAAAGAAATGCAGATATAAGCTAAATACATTTTTTAAATATGCGTAATATACAATATTTTTTACATTTTATGTTGTCACAAAATCAGTGCTTCAGGTCCACACTAGTGGTGAGTACTGGATTTACTTAATAGGGCTATGATAAAGAGATCTGCTCCATAGTGTGAGTTTAAGAACCTGGAAGAAAATAGTTGATAGGTGATTTAAGAGTGAATTATTTGGGGTAAACCATAAGTAAACCATGAGTCTGTTCACTGCTTTCACCAATTCAGCCTCCTTCATCCTCCCATCTCTTTCTCCCATATACTTTTCCGCTCTGCAGGACACCAATTGGCCAGACCACCTGTTGCTGTTGGCGACGGGGCCCCGGCAGGAGAATGTGATTGGACGGCAAGGTCGTTAACCTCCACATACAGAGAGAGGTGAACCCTGGCAGGAGGGGGTGACGAGGACACGCACCGTCTCAATGGATGTGCACACACATACATGCAGATGCCCCCACTGACACACATAAATACCTCGTCAAAGCAACATTAACCCACACCATGAACGCACAGACAAACACACACATTTAAAAGCACTCCCCAGTTTTCCTCCCCCCATCGTTTTCCTTCCCTTCTCCTCTGAAGGAGCGTTTAGTAAAACAGCAATCAGCTCTATTGAGGACCAGTCTCTTTTCTCCTCTTCTCTTTGTCCTCAACTGATTGGCAATTTGTCTAGAGATGAATTAGTTAGCTGGTTTCACAGGGGAAGCTGAATGGACTAAAGTCCCCGAAGCCAGAGAATTGGAGAGCTAGTTAACAGAGGGAGAATGAGAGAAAGAAGAGGGGAAGCTGGAGAAAAATAGTAGAGGAAAAACGAAGAATGAATGAAAGTTTTGATTGAAATGTTGGATATGGCCCTCTGAAAGGCTGAAGCATGGACTGAGTGCTTCAGGCAATTAAAACGGCTCGCTGCTTCTGGGGTCCTTTTGTCATGGATGCAGGGCTTTTGCATACTTCAGTGCTCTAACTAAATTTTTAGTGGCTATGTAGGGCTTGTTTTTGCTGTCGCTCAAAACAAGAGTTATAATCTAAGCTCTACAAAAAGCAGAGTGGGGACTGCTTGTGACATTATGTCAGAGCTGACATAATTCTGATGGATTAAACAGCCTAAGAAAAGGAAGACCAAGCAGTCATATCCGAAATGGGATGTTATTTTGTCAGTGCAACAATGTTTTACAAGGTTATGGAAAGCCTGCGGTCTTGTATCGATAGGTCTCCAAACCATTTTATTTTTTTACCTGAATGTGGAGTTTGAATAAACTGGTCCATACATTTATTGTTTGGATTTACTTTTATAGCTTTGTTTCTGAAATCACAAGGGAAGAATTTTATTGAAAAAAAAATGAATTCTCATCATATGCCAGGCAAGCACATTTAATTACTCATTGATGAAGCATTTAGTATTTGATTTAGTCATAAAAGACCACAGTGAAGACCAAAAGACAGATCCATATTAGAAATAAACATTTGTTATTTGTACCCACCATTTCCATTCTCATATGTCAGAGAACATTTCAAGACTCTGCTGTATGTGAGGCAGCTTTAGAAAGATTAAGTCTAATCTATTGATGTAGATAAGCTATTTTAAGTCATTAGTCATTCAGATGTTCACTTTTTACCTTCCAAGGAAAAATCAAATTATTGTAAGTAGAATAGCTCTCCCCCACCACACACACACACACACACACACACACACACACACACACACACACACACACACACACACACACACACACACACACACACACACATACTTTCAATAGGTTGTCCTCTATTTTGTTTTGTTGGAGCTGTTGATAATAAACCGTCTTGACAGACAATAGCTCTTCCTGAAAGGCTGCATACGATATCCTGCGTCTTTGTTACACTCACAGCATAGGTACTGTCACACACAGACATAAAATGCTAGCACACTCACACGCACACAAACCTCTGATGGGATGTCATCATTTTCTGTTTTGTGCCAGTTGAGACTTTAAACTTCCATAGAGACACTTGCTGAAAGACTGGACATGACATCATGGCAGAAACATACAGTTGCACACACGGCAGCATGGCAATGTTACAACCCCAATTCCAGAAAAGTTGGGACACTGTGTAAGATGTAAATAAAAACAAAATGCAATGATTTGCAGATCTCATTAATCCGTATTTTATTCAAAATAAAACATAAACAACAAACCAGATGTTGAGACATTTTACCATTTCATGAAAACTATTTGCTTATTTAGAATTCAATGGCAGCAACACATCTTAAAAGACTTGGAACAGGTGCAACAAAAGGCTGGAAAAGTAATTAGCACAAATCAAAAACAACTGGAGGAGCATTTTACAACTAATCTGGTTAACTGGCAACAGTTTGGTAACATGACTGGGTACAAAAGGAACATTTCAAAGAGGCAGAACCTCTAAAATAAATATCGAAGGATTACCAGTCTCTGACAAACTATGTTCCTAAGCATAAAATTGTAGAGACTTTAAAGATCCCACCATTTACCGTGTATAAATATCATCAAGATGTTTAGAGAACCAGGAGGAATCTCTGCACATAGGGGACAAGGCTGAAGGTCAAAACTGAATGCTCATGATCTTTGGGCCCTCAGGCAGCACTACAATAAAACACGCATGATTCTCTTCTGGAAATCACTGAATGGGCTCAGGAAGACTTCCAGAAATGAACTGTGTTCACACATTGTGATAGTGAAATCCATAAATACAAGTTAAAATAATAATATATGATCCAAAAACAAAGCCAAATGTGAACAAAATCCAGAAACACTGCTGTCCTCTCTGGGCCAAAGCTTATTTAAAATGGTCTGAGGCAAAGTGGAAAACTATTCTGTGGCCAAAATTGTTAGAAAATTTAAATGCTTTTTAGAAACCAAGGATGCTGTGTCCTGCAGACTAAAGAGGAGAGGGACCATCTAGCTTGTTAAAAGTTGACAGTTTAAAAGCTGGCATCTCTGATGACATGAGGTTATGGTGTGGGAAGGTTGTACATCTGTGAAGCTCCATCAATGCTAAAATAGTACAACAAGGTTTAAGAGCAACATCTGCACCCATCCAGACAATGTCTCTTTCACAGAAGGCCTTGTAGATTTCAGCAAGACAATGCTAAACCACATAATGCATCCATAACAACAACATGTCTTTGCAGGAGAAGAGTCGAGGTGCTGAACTGGCCTGTCTGAAGTCCAGGCCTTTCACCAATAGAAAACATTTGGAGTATCATGAAACAAACAATCTGGCAAAGAAGGTCCAGGACTGTTGAGCAGCTAGAATCCTGCTTCAGACTAGAGTGGGACAACATTCCTCTCCTAAAACCCCAGAAACTGGTCTTCTCACTTCCTAGACAGTTATTAAAAGAAGAAGGTGTGCTGCACAATGGTAAACATCACCCTGTTCTAACTTTTTGAGATTGTTGCTGCAATCAAATTTAAAATAAGCTAATATTTTGTATGAAATAACAAAATGTCTACATTTCAAGATCTGACATGTCCTTTATGTTCTATTGAGAATAACGTGAATTTACGACATTTGCAATCCATTGCATTCTGTTTTTATTGTTCAAAGCATCCCAGTGTTTTTGGAATAGGGGTTGCATGTATTCTGTGCAGCCTGAAATTTACAGACATACTGTATATCTTTATTTCTCTGGGCATTGCCTGTTTTTAAAGAGGATGCATGTATTTTTCAAGCAAACCACCAAACACTTTTTTTATTGTTGTGCTGCATCCAAACAAAACTTGCTTAACACAAAGTTTAAGACAAGTGAAGACTTAGTTCAGCCCTGCATGCGGACACATTTTTGTCTTGTGTTTAGATCATTTTATGTGTATGTTTTTGTTTGAACACAGCCAGGCATTGACAGGTATTCTGCCTTTTTTTGACAGTATCCATCCGCTGTCTGTGCTTGGTGTGGCTTTTAGTACACTCAGATGTTAAGTGTTGAAACTCTAAATACACGTTTGTCCATGTTGGAATTTCATTCTCTCTGCGTGTGTGTGTGCCCGTGTGTACCTTTGTCTACAAAGAAACAGTTGTAATTGCACAGGTACATTTTTTAGATGTTTGCCAGTGGACCACCTCATTGGGGCTGTCAGCACAGACAAGGCCTGAAAATGTACAGCAAGAGGGGGGAGAGGATTTGGGGGGCAGCAATGTTAGAGGAGTATGGTGTTTGAAGATGTTAAACTAAAAGACTAAGGTTAAAAAAAGGATCAAGAAAGATGAAAAGGTGAGACGGATGAGCAAGAGATAGCGGAGGAGCGTGATGGGAGCAGAAGCAGACAGGTGGTGCAGAGGGGTGAACTGAAGGAGAGAAGGAAGTTTTGAAAAAGAGACAGGGTAGTTAAATGGCAAAGCACTTCTGTCATCAGGGCTAAAGCCTAAGAAATATCACACATCCCTCATTATCTATGGATTAAGCACAAACAGATACAAGCACACGCATAGCCCACACACAAGCATCTACACTGTAGCACACATGGGAAAGTTCGTATGGTCAAATTTGGATGGTATTTCCCTTTTTCGGTGACCTCTACCCCTCTGCCTCTGAGGCATGTTTACCAAAAAGTTCCACGGTCATCTGAGCCCACAGATTTATGAGATGTAACACAGAAAAACATTACTCAAATTTTTGTTGTTCTTTACATCTAAACCACATCCTACGTTGTTTTCTACAACATATAAATGAGTCTCATGCTAACAGATGCACCACTTTCAGTTTTTGAAAGTTTGTGATTCAGTACATTAAACCATCACTAACTCTCCATCTTTGGCAATAATAACATTTTTTGTAGTTGTATACCGTGTTCATGTCAATTTCTTCTTGAAATTGAAAAATTCCTTTCAACTCTGTTGAGCATACATGGGTCTTGCACAGGATCTATAATTTATTCCAGATCATTTACCACTCTATTTCCAAAAGACAAGTTGGCTAAAATATTTATTTTTAAAAAGAGTGAAATGCAGTGATTTCTCAGTCATTCAATCCCTATACTTAAATAAAGGTAAAACAATAACAATACAGAGAATGCAAAATATCACATCAAAATGTATCTGACAAGACAACTCATTGGGTGACTTAGCACTCCATGTAAAGAGAACAAAGCTCCTTGTGTCCTGACACCTCTGCCCCCTTAAGACCCATTTATGCTCGACGCAGAAGATAGGCATGCAGACGGACGGACAGTTTCTTCTGCATCGGTTTCACATGTAATTCGGTCCATTTTCAGGGAGCTTAGCTATTTGTCGCTTGACCCAGTAGACGGAGCAATACCACTGGAAATAGCGGGGGCAGTGCTGAGCAGAATAGCTGTGACTGGAAAAAGAAACAAACCAGAGAAGAAGAAGATCAGCCAGCTTGTTGAAATTGCGCAAACATTTGAAGTAAAAACTATATGCGAGTTTGGCAGTTAATAAGAACAAACTTTATAGCGGAACATTACTGCCACCAAACAGTTTCTGAACCTAACTTTGGCTTGCAGGAGTGAACTCTGAACTCAGCACTGCCTACTAGTGGAAGAATTGACTCACCAACAATGGCAACGCAAAAGACGCGTGGAAATATGAGGATTACGATGTATGACAATGTTTGAAACGGACGTCACTCTTTAGGCACACAAGGTAGCATAAATGGGCCTTTTCCTGTCAAGTAGCTTCCATAAGAGTAAATGCAAAATCAAAATAATTTCTTACCAAAACATGCCATTTCTATTCCACTTTGCCCAGTTTCTTAAGGCAGTTAGTTTCTAATTGGATTATACAGTGTAAGCAAGATCTCTTATATTAAAACTTAACCAATCACTCAAGAAAGTAGTCATTTTCCTTAACACAAACAAAACAAAATGAGGACATAGCCTGGTCTTAGAGCATTGTGAGGCTTTGACCTAAGAATCAGGTGACATTCATCCCAATAAATAGTTTGAAACAAAAATTTTATGTAAGATTGGTTTTTTTAAAACGGTATTCAAGTTTTTTTTTTCCCCTTTTGTCAAATATTTTGACAATGAAAATGAATTTAGCGAAACACATTGTGTACAAAAAACCATCTCCATAGTCTTTTTACTGCAATTAACAAAAGGCCATTGTAGTAAAGTCCTATAAATCTCTTACAGTGAACTTAGTAAGTCCCCTGTTGAATTGACCTCTGCTTATCCTCTTACTGTTGCAGCTGCTTGACTTCTATGCTATTATTTAGAAACATAATGCAGAAATGTTGTAGACCAGAGCTAACAATGTTTCAACTCAATAATTACATGCTTGCTTTTTTTTTATAGTAATGAGAATTGATGTCATAATATTGGGTCAGGGACTGTTTTGGTAATGCAGACAAACATCCTCCAGATTTATAGATAATATTTACCATTGTTCTAGAAGGTTCTAAGAATTACTTCCTTTAGACAATTTGCATTTAACTGCCTTCATCAAATATACTATATGATTGGTTAGGCACAGTTCTGACCTGTCAAAAAGAATACCCAACTTAGAACCAGTTCTTAATAAATATCAAATTTTTATAGGCAGGATATGACGCAAAAGAAACAGCTTAAAACTGCAGAGAACCCATGGCATGCATGTCTAGCTAGGACAACTTGTGCTATTTTAAAAAGGAAATTTAAAGTTGTTTTTTTCTTAATAAGGACTTAATAAGGAGTTTTTTTTTTTCCTTTCTTTTTGGTCTTTTTTTTTTTTTTTTTTTGCAAAGTTTTCAACATGACATGGTACACCAGACATCTAGGTGACTTAAACCTGGCTCTTTACCAGGTCTGTTTTTTAAGCTTTAAATGAGTAACATAGAAGGTAATGCAACATACTGAAAAGGGACAGAAACGTGCATAAAGCCATGTAGTCTGTCTACAAGTGTCCACTGTAATTCTTTGGTGCATGGAGTGCAGTCAGATCAGATAATCTCTGTCACTAACTCCTCTCCTGTTTCTCACATTATCATCCATTATCCCTCCATCTCTCCTCTCCTCTTCTGCTTTCAGACTCTTTGTCACTTGTGCCCCCTCCCTTCAGTCTGTCTGTCTGACTTTCTGTCTTGGAAAAACTATTTCACATTCTACTGCACAATACCTCCTATGTGCAAGCCTGTTCTGTCTCCTTTAAATACACACACCTTTCTGCTACCTTGCTTTGTTTCATTCTCTCACTTGCACACACAGACTCAGACACACACAGATGGACTCCTTGTCTTGATGGGAAACAATGCACAGGAATGGGTGTGCAGGGTGTAGAGAGGGGTAAAGTTGCTTTTAAGAGATGTCAGGAACATCCTGTTACAGAAACATAAACACACACAGAGGATGTTGGCTCGACAATGGATATGAAGGTCTATGGAGTGTTAGGGGGATAAAGGGACCCTTCTGTACCTTGCCTTACATTCCCTTCACAATGTATTTCTTGCATTATATGTGCATTTCCAGCTTCCAAATTCTGTGCACGTAACACATACAGTGTTTTAATTACATCTAGTTCATTGCATCATGGATGCAAATGACTGCAGCATCCCCTAATGTCCTTGGGGCCTTAATTAAGGCAAGAGAGAAGACTTCTTCTAGGAGCGCATATGGAAGGGTGTGTGCTTGAATACAGGGCAGGTGTATGAGTGTGTGAATGAGTCTTTGTGTGATCTGCGTGGGGAAGCAAAGCAGGAGCCAGAGTCAGAAGTGCAACTATGGGGTGAAAAGTTCAGATTGAAAGAGCAAGAATAAAGCAACGGGGGAGATAAAAGAAAAAAAAAAATCAAAGAAACAGAAATAGATTCTTGTGAAATGTTCAAAGTAATGACTTTTTCATAACCAGCCAGGTCATTTATACAGTAACATATTCAGTATAAAGTGAAGTGGTACTTTGAAAAGGAGAGGAATTGATTCTATGTTTATGATCTTCTTGTACTGTGACACAGATTTCTTTACAGAAAATATGTCTTAGCTATAGGAACTTAACAAGGGAGCAGGAACCTTTGAATCAGGGAAATATTTTGCCTGCTTAGGTGATTCCACAGTATAAAATTCAGGTGCTTTATTTACTATTGTTTACCTGCATTGATCTGGGGGCTACAGTGTATTCAGAACTGGTGCAGAAACTATCCTGCCCACTGTTTTACAAAGAGCTTAATTGAACAAACTTCTTAGTTGATGATGATGCATTGATAACCGTTTCGGGGCGTACCCTGGCTCTTACCTGATGGAGATAGGTCTTAAGAGATCTTAATTTTATTGGGACCAATGACATCAACCCAGCAGGACTGACAGTGAGCTGCTTACTATCTTTCAGACAAGCAAAATCAGTTAATCAAATTTTGTTCATAAGTTGTTGCTGTGAGTTTCAGAGTATCTATATAAGATTTAGGTTTCTGTAAAGAAGGTAAATGAACTGTTTCAAAGAGCCAAAGCACAGTAAAACTTGCAGAAAGCTTTAAAAATGAAAGAAAAAGACAGAAAAATAGAGAATAAATAAGGAAAGAAAGCAATAATCATGACAATCATGAGGACAAAGGAATGAAATTCAAAAACAGGCTTTTTTTCATTGATTTTTTTTAAATAAATGACTATTTAAAACTAAAATAAAAACAAATACTTCAGCACAGCCATGTTGGAAGGAGTTGCATCAAAGCTTACATCCTCCTCCTTACTGTGACCTTAACCTCATATCTGTAGAGAGTCTGAGCTATAAAAGCAGGTCTGTCACAGAACAACAAGGACAGATGTTTACATAGATTTGTGGACTATTTTGACTAGTCTTCATGGGAAGTACATAGTCACTCTAAAATAAACTTTTCACTTCTTTGAAAAGAAAACCTTGCGACTTAACATTCTGGGAATTTTTTACTCTGACTCTATCAGAAAAAAAGATGTTTCCATTTTTTTCAAAAAGGCAAAGAAAATGGGAAAATGAAAGATATGTTGCAAACAGTATAATATCCTCATTCTTACACATAGTTAATGTCATGATTTTTTTTTAATTTCCTTAACTTAACCCAACCAAACACTAATAATGATTAAGCAAAGCAACAATAATAACAATAATAATAAAAATTGCAAAGCGCAATGGTCCCACATAGGTAATGAGTCAGTTTTCTTTCTGAACAGTCTCACACATGTTGTTTCTGGAAACATTAATATATGTGGTTTGTGAGGCACTGGAAATTAACTGATTCTGGTTTTTATGTGTATTGATAATGAAAATGACAAATAAAGCATGCAATTTCTTTTCCCACAATGAATTTTAAACATCCATCCATCCATCCATCCATTTTCTTGCTGCTTATCCGGGGTTGTGTTGAGGTGGCAGCTGCTTAGGCAGGGAAGCCCAGACTTCCCTCTCAATGGCCACTTATTCCAGCTCATCCGGGTGGATTTCAGGGCATTCATAGGCCAGCTGGGAGATGTAGTCCCTCCAGCGCATTGTAAGTTTTTCATGGGGCTTCCTCACAGATGGATGTGCCCAGAAAAATCACCAGGGACGTGTTCATTAGGAATCCTAACCAGATGCCTGAACTACCTCATCTGGCTCCTCTCGACGCAAAGGCTGTACTCTGGGCCCTGTTAGAGAAAACTCTGTGGTTTTCCTTCCATGCATTTTCGTTGATTTGGCCAGTGAGAACAAACAACTTCTCTCAAGATATTTATTTTACAATTAATTGGAAATGTTACAGAATTTTGGGTTCTGAGACTATCTCACCCTCTCTGGTTACAGAGGAAGGAGTTCTGCTGCCGATAGCCAAAATCAGAACCCTGCTGCTTTCCCTGAACCCAGTAATTATACCTTGTCTAAACTAAACAGTGATTGGACGCTATAACTAACTAATCAACTGTTGCGAGGCAGAATTTTTCTGCATCTTTTGCTGTTAGCCTCGTCTGTCTGCTTTGGCTCCGTCTGAGGTTCTTGTTCCTGCAAAAACAGAAGTACAGCTAAAAGCACCCACATGTCGCAGGCCAGGCATTTCCCTAATACCAGTTTGAATCTTTGAATGTCAGTTTCTCTTTTTCTTCACTTAGAAAACAAAAGCAACGCATGTTAATCCAAGATTATGCAATGTACTTGTTAAGTGTGTGTGTGTGTGTAATTTCTTTCCAACTTGCAAATCTGCAATTAAATATTTTCATTAATGTCATGCACAAGTTATACATTCAAAGACAAATTTAAAATAATCTCTAACAGCCCCTCCCCCACACGACAGAGCTTTTCACTCTATATCTAAGGAAGAACATAGCCACCTTTCCAAGGAAACTCTGTCATGTTTGCTGCTCTGCTGAGCTTCCAGTCTCTCATCAAGCTCATCTGCTCCACCTGTGGCACCCCTGATTAACACACTACCTGCACCTGTTCTCTGCCCTACTTAAACCCTCACCGTTCATGCTTCCCTGCCAGATGGTCAGCACTCTTGCCCTGTTGATATCCAGCGTTTTCTGTTGTTTCCAGATTCTGGTATTCACCCGTCAGACTTCTTGTGCCTTATCCCCTGTCGGACTATTCCTGCCAAGTGCTCTCCTGGATTTTGACCTGTTTTGGAACAACCACGGATATTCGCCTGCCCCTGCTAAGTAGTCTGCTTCTTGCCTCTCTGTGTATGACCCTTGGCTTCATAATTGCTACACCTGTGGATTGTGGATCTCCCCTGACTGTATCTGGAGTCTTTTCAGGATCCTGCACCCTGCATCACCTAAGGAACTCCCTGCCACTCTCTGCCAGACTGCACCCTGCTCCTCTCCTCCATTCCCCAGTTTCAAATAAATTATTGTATTCAAATCTCAATCACTGAGTGTGTGGCTAGTCCTCAGGAAGACATCATTACAAACTCATTTTGTTTTTCTGGTCATTACCCACAGTTTGAGACCATAGGTGAGGCTAGAAACGTAGATTGACCAGTAAGTTGAGAACTTTGCCTTTTGGATCAGCTCCTTCACCACAACAGACCAATGCAGCATCTGCACCACTGCAGATGCTGCATTGGTCTGCCTGTCAATCTCCTGTTCCTTCCTTCCTCCATTTGTAAATAAGATCCCATAATACTTGAACTCCTCTTCTTGAGGCACAACCCCATTCCCAAATGCAGAGGACACTCCACCCTTTTCTGGCTAAGGACCATGCTCTCATATTTGGAGGTGCAGATTCTCACCCCAACCACTTCACACTTGGCAGAGTCCAACCCTCACTGGAAATGAATCTGACTTACTGCTGGCAGCGAGCTCCTACCCCACTCTGCTCTACTGTACATGTCAGGTTGAGTAACTTCATATTCAGTTGTCACTATTGTAGTTTGTCTGCTCCTTGGGTCGGTTATTTTGCCACATTATGATACTAAGTGCAGAACGAAGGAGTCCCCAGAAGGAGTGCTCTCCAACACTCCATTCAAGGACTCCAAAAAAAGTGGGTTTTCAAAACTGCTGCTCAGTGCATAAGCACATACAACAGTCAGAACCCATTCCCCCACCTGTCTTACACCTGGATAAACCCCAATGTACAGGCACCAAGTCAGGAGTATGCCCACACTACAATTAGTATATGTACCCACTTCTGTTCAACACAAGAATGGAAAAGAGTCCAATCCTTCTCAAGGAAATTAGTTCTAAAGCACCAGAGTCCAACTTTATCTAGCCAGAACTGCTCAACCTCACACACTAGCTCAGGCTACTTCCCCGCCAGAGAGATGACATTCCATGTCTCTAGAGCTATCTTCTGCAACCTATGATTGGACCCCTACGGCCCCTCCAACAGGTGGTAAGCCCACAGTAGGAGAGTGGGGACAGGTCACTCTTTCAGGCTGAGTCCAACTGGGCTCAATGGCCAAAAGCCCAGCCACCAGGCACTTGCCTCCGGGCCCAACCTCCAGGCCTGCATTTTAAACAATTAATTGAAAAAGCATAGTAATACAAGAGTTTATTACCAAAAAGTTTTGGTTTGGTTAAGTTGTTTTAGGAAATCTCAGAAATGGAATTAGGAACAAGTTATTAGATATTGTGGGTGATCCTGATCACCACCTGGATCCAGGGATTATTTAGGATTCTTTAGTATGGGGAAATAGGATCATTTTGCCATTAAAGCGTCTAACTCAAAAATAATGCCCACAATCACTGGCTAAATAAATAAATAACAATGGCTTGATGGAGATCTGCACTCTCTGAGTGCTACTAATCTGTTTATCTATCTATTCATTCATCAGTCACAGTTCAGTCTTCGTATGGTACCAACATAAGAGTGGAAACCGAGTGAGAGCCATCCAAGCAAAGAGTGGCCAAAGCACATTATTATTTGGTTTTATTCAAACCTTCTACCATGTGCATAGAGACGAAGGGATCTGCAGAGAGAGAGAGAGAGAGAGAGAGAAAAGGGGAGAATGTAGTTTTCTGAGGGGAGGAGCAATACAGAAAGAGAGAAGGAGCAGTGCCCAGTGCTATTGTCCTGTCTGTCAGTTGCTGGAGAAGAAGAACAAAGAAAACTGGTGGGCTGTGGCGTATCACATGTCTGTCTCACTCTTTCTGACTCTTTGCTCTGTTATTCACTCACACTCGGTATATTCACTCCAGGAGATGTGTGACCTCTCTGCATATGCCCTGTCTCCCAACCCCCTCCATCCATTCTTCTTATTCTTGATGTTTTACCCCAATCACTCCCCTCCTGCTGCCTCCCTTGTTTACCTTTTCCAGATCCAAACCCCCTTCTTAAAAGCAGGTGGAGTTTGAGCAGGTGGAAAACAGACCTCTAGGTGGATGCTGGAAGAAATGAGACCCTTCACTATCCCTCAGGAAAGGAGGTCACTGTAAGGTCAATACACCCCACACCTGTCCCTTGGCACCAAGGGAGGGGTGGATTGAGAGGAAGGAGAAGAGCGACACACCTGTCCCCTAAGGAAGTTGCTCTTGGATAAATGAGAGATGAAGTAAAAGGGAAGAAAGGAAGAATACAGAAAAGCACTCTTGTCCCTTGACCTTTAAGGGGATCTGAAAAAATCTTCTGCCCCTCTGGATGGAAAGATTCATGCAATGAAATGTTTAGCCAAATAAGTCCATCGCTATGGAAACAAATCAGTGCTTGGAGACTGATAGATTGCACTGCTGCTAATTTCCATAACTGCAAAATTCTGCTGAAGCTTTCACAGCTAAATGGTCTATGAAGAGGGGTTTATTTGAATGGAAATCCCCATTTGTTTGGCTGTTATGCCATCTCATTCAGAGGTTAGAGGTCCCGTCTCTACTTTGCTTATTCTGGGCTTTACACTAAAAGATTTTTGTGGGAGATTTTTTCCTTGTAAATGTGAGCAAACATGAGTTGCTTCCAGTAACAATCCAATAAAAACAGACCTCTGCCTTACTATCTGTCATCGCTTGCTTTTGCTCCCACATCTTCTTTTCTGACCATATATGTCATCTCTTTAAAAAAAAGATTTTCCATTTCATTTGGTTTTATACTTACACTACAAGCATGAAGACTTTGTTATAAGCATTATAAAGATAAACTAAAATCAACCGATTAGTGTATGTTGAAAGTATGTCACCACCATATTTCTCTATACATCTTCTGTATGGGCTTAATCAAATTATGATTAGGTGTTAAGGTTTAAAACAATAGGTTGTATAGGATTGTAACTAAACAAATAATTAACCAGATCTATTACTATAGTTACGAAACAAGAGGGAAAATTACACATGACGTAATATACTTTGCTTTTTTATTCCCTGTAATATTTTTTAACTTTTAAAGCATCTCATGCCTTTTTAAAACTCTCTTGTCTATTTTAAATTTGCATATTGTTTGTTTCATTATCTTCTGTCATTATATAGCCAAGAACTGAGCAAAACTTTAAACAATTATTGGTCAAATTGGTCATCTTTGATCAAATATATGTGTAATCTATTTTCCTGGAGAATGTTCTTCCTATCTGAATAGAAATATTCTATCAAAGAACATAGGTGGTACCTCAACTAATTCGCATAGATTTGCAGTGACCCTGCAAAGTGGATACAAACCATGCCAGCAAAATTGTCCCCACAGCATACCAGCACCAGACTGCAGTCGGCATTGGGGATCAGGGGTCTGATTTTTGTTGTTTTGTCACCTGTCTGCATGTTACGTCTCTTTACAAACATGGTCTGGTTTAATGTGAGTTGTTTGAGGATTATTGCTTTCCTATCTGGTCTTTCTTTGAGGATCACAGCAGGTCTTTGTCATGTTAATCCAGTAATCTCTGCCATTCTATCACCGGGGCTGGATCAGAATGGGCACACACGGGGACATACCTCTGTGTTAATTAGTCGGAATTAGTTGGGCCTCTTGACACGTGTTTGATGAGAATAGTGCTTAAATTTTTACAACCTCCCCTGCTTTTTTTTTTTAGTCACTCTCAGCATCACTAAGAATCCCTGGCAAATCTCACAATATGTTACATAATGCTCTAAAAAGGAGCTTTCACACTCAGTGGCACTTTAATCTAATTTGGTTTTATTTAGTTTGGGAAAATGTTCTAGAAACATTTTTGTATAAAACTTGTTTCAAGGAGTTGATGTTTTTTCAGTCAGGCAGCCATCTACAAATTGATTTATTAAATAAAGCCTATCAATCACATTTTCATGGAGGCCATTCATACAATCATCAATTCTAAAAAAAAAGAACTATAAATAGCAATAAATGCAAATAATTGTAAAAGTTTTCATCTCAGCAAAATTGTCCTCATGTAAAATTTTTGTAAACCATTCACCAACAGCAATCATAATCGTTTTAATCTAATTTATTCTCTCATCATGTGATAATTCCCATGTTCTTTTTTCTTTCCATTTTTATCACATATTTTAGAGTCATGTTTATATATCAGACTTTCTTTTTGCATAAGTGTGACTAAATTTGATGGTAAATTGATAAACTGTGTTTGTTAATAATATTCTTTTTCAGCTTTGGCTCCTCACCCAGTGATAGTTCTGTCAAGAAAATAAAAAAATACTTAAGACACCCCCCTTATGATGGTGTCAAACCACTATAAAGCATTCAGATTTATCTATAAACATTGTATTGCCTTCATATCTTCAAATCTTACTGTATCTGCTTAAAAGCAATGGAATAAAAGGAGTTCCTTCCAACAAAAACTAACTCATACCCTTTTCCACACTCATATTAGTAGCTGAAAATAAGATGTTTGGATAATGTGTGTGCAGCTGGTTTTATTTGTAAAAGTGAATGCACAGTGGTGTCAGACTGCTCAGATCATATTCAGACATCTCAGAGCTGAACTTTTACTTTAATAAAGGATTGCTCTGTTAGCTTTGGTTTATATCACACCAACTGAAAACTTTTCTGTCTGTAATCTAGACTTTAAAAAAACACAGATATTTTTTCCTCCTGGAACAGTTTTTAGAAGTTTTTGAGGACATCTACTTTGAGTCAGACTAATGCACCAATACCTATATTTTCAGAAGAGTAATTTTATCCGTTTTTCAGCAAAACTCCCACTCTCTGCTATCCCCATCAGTAAATATAATCTCCCAAATTACAGGTTTGCACCATATGTGCATTCAAGAGTGCATAGATGTGCATGTGTGCATACCATGAGAGGATTCTGGTGTGTGAATAAGGGAGTGCATGTTCTCATGACAAGCATTACAGTAACTCACAGCTAACTTGAGATGAATGTGTGTGTCTCTGCACAGTGTATTAGGGCTCCAATTATTTCTGCTGGGAGTGATTAGGCTGCTAGTGAGCATATAGGAATCCAGGGGTCATATAGGTTACCTCTCCGTACTCCTGTATCCCACACACTTATGCAAACATTCTTTTCCCCAAGTACTCAAAGTTACTACAAAATGGCATACTTGCTGCTGCTCTCAAAATCTAAGAAAAACAAAAGCAAATGGATAAGAGTGGATACTGTTTCCTTAGCAACTAATCCTCCAATACCTCACTGTGGCAACATACAGTTGGGGGAGGTGGTCAGCAGAGGGGTCAGCTGGCAGGTCAGCAGGTCCTGGTCCTGTTTGGAAAGATACTGTGGGAGACAATGATTGAAGAATTAACATGAAGGGGAGGATGTCTTCTCCTTTTCCTAGCAGGAGAAATTCAGCAGTGAAGGGACACCCTTACAATATTGGTTCCTCACAGTACCTCCTGTAGAGAAGACAAACTACTTATTTTGAGATGGGATTTGAAAGTAAGTAGGAAGGAAAAAGAAGGCACAGAGGTAGAGTCAAAGGAATCAGAGAAGTGAGTGGAATGATTGTGTAGGGATAAATACAAGAATGGGTAAACACGAGAAAGGGCGGCTTGTCCGGAGTACACTAATCCTATTAACAAGCTCAAAGAGATTAATTCTGAGATTACAACTTTAACAGTCCCCTTGAGCTTACTTACATCTGACCACCTCTCCAATCTCTAATCATATATTCCATCAACTTTATATAATTTTTCACTTTGAATTTCTGTCTCCTCATTCACTCAGCTAGTTTAAGCTCCTGGTTGGCAAAGGCATCCACCTTCCTGACCACCTCACACACACGAAAGCTTGTAAGTTGATGTTTGTTTAAAACTATAGATCTTTATGGGTATTTGAACCCTAAAGCAAGACTGACTCAATTTGAAATCTAGGTGAGTGCTCACATGTCAGTGTGTGCTACAAAAAAGAATAAAGGTTGTGGTTGGCAGGGTTTGAATCATGTTTGTGTTGGGAATCTTGCTCACTTTGCTACTTAAGGGTTTTGTCTTCTAAACTTTCTTTGGGCTGTTGGGAACAATTTAAGAGAACAAGAGTCACAAAAATGACCATAGTTTCCATGGAGATGAGCTGAAAATACAATTGATGAAACAACGGCCTCATTCATGTGCTGTGTGAAATCTCTTAAACTTTTCTCACACAAACTCAGTGTGCTTCCTCCCCCAGGTGTTGATGATGAAGTGGCTGTCTTTGATGTAGACATGACGGTATGACCTGTAATCTGCCAGTTAACCTCACATCAAGTGAAGTGATGAGTGATCAGAGACACTGATCAGTCCTGTCATTTTAGGGACAGTAATAAACGTTTGTTTTCTGGGATGTGCTCTGATGCTTTCAGCTGTTTAATGGCAACTCTCTTGTACTGCTTGAGTTCTGTTTTAAGTTTATCTACAGTCACAGTTAGCTATATCTACGGCTTTGATTGGAGATCATATGTGAAAAGTGTAAGAACTTCCATGTTCAAAATAAAACACTTTATTATAGGCCATATTTAAACTAAACAACTGTTGGATTTTTGCCATATAACAACTCGAGTTTGCCTTTTTAAAGAAAGGTACGAGTTAAAATCCCTGCTATGTTGCTATGCTAAATATTTAGCGTCTTGTATCTCTATGTAACCTTTGGCTGAGTTTCCAGTATTAAGTCATGATGATGTGACTGCAGAGCGAGAGCGATTAAGGGTAGAAGTGTCAACATGTCCAGTCACACACCAGTGGTTAGATTCAAAGGCAGAGAGTCGTAAAATAAGGATGGGATTTGTTTGGCACACGCAACCACTGTTGCTAGGATGAGCACATGCACACACACACACACACACTGCTGCACAAACAATGAATATATTATTAACTATTGCTGAAAGCACTTGACATCAGGAGCATAAAATGTAGAAAGGAAAAATACGATGTTACAAAGAGCATGGAAGGCCTCTTGAATCATATATAAGCATAGGACAGAATAATCATTTCTTTGTCTCACAGACATAAGAAAAAAATCAGCATGGGAAATAAATTCTAATCATATATAAATAAAACTATTTACACCACAGAGTATTTGGCGTATTTAGAGAAAAAAAAGCCCTTAACAGTTTAACCTTACTCCACCATATGATAGAATATAGTCATAGTTTTAGTGACTATAAAGAATCTTATTGAAAATGTGTTGAAGTAAACCTGCCAGTCTCTACCACTCAGTTTATTACTTAAAGTTTTCCATTTTCTGTTGCTGTTTCCTGAAATCTATCTCACTAGGTTACAAAAAAAAAAGTCCATGACATCTAGTCACATTCAAACAGAATCCATCATTATCAAACATGAAGCAAGTAAAATGAAATGGCCTTAACATAAACACCATAAGCATCACTTGCAGGATTAATGTCTTAAACTAAAGACATTAAATAAAAGAAATGGAACCCAAACAAAACTAAAACAAAGGACAGAAAGAAGAAGATCCTCCTGCTTGAGGTTATGAGGATCCGGCTGATGACAGTTGGAGTGACGTAAGATGTGTTCACAAAAAGATGTTGTAACCCCACATTATGACTGGTTGAAGCTTGAGACTCATCTGGCTAAGGTTGGTGGGCGGTGTGAAAGATGACAAGGTTTTAAAGGCTTACTTTCCACTTATTAACAGAAAAAAGTCAGTAACTATTTACAGAAGCAGACATAAAAGAAGAGTGTAATTTAAAAAAAAAAGAAAAGAAATTAACCTTTATGCTGTTTGCTGAAGTGCCTCAAAGTAACGCTAGGGAACAGAGGATGAGGATGAGGGCGTGGATGAGGATGTGGATGAGGATGAGAAGAATAAAGCCTCCCCTGCAGGTGTACTAACTCTTCTCTTTTATGGTCTTTCCTTCACTCTCTCTCTGTCTGCCTTGTGGCTGTGAAATGCTGTCCCTAGGTAGGAAAAGGGGATGACTAAGTAATATTATACATGAAAGTTAATACAGGTTTAGGTCATGGCAGTTTTTCATGTGCTTGTCATACTGAACAAAGGCTTCAGGGGAAAAAACACACACACACACACACACACACACACACAAAAATCATATTTTCATGTTGAATAAAACATGCCAAGGAATACTACACTAATGGTAACTGGGTAACCTTTTCACTATATATTTATGTGTAAGTATAATATTTTAACATGCTTTTTTTAAAATTTTCTTTTATAAATCATATTTCCTATGTGGCACTTGTAAGGACGATTACTTACAGGACACCATTATGGGTTGCATTTTATTGCATTTTATGGTAACTTGTATGATCATTTAAATTGGAAGAGCTCAGGCTGAAAAGCCAGCTTTGCATCCTGTCTGACCACTTGTGATTTCAAGTCACCTCATGTCATTCATGCATTAAATCATCATTCAGTCTGTTTCTTTGTACTATCAATTGTGGTTAGGTTAAGTTAAGTTAAGTTTGGGAAAATGTGACATTTTTATCACATACCTAAAGATTTTAGTTTTGCCTTTTTTTCAGTAGTTATGGTGATTCCAGTCAGTGTAATATCTAGAGATACTTCCACCTGGCGGCAAAACACAAAACATTGCTGTTGCCAAAGAACTAGTAGTTTAACAAGGATCAGATGAGATTATTAAGGCTTTTGGTCTAGACAGGAATCCCCGCAGCCCACTGAAGAATCAATAAAAAGAACACATTAAGATATGGCCAGTAACTGGGTTTCATGATATTTATTTGAATTTTTACACTGGGAAAACTCCCACAGCATAGCCTGAAGGAGTGCCTGGTTACTTCACTGAAAGTTGTCAGGAAGATGAACTAGCCTAGATTTTCTGGTTGAAAGATTTGTACAAACAGTTTTTATTTAGTTAAAACATTGTAAGACAGAGTCATCAGTGTTATGTGGATCAAACACAGTCAGCGGAACTACTGCAGTTGCAACAAATAGGAGAATGCTGAATAGCTTATCCTAGTTTATAGTTTGTAAGCAATGATTTTGTATTCCAGGTCTGAGACCCACTTTAGACAAGTTCCTATGTTTTTTTCACCAGATAGTCTGTGTTCAATAAGTCAGGTGCCTTTTTACCTGTTAATTTTTTTCCAGCAAGCATGCAGATCTGCCCCCTTTGCTCAAAATACTTAGGAAAAAACATAATTTTTGGATGCATTGTTTACATTCTTGGCTAAAATAAAATACAAAATTAGGAATTTATGCTATTTTATCTCAATTCGCTGGTGATAAGACCAAAATGGCTTTCCACATGGGAATTCAATCAACAAACCTCTTTTCAAAACCTAATACCAAATTAATATTGGTGAATATAATTTTTTTAATATACTGATTAAAAATCAAACATTTAGGTCATTACTCCAGTCTGAATGGGAAGCCAACTGCGGCCATAGATTTGTTTATTTTTTTTTTTTAACCAGCACCTTACCATCACTGTATGGGTTTACTTTCCCAACCTGGTGGCTCGTCCATCTTATATTCAATTTAGGGCTACTAGAGGTACATTCAAATGGTGATGCAAGTGCTTCACTCTTTGGGGAAAACAAACAAAAAAGACCACAAAACCCACTGATTGCTGGTATTTAAAATTCACTCATGAAATCAGCAGAGCATTGTGTGATTTCTATCCTCAACAGACGTGGTGAAATAAATTATGTTGTCTTGATAAAATTTTGGCAAAGATGTAGACCTATAATAATTGTTTGAAGTTGATCCAGGTGGCTAACCTGCTCTAACAACAGTTTAAGTCATTTTTTTCTGTCCCATTTGTGTTTAAGAGCTTTAGTTCATCAACACGAATGTTAAAAACATGTTTGATTGTTCTGCTTTTCTTATTAAACACATCTGATTTCTGTCCCTGTCATGTTTCTCTATAGCCAGATTTAAGCAAATGGGCTATGAATTATTCACTTTTATTTCTTCTGTACCATGCAATGACCCAATAAAGCCTATATTAAATCTGACATCTGGATTCAGTGGATTCAGATTTGAAAGAAGATGAAAAAGTAACAAAAAGAAGTAGGCAGACAAGACCTTAGTAGTTTGCCACTTGTTAAATCACCCGAGGAAACTGTGGATCAAAACTGAGGCAGATAAATGTGTGTTTAGGTGATATACAGAGGAAAGGAAAGAGAAAGTGAAAAGGGGGAAAGAAAGACGCTGACAGAGGTGGAAAATGATAAGAGGTGTGGCGAGTCATCTGTGGTTCCCATGGTCCAGAGAAAGAGCTGCTTGTCCTCACATGGTTGCATGTATGTGTGTGAGTACATTTGTGTGAGTGTGTCATTAGAGTCCCCCAGAGCGCTGAGACCAAAGGGGTCTCACTGTGACACCTATTATCCCCCCCGAAACATGACACACCACCAGGGAGAGGCAGAAAGAGAGAAGACGCTGGAGCCCACATTTCACTTGAGTGTCTGTGTGATCCTGCACGTGTGTGTATGTTCGTGAATGTTCGAGCATTCATCAGCATCTGCTATGTGTGTGCACTTACTGGCTGACTGTAGTATGAGTTTATGTCTGAGCACATGAACTCCCTGAGTGCATATTTCTGTGGTTTTAGGCGAAATGTAGCAAATCACTGTGCGCTGCCAGGTGTTTGCCTTGGCCACACTTCTGAGACCCTGACATACATTTTACAGAGTCAATGGGGAGATGGCGTAGGACTTTAGGGGGCTTGTGTGTTTTGTATGAGGAGTGAAAACTGTTTTAACTGTTTTGCATGCATTTCAGTCACTGGATTGTTCTAAAGTCATGAAACTATTTTAAATACACTAAGGCCCAGTTTTGCAATCCTTTCAAAACCTTCACTTGTAATAACAATATGAGAAGAAAAATTAAAGAAAATCAGGCATGCATGTCAGGTTAATTGCTCACTCTAAATTGAGTGTGTTGTTTGTCTCTCTTGAGTTGGCCCTGAGATGGACTGGCGACCTGTCCAGGGTCTACCTGAATTCTGGTCTAAGTTCAGAAAAACAAAAACCTCCTGTAAAAAGGTTTTTTTCCTACCTGTGCAGCTAATCCTGCTGCAAACAATAAGTTCATGATGATGAAATTATTGACTTGCAAGAACACACAGGGCTGTTCTGAGATCTGATCCAAGCACAAATATTAATTTTTCAGAAGCTGCAAATTCCAATGTCCACTGGGCCCTCTGTTGTCAGATTATACATCATGTCAATTTAGTTTATTTACAATTTGCCTTCCTTCATGTTAGGCTTAACTGCCGTTTGTTTAATCGTGTCATCTTGTTGTCCTCTTTTGCTACAGTTCTAAGTGGTAACTGGAGCCAGCTACTGTATATATTGATGAAAACCCCAAAAATTGTGAGGCACTTGCATCATATATTAATGATTTTATGAAACTTTTATAACATTCTACATTAGGAGTGGATGGAGCTCCAGCTTCTGATGATTTGCAAGGAATGTACAAAGGGTGTATTCTACGTGAACATGTTGATCTTTAATCTTTAATAATATTAATATATATTAATATATAGATTAATATATGGTATAATTGGATAATATATTTATGTAAGCTATTAGACCTCGTTGATCTTTTGCTTATAAGTGTATTTGCATTTTCATGGCCTCTAAAGTTTCTTTTATTTTGCTCTTAGAAAAACTCACATTTGTGTTTTTGCCAGTGTTACCTGTCTACCCAGAAAGCTTAGGCTGTCTTTACCCATTTTTTAAAATATCATTAATCTGTCATTTCTTATGCAAAGAGAATGCTGAAACTTTTATTTTTAATGTTCAGAGCAGTGTTGTTAGTGGCAACATATTATTTCAGAAACAGCTTATTGCAACACATTTCTACCACAAAAGGTGTCTTTATATAAACTGATGGTTAAAATGAGGGTGTTCTGTTATGAATGCCATAACAAAATGTAATCTGGTTTCTCTAATCAAGTTGATGTCTTAAAAACCATATAACAAGCAGAATAATTTTGTTAAGGTGTTTATTAGCCACATATCTGTGCCTTTAACAAACACAAGGACACAAATTATTAGACAGCACGTAAACACATCTGCAATTTGATCTTGATCAGAATTACACATGCATGCCCACATGTGGATATAACTAGGAATAAAGGAAGAGTGGAGTCCATGGGTCTACAAAATACTGAGACTGGTTGAATCGAATGATTTTCTTTTTATGTTTTTGTTATGAGGTAGACATCTATGTACTGCTCCCACATGTTGAATTGTGCAACGAGAGACTAAAGGAAAAAAAAAAAAAACACTGTTGCTGCAAAGATGCTGTGGGAGTTGGCTGAAGGTGGAATGGGAGGGTCCTCAGGGTGTCAGTGTGCTGGAAGGCCAGTTTTGGGAAATGTGTGTGTGTATGTGTGTTTGGATGGGGTGGGTTTCTGGTTGACATATAAGTGGAGGCTGTTTGGTGGGGGTGAGGGTACTGGGATCAACTTGAGACATTTTAAACCCTGGCTCTTTTCTTTCTATAGGCCTTATCAGGTTTCCAAAAAGGCTGCCAGCAACAAAGCAACACAGAGCCAAAAAGAGATGGTGCACCAGTCCGGGGGGTGGAGAGTGGCTGCAGGGGTATGAAAAAAAAAAAAGAAAAAAGTGGGGGGCAATGGGGGGGTGGCGGTGTTGGGTTGTGGGGGGCTGGATAAAAAGACATGGAGAGTAGGGAAAGAAAGGGGCAGAGATAGTGAAGGAAATAATTGTAGATGGAGAAAATCTTAACAGGAGAAAAGAGGAAAGTAAAAACAGTGAACTGAGGGGGAAATGAAGAGAATATGAAAGGAGTGAAATTGATGAACAAAGTAAGGAAGAGGAATGAGATTGGATTTTTGAAAAAATTTGGGGCCCATGTATGAAAGTCAAAGCATTGCCCATTTGTATCGGTCTCCCTTTCTCTGAGAGCCGTCAAAATAATGGATTGTCACGCTAACTGGCCGGATACAAGAGGGCAAAGGGTTGCCTGACGGGGGGGGGGGGGGGGGGGGGAAGCTTGGAAGGAGGGGGTAATTGTAGGAGGCAGGGGGAGGAGGGAAGTTTGGATAGACGGGGAGTGGGGGCAGACAGACTGGCTGGTTGGGTGTGCTCCCAAGTCAATTTATTCCTTATTAAGGTGCTCGGCCAGAAACAACATGAAAGACTGATAATCATTCTGACTTTGTGATCCTTTTTTTCCTTAGTCAATAAATTATAGAAACAGAGGTAAACCACTAAAACCTCACAGTGGTATGTGGGACTTTGGAAAACACTGTTTTGTTTTGTTTATTTTTTTCTGACTGATGGTAAAGATATGTGCCAGTGCATTTTCAATGGTTTGGCTCAAGCCTGCACCATGCAACATCCACATTACATTCCACATGAAAAAAAATGGTGCTAATGGAGATACAAGTTATTTTTGCACAGCACCACGAGTCTTTGGTTTTTATCAAAATACTAGACTTCTTTGTTCTTTAGAGTATTATTTGGCAGGATTCTGTAATATTTTTCTTACAAGTAGAAATGTGTTTTGGCTGTTTCAGTAGTTGGAGAGATTTTTCCTGGCTGAAAGATATATTGATGTTGTGTGAATTTATACAGTTTCATATGAAGACTGGCTCTGAGGATAAATTACTAACTTAACAACACAAAGCCCCCTCATCCGTTCCAAATCAGTTGCTATATTTCACAAACAAATTATGTCTAATTCAGATACTTAGCCGAATTCCATGCAGTGTGTTTTCATACAGCTATTCAGTGTGCTCTTTTGGCATTTCTGTTTAGCAAGCTGATCATATCTACTCTCCTTAAAGACTTAGTTGTCTTTTATTGGCATATACTGAATATGCCCTCCAAAAATTACTTTCAACACCCAAGATGAATGTGCAACAAGAAAACAAAGAGCTGGCATGTTTAAGGTTTGTGAATGAAACACCAATTTATTGCAGACACAGCAGCATTTTGCAAAGAGGTGCAGGCTTTTCATGAGTTTCAACCATATGTACTTTCCTCCTTCTGTCTTCCTTTCAAGACTTCCAATCAATATGGCCCTTTGATGTATATTTGATGCATATCAATACCAAAACGTCAAAACATCTCTATTGTTATTCCTAACTGACAATACTGAAGAGTGTGTGTTGTGTGCATGTGTGTGAATGTACAAGCATAGGTGCATACAGAGGACAAGAAAATTCATGAAGTAATGATATACTGTAAAGGGGTGCAGGATGGAAAATACAAAATGCAAGTATCCATCCATCCATCCATCCATCCATCCATCCATCCATCCATCCATCCATCCATCCAACCATCCATCCATCCATCCATTTTCTGCTGCTTATCCGGAGTTGGGTTGCGGGGACAGCTGCCTGGGAAACCCAGACTTCCCTCTCCCCGGCCACATTCACCAGCTCATCCGGACGGATCCCGAGGCGTTCCCAGGCCAGCCGAGAGATGTAGTCCATCCAGTGTGTTCTAGGTCTTCCCCGGGGCCTCTTTCCGGTGGGACGTGCCCGGAACACCTCACCAGGGAGGCGTCCAGGAGGCATCCTAACCAGAGGCCCGAGCTACCTCATCTGGCTCCTCTCAATGTGGAGGAGCAGCAGCTCTACTCTGAGCCCCTCCCGGATCACCGAGCTTCTCACCCTATCTCTAAGGGAGAGCCCGGCCACCCTGCGGAGAAAACTCATTTCGGCCACTTGTACTCGCGATCTTGTTTTGGGGTTAGCCAGTCCTCCCTTGCACGTCTCCAGTTGGAGCAAAATGCAGCTGCAAGCCTCCTAGCTGGAGTACGTAAGAGGGAGCACATAACCCCCATCCTGGCCTCCCTTCACTGGCTGCCAGTGCACTACAGAGTTCATTTTAAGATTCTTTTATTTGTTTTTAAATCTTTACATGGTCTGGCGCCTCCTTACCTCTCTGAGCTACTTCACCTCTACGCTCCTGCTCGGTGCCTCAGGTCAGCTGACCTGCTGCTCCTGGACGTACCGAGGTCCAAACGGAAGCTCAGGGGGAATCGAGCTTTTTCAGTTGCTGGTCCTAAACTGTGGAATGAGATCCCTCTCCACATTAGACAAGCTTCTTCATTGTCTATTTTTAAAACTCATCCTAAAACCCATTTTTATTCTTTGGCTTTCAGCCCAGTATGAGACTGTTCCTGATTAGTGTGCTGTGGTTTGTTTTATTTATTGGTTTTATTTGTTTATAATTTGTTTATTCTTTTAGAATTGCTTATTGTTTTAAAACTGTTTTAAAAACAATGAACAATTATTTTATTATATTTTATGATATTATTTATTTCCTGGTTGATTTTTGTACTCTATGTGTTGCTTTGTCCATTTATGTACCGCACTTTGTTTCAGCTGTGGTTGTTTTAAAGGGCTATATAAATAAAGTTGAGTTGAGTTGTTCTTTTGGTCACGACCGGTAAATCAAGAGCTTTGCCTTTTGGCTCAGCTCCCTCTTCACCACGACAGACAGATGCAGAGTCCACATCACTGCAGACGCTGCTCGGACTTGGGGGTGCGGATTCTCATCCCAGCCGCTTCACACTCGGCTGCAAATTGTTCCAGTGAGAGCTGAAGATTTTTTTTTACTCGCCTTTCTCCGATAATGTCTTCTTGTGTTTCTTTGCCGAATCCACCATGGTGCACATTTAAAGCAGCATGTGTGATGTTATTGCTTGCTAGTGTGTGATGCGATGCTTAAAGTGAACCTCAGCTTCTGCAACATCTCTCACTTACCAGAAGAAAAAGTTGTATGGTTTCTCAGCCTCGGGATGCTGCTGCATCAAATGTGTAAGTAAGGCAGTTTTAGGTCGGAAAGTTATGTAGTTTATCTTGAAGAATATTCAGTCTGGCCTGGCCCACATGTCCACCTACAGTGACTAAAGGTTAGCTTAGCCATGCTGAGTCCTGGCTGCTGGCCTTGATCACCACCAGCTAACCTTATCTTTCAAACATTAATGTTAATTGACATATTGAAAATGAATTGTGCGGCCTCACCCAGCAAAGTGACAGGATTGGTTTCTCTAATCTTTTACGTGGAACATAAAGTCTGGCCTCATCTTTCTGAGATCATAACTGGGCTTTGCAGATTCAAAATCCTGCACTACCATGATAAGATATACGATTCGATACGATATATGATTTTCAACAAATGTGTGAAAAAATTTTCGGTTTTGATCTGATTCTAAACATCTCAGCTTTTTCTCAGCTAAAAACATACTCATCAAGGCAAATGCCAATCGATTTATACATTTTCTAAACAATATTCTTTGTGATGCTACTCCAGCAGTGTTAGTATCAAGGATAAAAACATATCTATGCATTTTGTCGGTTACAAGTTGACAACATGTAGGTTCTCGACATAACGCAATACATTACTTGTGATAGTGTACCTGCACTTGTTTATTTTTCTTCATAGTATGCTCCCTTTGTTCCTGTTTACAGACATGAGTGAAAGTGTCTCACAGGAACGATAAGATATTCTGATTTGTTGTAGACACAGATTATCAATACTCCCTGCTCTCTCGTTATAAATTCTCTCACAGTCTTTCTCCTTGTCCTCAGGGCTTCTGATTTCCCCTGGTCTGTTTGCATGCAACATGCTTTTGATTTACACCCAGTCCCTTGTGAATGTGAGTGTGTGTTCAGTATTTGTTTTTCCCCCAGCTTTAGCCAGTGCCTTCATGTCTGAATGCGTTTTCCCTGTGAATGCACATCTCTCATCTCTTTTATGGGTTGTGAAACAGGAAGGTGAGTCTGACCACGTCTATTGTGACATCCTTTAACAGTGTCTATTCTGCTTCCAGAAATTTCTCTCACTGGAACTGCTGGGAGAGTTGGCCAAACATGCATTGCATCCTGTCCTGATGCTCTGTTCCACTTTATGCTGAGAAAAATGAGATGCTGCAATACCTTTCTAATGGATTGATGGTGCCTGTGGGCTTTGCTGCAATTTGAAATACAACCAAACATGGTCTTTGTGCAGAATTTCAAACAAATGTATTCCTTGATTTCTGGGCATTGATTCAAACATGCATTGACTTTTCTGTGTAAGGTTCCAAAGAAAGCCTAAATCCTCATCAAGTAAAGGTTAGCACTGACAAAGACCATTGAAACCCCATGCAGAACAGCTCACAGAGGGACCATCAATCTAACCAGAGTCTAGGGAACACACTCTTTTCATTTACCTTGGGCCTCATATCTAATTTAACACCTGGTCAGTGTTTGCTGCTACTACTTTGAGGAATTTGCCACGCAGCACAATTTTAAATGGAGATTTTTGTTATTGCTCTTCAAACTTGTATTGTTTTCAGAAATCCCCCATTTAGCTATGACAATGCCAATTTCAGTTGGTTCTAACTTTATTAAAGCTTAATTTATATTCTTATATCTTTGACATACACAATCATAGCAACTGACTCCAAGAAAATGGAAGAAAACAAGATTTCTTCATCCATGAATGTGTCATCTGTCTCTGACCTTGCCACCAAGACTAAATGTTGACTCTAGTAAATCTTTAATAGTCAATAAACGTGTTGTCAGTATATATACTGAAGAAGAAAGGAGTTCCTCTATGTGGATATGCTAACTCACTTTGTTGGGCTGTAACTAATATATTAACTATACAGAGCCACTTCTCTGCTATATATATATATATATATATATATATATATATATATATATATATATATTTGTGTGCCCTACTGTAGCATGGAAAAGGTAAAGGCAAGTATGTGCTGCATCAGACTGGAATAGGTTAAATTGAAAAACCCCACATCCCACATCACAAAGTCATGGCCAGAAAGAAGAACGCTGCTACGCAGTTTTGTTAAATATAACTTTACCCTTTAGCATAACTGTTACAGTGATTACTTCAAATCTAATTAATTTGAACTTGTTGAAATCAGATTACATGCCGCTGATGTTGCAAGGCTCATGGCTCGTTAAAAACAGGACATCTCTCAGAATCCTGCACAAGAGTCAAGCATGAATTCATTGTTTTGACAACATAAGAACTGAGACCACAATCCCACCTATAACACTCACACTGTGCACACACACAATGCCTCTTCAAGCTTTTGCAATACGTGCACGAACACATTCACATAGTAAATGTGAGCAGAGACAAATAAAGGCATGTGTGCAAATGCATTAGTTTAGTCATGCAAACAGGCTTGTGCACTACAAACAAGTGCAGATTCCCTGTCAGTCTGTTGGGTTAGCACACTCCCTTGGTCTGCCTTGGACTCTCTCTCTCTCTCTCTCTCTCTCTCTCTCTCTCTCTCTCTCTCTCGCTCTCTCTCTCTCTCTCTCACACACACACACACACACACACAGGGAGGGAGTGTTTGTGCCAGGCCTGTCCTCTCTGGTCTATTTCTGAGGCGACGAGAAAATGATCAAAGCTATGTGACCAGACTGCAGGAATGACCTTCTAACTGTCTCAGGTGTCTCTTATTACACACAAGCAAATACACACATAACACACATCATCCTTCACACAGTCAGTCTCACATACGAGACTCAAAAAAGCTCACACAGGTCATTAATCTGATAAATACATCTAAAATACAGAAACAAAACTCTCATGTGTTTCAGCATTTCTTCCACATAAAAAGTCTGAACATCATGTCCCTCCTCAAATCCCTCGCCATGTCTGTGCAGTGGACACAAATTTAAGTGGAGGTTGCAGTAGGGACCTGTTGGTGTCAAGTGTTCCCTGATTGGGCAGCATGTCAGCCATTTTTCCTCACAGCTTCTCTCACTTTCTGTTACTAACTTAGCCCTAAAGCTGAGCTCACAGAGGAGCTGAAAAATGTATTTTGTTCCCATCTCCATACCTCTCATCAGCTCATGAACAGAAGTTTGACTAATGTTGGCAGAGGATTATTTAATTAATGAAACGCAACAACAGATGGAAGACCATATGGCACACATGGTGGTTTTGTTTTGGCATTATTTTAGAACAACAGTCATCTGTCTCCACCAGAAATACTATTTTTTCAAGAATTTCTCTGATTTAGCACCATCCATCATTCCTTCAGTCATTACAAATTTAAAGCAATCTGACAGAATAATGCTGCCTCTACCGTGCTTTACTATGAAGATTGTGTTCTTGACATCTTATGCCGTGTTTAGTTATGCAACAATTGAAGTATATCCTCTTTTTCTTATGCTACAGTTTGTTTTTCTGACCACTGTGTTATTGTGTTATTTTGTGTTCTGTTTTTTTTTTGTTAAGCACTTTGTGATTTTTTATCTTGAAAGATGCTATATAAATAAACATTTACTTACTTACTTCCTTACTCACTCTACGGTAAAGTCTAGATTTGTGGGGTATACAGCTTAAAGTGGACAAGTGGTGGCAAATTAATTTTGGTTTGTAAAACTTTAATGGCTCTCTAAGGTATATATGGAGTTTTTTTTTGTTGTTGTTGTTTGTTTTGTTTTTTATACAGCCACAATCATCTCTAGAATTTAGTTTCTGTTTGGAGAACTGCTCTGCTTTTATTTGGCTGCTTGCTTGGTGTTTCATTGATCATTGATTTAAAATGTCACCACCTGTATAATTTCTAAGTTGACAAATAGACTAGTTAATCTTTTAGACAACCAAAAAGCCAACCAAGACAATTTATTTTAAATACATGCTCCAAATTACAAACTAGATGCATAGAAAGTGAAATGTGAGTTGGTTGTGTAGTTTGTAAGAAAAGCTGGTAACAGAATTTTCTCAGTTGAGAGCTTCAGTATTGGACCTTCTATTTATATTTCTGTGTTATAGCTATATAAAACTATCCCAATTCCATCTTACAGTAACAGGGATAAGAAAACAAACCACTTGAAACACCTCAACTTGCATTTTACAATGCAATATAGAGACAAATTACAATAAATAATAGAAGTGACTTTCAATAAAAACTTCTAGTAACACGGCTGGAGTAGCTTTACTTGTCTCCATTTATAACACAAACACATATAGTTAAATAGCAACAAATAAATCATCCTTTTACTTTAACTCCACACCTCTCATGTTTTAATTTTTGTAACTTGTAACTTATTCACGAAAAACACAACTATATCAAAGTCAATCATTATTCTAATAACCTAAGTAATTGTCATTGTTGCTATGGTTTACTACTACTGTCATCAATATTATCATTGTTATTGATAGTTCCATTGAGTTTTATTTGTACAATAATCATGCTGACTATTATAACTATCATTAATATTTTTGTAATGATAAAGATAATACCATTTATCACAAGTTGAATCTGTGTTTTATGTCTGTGCAGTTGACTTCTGCCACATAAAGCCTGAGATGTGGAGTAGTGTTAGACTTTCAAATTATGCCCAGCATTCACATTAGCTCTCTGTAGAAACATTCAGAGGATAAATGTTGTCACAGGCAGGAAAACATAATTATCTGTTACTGGACAATGCCAATTTTGGTCTTCCTCAACATGTTACAAATACTGATAGTCTTTGATGTTGAGCTTTAGCAGATACATAAGGCTGCCAAGTATCTTCAGCCAACTGGACATCTCACTCGCCAATCCTTCATTCTGATCTTTGCTTCTCTTGCTGGCTCTCCACATTCAATCCTCCCATGGGAGAGTCAGCTATGATCACCTGTCTGAGTTTTTCAGGCAGCACAGCGATGTTAGCACTACAGGTCCCCGTGAATGTGTGCAAATGGAAAGGTCAAATCTTAAGCAGCTCTATAAATATTCAAAGGAGATGAGACTCTTGTCAGTGTCTACTCAGATTTCGCTCATCTATACACGCACACACAACTTTACATACTGGGTCACATATCTAAAGAGGCCCTGGCCGCTAGCTTCTTGCTGTATCTCTGTGACAGAGAGGTGTTAATAGTTCATTTGGGCTCTGAGCCGACTTTCTTTCAAGTTTCTGCTAATGGCTAATAGATAAACTAAACCAGAGACTGCAAATTTCGTCCGCCGTAGCTTGGGTGTGCAATCACGCAACCAGAGACACTGGATTCCAGCAGCTGCAACAATCTGCCAGCATGACTTTTTGGGTACTGACTGTGCAGAGATCAAAAGAAACAAATTGTTCCATGTTAAGAATTTGGTGAAGAAATAAATATTTATTCATTGCATTGATGACTCCCTTCCATAATTCTTTTGTTATCTCCTCCCCTTTCCTCTCTGATGTATTTGGACCCTTTTCCCTATCTCAGGCTTCAGGTCATGGGTCAGAAAACACAGAGGTGATAAATGCTTCCAGGTCACCTCTCCTGTCTCACAGGGTCAGGGAGGGGGTTTCTGCAGTGACGGCAACAACATGATTACTCAGCTGCAGCATCAGCAGAGCTGAGCCTCCTGACCTGATTGGTCCTTCACTGTCTCTGCTTCGCCAACTTCATTTAGTTCTCCCAAAAACACAATCTACAAAAAGGCATGTACTAAACCTGAACAAAGGGACTACACATCAATACAGCTCACAGCGGAATACTTACAGCATGTCTCAAAACGCCTGCAAAAATATATGTTTGCATTTTTAGTGTCTGTACACAAAGCAGAAATATGTTGTTATAGCTGAATGCCAGGTTGACAATATTTTCTGCTATCATTTAAATTCATAGTGTAATGGTGAGTTCATTTTATGTGATATGGCATAAATATGATGTTCACAGCTTTGATAAACACCTTCCTGTCAATCACAGTGAGGAGAAAAGGGGCATACATGATCCATCTTTAGCAAATATTCTTTAAAAAAATTAAAAACAAAGACAAATCAGAATTTAGCACAACTTTTAATCATGTCAGCATGTTTACCTTTGCCTTGTACTTGTTTTTGTTGATACACTTCAAACTTATTGTGTAGCTAAATGAAAAAGAAAAATCTCAGCCCAGTTTCCTTTAAGCTGACCAGCTCCTGTTGTGAATTGATGCCTTGTGCTCTAGCTCCCTGCACTAAAATTAATCTAGTTGACTTTCATAACTAGTATAATCTGATTATAAATCCCACACAGAACAGTGTGGCAGAGGTCACAAACCTCTTGCTGAGAAATGCCACAGGACTCTGTTCTGACTGAAAGCATTCTCCCATTAAGCAGATTATACACTCTGCTGCATCACCGTTACACACAAAAACTCTGCCTACAGTTTTGCTAATTATCACAACTTCTCACTTGAATTAGACTTCTAATATCTCTACAAAATCTTTACATCTTACAGTCTTGATTACATTTTGAAACAAAATTGGGATTATAAAGTTGTCAATGATGTTTCAATTCTCTGAAAACTTAGAGCTTTCTTTAAATTAAACTGCATTTTAGTAAATTATCCTAAACATACAGATATTGAGCGCATAGATCCCCTCATAGTAACTCGATTTCACATTGAACTAAAGTGCCTCATATCCTTTTTCAGAACGTCAAATTGACTAATGTTTGTGTTCCAGCCAACTCTGACATGTAATGTGTGTTTCTCCTGCAGCCATCGCAGAGGACGGTCCCTCCTGGTTTGTTTGGGTTAGACAGCAGAGGAATGAAGGGAGGGAAGGAGATGGGGTGGGGTGGGAGGTGAGGGGATGATGACAGAGGAAGGGGTGGGGGGTGTTGAACAAAGCTCTGAATTTTAAAGTGGAAATAGAAAAGGGCGAGAAAGGAGGGGAGTGGAGACTTCAGGGGACAAGAATGGAGAAAGGGTTATCATGAAAGAAAAAGGAGAGAAAGTTTGGGGGTGGGTGATGGGGGGGGGGGGGTGGAGAATAATTGAAGGGAGGACTTTGAATGATTGAATATAGCTCCCAACTAAAGTGAAGAGAAGAGGAATGAGTGAGCCCATGCAAAGAGGTGATAGAAGAGGGATGAAATGGGATGAAAAGGATGGGAAAGATACAGGGAAGACAGGCTGAGAGGAGGAGGAGAAGGAGGAGGTGGGCAGGAACCTTGGGGTTAAATTCCTAAAGTGCAACCAGCTTGGTGCTGCTCTGCTGCCCAAATGTAAACACAGGGCAGAGACACGGACTGACAGCCTGTCACAGTGGCTCATGAGACAGAGAGAAACCTGGAGGTGTGTTTGCAAAGAAACATAATTGGAAAAATGAGAACAGAGGATGTGGAAATAGCTTACTAATGTGTGTTTATCTGTATCCTAATATCCATTGCCATCTATTGTTCATTACATTGTTCATTATTCATTTCTACTCTGCAACCACTCTCCTGTATTCTTGGGTTTTTGTTTTTGTTTTTATCTTTTCTTTAATTAAAAAATGGCTACTCATTCCTGCCCTTGCAGGAGACATTATGTGTGTCTGTATTAATCTTACTCTGATAAAACACCATATTGAAGGTCTCAGTATTTTTCTCCCTGAAAATGACTTGATAAATGCTCAAGTTTACTGATGCAATAATTCTGTGTAATATTAAGAGGTTATAGTACATGTTAACCCAGCCGGTTAAAAGCCTGAGGACTCAGTTTTACCACATAGTACTTTGCCGCCATCTAGTGGCAGATAAACAGCAGTGATTTGTTCTCATATTATTTCTCTGTTCGTTTGGCTCATTTCTTGAAACAGAAATGACATTCTCAAAGTAACATGAACAAATCTCCCAACCACCTTACAACTGTTCACAACAGAATGGCATTTCTCATTGATTTCATCAAACTGCAAATGTCTTTTACATGTCGCGTCTCAGTGCATCTTTGCAAATGATTACGCACAAGTAGACCACAATGAGCCCACATTTAGCACATTTTCCAAATGAATAGATCTTGCTGATCTAAACTGATTAGTTAAGTCTCAGTCTAATGGTTGTTTTCTCCAAAACATGTCAGCATGATTTCATTTTATAAGTCATCATATGCACAATGGTCTGTTCATTTGTCAAAATTAGTCAAGAACATAATACCATGAACAACATGTAGGAATTTCTTGGAACATTTGAAAAATTCATGAAAATAACTAACAGTCAGGTGAAATGAGAACTTGACTAACAAAAGAGGAGTTTCCCGCATCTCAGATGACGAATCAAACAGTTTGTTTAGTTGCCTGACAGAAGCTGTCTATGGTTGTGAATGCTTGTACATGCATACATGTATATATAGAGCTTGGCCAGGGAGAGTACCATTTGCAGTATGAACTTGGACCTGGCCGAGTAAATGAACAAGGGCAACTTCCTGCTTGAGGAAGAGGAAGAGAAGAAGGAGGAAGAAGGAGAAGAGGTGGAGTGAGAATTTGTGGTGGTGGAATAGGAGGAAGAGGCCAAGGAGCATGAAGACACCAGGCTGTCCTGGATGAAATTTGGTCCACAATTATAGACCCTGATGTCGCCTCACAATGGCAGAGGCAGGACGCTGACTGCAGCCTAACGTGCCTCACTCTACAGTCTCCTCCATTGTCCAAACCTTTCGCAGGGAAAACAGGTATGAACTCAGTCAGTGATGGAATTACAGAATTTCCTTGGCAGTATGAGTGCAGTGTGTGTGTGATGTCAAACTTTGGAGGCTGCTCTTACCGTGATATCTTTTTTTCTTTTCTTCTTTTTTTCAGTTTTATACATAATTGTATTCTGTTAGCAAGACCTCTGCCATAGTAACAAAACATCTAGGCATTTTAACTTGCAGTGCTTACACAATGCTAAAGGGATGAAGCATTTTGGGAGCACTGACTATTTATATGAGAAAGGAATTTATTTTTGAACAGGGGTAAATAGTTTTGGAAGAGATATGAGTTTATGTAGGTGATCCATGGTGTTGTGCTGAACCATCCAGGTTATTTTAGCAAAAGCACTAAGTGAATGCAAATGACCCAAAGCAATTGAAGGATCTTTGCAATTATGATTGTACTGACTCTTTATATGGGAAAGGAATCTAGTTTGGAAGCAAGTGTTAACAGTTTTGGGAGAGATATGAGCTTTTGCTAATGAGCTGTAATGTTGCACAGAACTGTAAGACTGTTTGGCTAAATGATCTTATAGTTTTAAGAATGTAATTTCTGTTTCAAAAAATGAGCCAAACCAATGGAGTACAGTTTCAACTGTACTTACACAAACTATTGGGTAACTTAATTTGTAATAAAAACATAAATTCAACTGTTTATCAAAGTTTGTTTAAAAATCCATGAGTGAAGAAGCAAATAATCTAATATATCTAATATATATATAATCTAAATATATATATTTATATCAAAATATATTTCAAAGTCATTAACAATATTTACATCTTCACATTTCACATCAGAAAAGGAGTAGGCAGAAGTATAAACTTATAAAACCCTACCCCATTTCTACAATACACTGTAACACTCCAACTCTATTAAACAACTCAAATTTCCTACTTCACAATAAAAAAAGTACACACTCCCCTTTCTCCCTCCTCCCAAGAAGACATAAAGAAATAAAACAAAACACCACAATATTTCTGCCTTCAAACACTTTTTGTTTTGTTTTGTTTTGTTTCAACTGAATCAAATCTAGAAATTTTATAGCTTGAAAGAGTTCATTTGTATGATCGCTATATCCAGCATTATTTATCAATCTGATGGCCCTTTTCTGCATTGTATTTATTGTTTGTTACTATTGTGTGTATTCCCCCACACCTCTACACAGTAACTCATGTATGGCAACATTAATGTACAATATAAGGCGTAAAGAGCTTTCAGGTTTAGCATGTGCCTTGTTTTATTCAAGACAGCAATGCTCTATGCCATTTATATGGATGGATGGATGGATGGATGGATGGATGGATGGATGGATGGACGGATGGATGGATGGATGGACGGATGGGTGCACAAACACCTACAGTACCTATATATTTTTATTGATCCCAAACTGAGGAATCGGGGGTTGCAGCAGCAAACATGACAATTACTCAAAACAAAAAACTAAATAATAAACTAAACATACACTTCAAATTTACACATACAAAGCAAAAAAGAATAAGTATAAAAACAATAAAATATAAAAGTAGCTTTAAAGTGTAGAAGTTTAAAGGTTTTAGTTTTTAGTAGCAGTTGAACCAGTGGATGTGCAAAAACAAATAAACGTTAAAAAATAGAATAAAAGATAAAATACAATAAAATAGTAAATGAATATAAACAGCAGTTGCAATCAAATGTTAAAAGCAGGAAGTAAAGCCCATTATCTGTCCATTATGTTCCCAGTCTGTTCCCTCTCTCCCAGAGGTGAATCGTTGAACAGAGTATCCTGTATCTGTCCGAACGAGAGCGGTGCTCTCTCAGTCTGTTAAAGGAGCTCCGCTGTCTGACCAGTGTGTGGTAGAGAGGATGGTTTAAGTTGTCCATGATGGAGACCAGTTTGTCTAATGACTTCCTCTCCACCAGTTTCCACCCCAAGATGGAGTCAGCCATCTTTATCAGTTTCTTCAGTCTTTTGTTGCTGCTGGCTCCGATGCTGCAGCCAAAAAAAAAAAAAACCACTCTGGAGAAGAAGAGGCTGATAAAAGATCTCTAACATCTTGTTGCAAACACTGAAGCTTTCTCAAGTAGAGCCTGCTCATCTCCTTCTTGTACATAGCATCAGTCCAGTCCGTCAACAGTTACTCCCAGGTCCTCCACTTCCACCTCCTGCTCTTTAGTGGCTGTGAAGGAGTCCTCCTCTGGATGTCTATCAAGTCTTGGTCACATTTAGATCCAGGTGATTCCTGCTGATCCACTCTACAAAGTTGTACTCCAGCGCTCTATACTCCTCCTTCTTTCCCTCTTTTATGCACCCTTTTTAAGGTGGCATGACTGAGTTGGGCTGAAAGTCAGTGGTGAATCAGGTGAAAAGGAAAAAAGAAAGCACAGACCTCTGAGGAACCCCTAATTCAATAAGTACTACATTAGAGAGAACACTGCAGATGGACAAACTGTGGCTTGTCAGGTAGTCAGTAATCCAGGAGACCATGGAGTAGTCAAAACCCATTCCTGCAGTTTCTCAGGACACATATTTATTTTCAGTACTTTTCATTTAAAGTACCTTTCAATTATAGCATTCATACAGTTTTAATTAAATAATATTTTTTGGCTACAGGTACAGAGTATTACTACAGCATGATGTAAGTAAAGTAAAGTAAGTGTATGTTGGCCCATATGGTCCACTACAGTTACTACAGTGTGAATTCTTTCTTCAATACTTTAGTTTAATTGGATACAGAATAAGATAAGATGAGAACATGATATTAAATGCCAAAAAGAAGGCAAAAATACATTTAATCACATCAGCAGTCACTGAAGAGGACTACTGCAGACATATTTAGGAAACGAAAGCAGGCCTTTTAGACTGTTTGGTTATTCCGATGAAGGGGGAAAAAAGAAAGTTCCTTTTTCTTACTAGATTAAACAGGACCAACTCTTTTAGAAATAATTTAGAGAGCAGCATATAACACAAACCTGAGAGCACATTTTTTAGGAAGACTTCAAAATAAAAATAAAAAAAAAAGGGTACCATAATCATATCATAATCATCATAATCAATAGTGCCCCCATACAAGATAATATATGTAATACCAAAGTGCAGATAAACATGTAGCCATGATAGACTTACCAATATTCTTTTTTGCTTTATTTAGACATTAGTTTGTACTAATCACCTCTGACAGTAAAAAAAAAAATACATTTTGCTAAATCCAAAAAATGCTAAGCTAACTATTGACTGTGTTTTGTCTTTTTTAATACACACACACACACACACACACACACATATATATATATATATATATATATACATAGATATTTTTTACATCAGAAATAAATATATGTACACTATGACACAGAAGCTGCTTGTAAGTTCAGTGTAACAGACGTTAAGAGCAGCCACCTGTGCTTTGGGTTTGACTATTCACATTATCTAGAGGGATTCTCTGTCCACGCATTTTTACAGTATACAATAAAAAAGTCATGTCTTTGAAGAACTCGCTCACCCTTCGAACAGTACTGGAATACTTCCTTAAACCCTAAATGTCAAGTGTCACAGAAACGTAGCTGTGACTCCCTCGTGAGTCACAGCCATTCATTGGTAATTCCCCGCTGAGTTAAGCCGGTAACTCACAAATGTAATGAACACTTCAGTGATGACAGGTGTGGTCCTCAACTCTGAGGATGTGCACGTTTTGTTCGGAATGAAAATCCGAGTTTCTTCTCCACCACTTGATCCCTCAGGATGCCTCTGTCTCTTTTCTGCACTCAGTAAGGCGCACACCCTCCCTGGATAAAACAAAGTTGGAAAAAAAGACAAAGATATTACACATTACAACAAACATTTTGGGGCAGCTGGATTATAATTTACAGCATGTTTAATCTTACTACTGTCTTAATACTGTCATTCATCTGTGTAATCAACGTATTGTTGATTTATTAATGTAATATAATGTGTTAAATAAAGATCCACTTACTCCATATTTGCTGTTGCAATGTATTCTGGTGGTTCTACTGCAAAAAAGCAAAAAAAAAAAAAAAAAAAAAAAAAAAAAAAATAGACAAAACAGTGGGATTTTTGCACATTTATTATTTCACATTGACAGATAACTGTATTTAGAGCAGCTGTGTTCTGTTCTTACCTGGTTTTCTCTTCCTACACATCAGATACACCACCACAAGCACTAATACAGGCACTATTACAATGACCGCTACTACCACATATGGAGTAAAAGGGATGACCTTGGAAGGACCTACAGATAAGAGCAAACATATAAAAGTCAAAAGCATGTAGTTTGAAGGCTGATTCCAAAGTTTAATTTCAAGTTTTCTGCCTATAAATTACAGCTATGTTTTAAAGCCTGATTTGTGTTAGAAGAACATGTAATGTGTAATCAATGAATATGTGAAAAGTCTCAAATAGTTAATTCATTGATGCTTTTCTAGCTAGATTTGTTTGATTTTTTGGGTGTGTATGGATGTTTGTTGTTTTTCTGTGGCGAGTCACATGGCCCATCTGTGTGCAGCCGAAAAGTTGTGACTGACCTGAATACAGGTGCACAAGCTACTCATGAACCAGAATAATAAAGGTAATAACTTTAAGATTAAGCTTTAAATTAATTACACTGCTTGGTTTGAGTAGAAAGACATACTATTGTGTCTTATTTAACTTGTATTTTCTTACCATTTTTACTGCTTGATATAAACCAAAATAGTAGTATGATTGCCCTGCTAATAACAATCAGAGAATGATCTCCAACCAACACCTGTAAACTGCATGCCAGTCAAGCCTTAACTATACACGGCTTAAGAGACACGCAAATGTGTCAATAAACTTGTCAGAACTTGCCTTAAGAGAACAGACTTGGATATCAAGGTCTACATTATTTTCACAGGAAGAATAAAGTATAGCAGCATATATTTAGTATTCCCCTCACCTATTCCATGAAAAGTAAATAAATATGCCAAAGGGGTTTCCCTTGTTTATCACACTTCCTAAAACTTTCCCAGTGACTGAAAACAAAGACAGACTTTTGTTAAAGATCTGAGTTTAGTACTCACAGACTAAGGAGGTGTTTAAGGTGACACCCCCCACAGAGCAGGAAACCATGCGTTCTCCACCAGAGCAGTTGATGTATGCAGTGCTGGAGATGTTGAACAGCTTGGTAATGGGGTCTTCCTCTGTACTTCCTTCTGTTATGTGTGTTTTTGCGCTGCCATTCACAGGTTCTTTATCCCACTGAATTCTGTTCTCTGGGAATCCATCATGAAATGTACATGTCACATGGCAACCCGACACTCCATTCTCTTCCTTACAGCTGTTCGTGACTATCGGTTTCTTATAGGGGGCTGAAGGAAAAAGAGGCAGAGCAAATGATTATGATCAGTTCTATGATTCCACCATTAGGGCTTTGTTTTTTTAAAGAATGACACTAAAATACAAAACCGGTATTAAGTTTTGCTATATGTGAGATGGACATGTACATTTTCGGGTGGTCAAAAATAATAATAAAAAAAAGGTAGAATAAAGTAAGTACACTTTTAAGAAAGATTACTTCATTTACTCTGTCCTGTATATATATTTAAAAAGTCATGTTAAACAGCACTAAGCACACAAAATGCTCCTGCTTGCACATACAAGCTACAGTTTGTTTGTGATGTTTGGGATAGGGTAGAGCTGTAAAAATATTTACAACATGCTTTTTTTGCTAAGTATTTTTTGTTTTTAATAGATGTACTGAATCTGTACAAGATCGTTGTTACTAAAACTATTAAAAAGGAAAATGAAAGTGATACTAAAGCACTGTGCATTAGAATATGCAACAAACAAACCTTGAACACTAACATTTATGTAAACATGGAGATGGTTATTTATGGTTCATTTAAAGTCTAATCACATATAAACAATATGAGACACTCCTAACCACCTAATGTTTGGAATATGAAGGAGAAGTAGATGTGTAGCGGTTGCATACCTGTAACATTGAGTTGCAGAAAAGTTTTTATTACGTCCTCATCATTGTACCTGATAGCACACTCATAAGTCCCAATATGTGAAACATTCAGATTAGAGATGAGAACTGAAGAGTTGTTACGATTCAGCCGTGAGTTTTCCCAAAAAAAGGTTAAAGTTTTACTGATGTGGTATCCATTGACAAAATGGACTTCTTTGGTAGGAATGTTAAGTCTTTGCAGATACATAAAAGTAACATTCTTGTTCTTGTCGACAGGGCAGTGCAGGGTCACATTTCCACCAACTTCACCCTCAAAGAAATTTTGATGATCACTTCCTAAAAAAAACAAAACAAAACAAACAAAAAAAAACATAAGAGAGGGAAAGGGGGAAAACTTTCAGCTTGTAAATAAAGTAAAAAAACTACTGAAGATACAATATTATCAAGTAATATTGTGCAAACCTTTCTTGTTTTAGACTTAGATCGGATGAACATTTCAAGGGGATTTTGTTGAAGCTTGGATGACATAGTGGAGTAGAGCAGTTCTGCTCATGCTCTGACACCACGTCCTTTCGTTCTTGTATAAATTACATTTTTAGCAGTGTCCTTTTTCTGTCGTCCATGATGTGAAGCTTATTGAAAGCCTTAGATGGGGGTGTTTTTGGACACTTTCATCCAACTAATCACTGATTTTACTTGTCTGTGGTGCACTTGGCACATAGCTGGTTCTTATAAGAGCTATACTGATTAAAACAGGTAAAGGTTTAACATTGGAGATGAACTTGCTGCTTTTCTATCTCCTGGTTGAATTAAGAGTTGGTTAAAAAAAAGAAAAGTAGCTGAACTGCAGCTTGTGAGCTAATCTACACTCAAAGACTTTGAGCAGCAGTATTGGATAAAATCTTAACTTTTTTTGTGTAAATGTTGCTCTACTCATGCGTGACCAAGCATTTCTCATATTACTCTTTTTCATTTCTGTATTTTTATCAGCAAGATGTTACACTGCTACTTGGCCTACACACCTTTCAGTGGTGAGGTTGAGGTCAAATCCAGAAGCAGCAGGAAACATAAGAGAACACGTGCCTTCTGGAAAACTCTGGAAAAAACAAAGCAAAGTATTACTTCAGTACAACAGTGACATACAAAGCAAAATATACACAAAGTTCATCAGTGGTCACAAAATCTAATCATCTTGTTTGACACAGATTTACCCTCAACGGTCACAAAGTCTCATTTTATAATAATAGAAGAGGATTGTACAATTGCACACATTGAAGAGTGAGAGGAGAGTCAGATTATTTGACATTTAAAATGAATAAAACTGATCTCAGCAATCACTCAATCCCCAAATTCAACAAAGTTTAAGTAAACTAACAAAATAATTCTAGGAAATCAACTTAACACTAAATATTTAGCAAAGTTCTCTGTGTTTTTTTTAAACCAATTAAGATAATTCAGGTTTATGTGACATGCATTTTGAACATTGACATTTCAGTCTTGTCATGTGTTGAATCTTGGTTAGAAACACATTTCATCATATTTCCACCCCTTTAACTTTAGCTTTGCTCTGACTGGTTAATTTTGGGGTTATAGAGGTCCGAGAGCAGAGATGAGTAGTTTGAATCCTGTGAAGGTTATGAAACAACCCAATATTAGTCAACTAAAGTCTCTTGACATATATATTAGATGTTCAGTGACTTCATTTAAGGTAGTCAGATGACAACACCCATTTAAAAATGACTGAGGTATGCCAGCTGCACCATCACTGTGTGCAATGCAGCATCACAAAGTTATTGTCTTATTCACTGCAATGCAGATGACAGTTATGGGACTTTTAGAAAACAGTGACCTATGCAGATCTGAAACACACATTTCAATTAGTCTTTAGCTCATACTGATGCATGAATGAATGGATACTTGTTCCCTTTTTCTGCAGATTTCTGGGGGCTGGCTTACAGTAATTCTGCATTGTATTAAAGAAAGATTCAGAACTGACAGTGACTCACATTCACTAACATTTATTTCTATTAATACATCACTGTAGTTTCTAAAACACTGTATCCAACAACAAACATCCACCAAGAATACAGATAAAGTGGTGCTGTTTCTAACCCCTGAGGTGTGTCACTGCTGTTAGATTTCTAAATCACTCTAAACACAACAGAAAACAGGAACTTTACTTACCGAGGAGTCTTTGCCCTGTAGTTTGAGGCCTGTTGAAAAGACAAACAAGACAAACACATAAGAATGAATTCCCATCTGATTAAATGTGCTATCAATGAACAACAGCAGTAATTAAGAAAGGTTCCTTATTGATCACTCAGAAATGGCCTTAGGTTCATCAAGATAGGCTTTAAAAGTACAGAGGTGTGATATTCCTGTCATAGGCAGATAAAGCCCTATTCCTAGAACCATCATCACATCAAAGTAATCTTTGTCAATCAGATTTTCATACTGTGTGTGTTTAATTAAATTTATGGTGAACATGAACAAAAAGTAAACTAATTTGAATATCTGAGTGGCCCTCCACCATCAGTCTCGAGCAGGAAAATAGACTTTCTCATCCTGAAAGAGTTCACCCAGAGCATTTTTAGCTGAAAATGAGCTAAAGGAAAGTCCCTGCAGCTCGAACAGAGAGAGTCTGTTTATGTTGAAATTAAGAAAGGTGTATTCCTGTACCTGTGGAGGGGAAATGCAGCTTTTTGGTTTTCTCGTAGCTCATAAGTGATTTTACAGAAACCACATACAGAAAGTTTGAGTTTGTACAGGCAGTACTATTATTTTCTCAACTGTATATTTTCTCTTCTTCGCTCTGCAACATCTTATCTCTCCCAAAGATAAACATTAGTTTTTATCTTAAATGAAGCAGCATATAAAGTGTTTATGAGGAAATACATTTTTTTGTGACCTTTCTTCGGGCAGTGACGTCACCTCAGGAAATTCCCAGACAGATAAATGAATCTTTGGTGTTTATTTAGAAAGGGCGGTGTAATGTGACTAATCATAGAGAAGTTGATCACAATATGAAGCTCATAATATGTCACACATCTAATAATTATGCTGGCTACTTTGACCCTTTTCAGAATAGCTGAAACTCTGCAACTACAAATACAAAAATGTCTCCAGTGTGGCAGGAATAATTCCCAGAAATATAACAAAAAAAAAAAGAAAAGAAAAGGATGTGAATGTGGAAACACCCCTAGATAGTTTAGACTGTTTTCTAGTTAGAGGCCCTTCTGCAGCTTTTTCTGACCTCAGCTGAAACATCATCAGAGGGAATCCCCAAAGGCTGAACAACAATGACCTAAACAGAATACATTTGGTTTCAGGATAAGTAACACAGGCTTTGGGAGTGATGCTCATAACTGTGAAATTCTTGATTTAATTTAAGACAAAACCTACATGCTCTACATTTTTATGATTTCTTTTATTCTTGTGATGGAAGTCATATCTATTGTTCACTTGATGATGCTGCAGCATTCAAATAAGTGCTTGATTTAACTGCTTGATATTATTAAGTTGTGGTATATTTCCATTATACCCAATGATTTATAGAGCATTTATGTGACAAGACTGCCAGATTGTACTAAGAGGAAGGGACACATTTCTTTCACAAGATATTAATGAAGATAATAAAAAAAAGAACTGCCACAAATTATGGTCCAAAATCTTCCCGAAGTGTCATTCTAGTTTTAGATCTGGCAACCATATATAGCACTTTACAAGTGATCAATCTCATTTTAATAGTTAACCTCTATCGTGCTTTGTGGATGGAGGTATAATCCTTCTGGAAGAGTTTGTGTCCATCAGAATAGAAACTATGAACCTGATAATTCAAAGATGTAGGCGGACAACAGTTTTCCTTTTAGCTTTAGTAAAGCTGTTTATGTTTCAGTAATTTATAGAATATGATATATAATCCACGCAGGATAGTAAACCTGACAAAAGTGGCAGAAAACTGGCTCTCTTTCTTTATTCATAGCATTTACTACTTCACTAACTACTAACAGTTGTAGTAATGACCTAATCCCTAAACGATACTCGTGTGGGAATTCCCTCGTGACAGAGCTCCACCTGCCATACTGAATTATTTGAAGGCAATGACTGCTGCCAGAAAACATGAAGAAGCACATACCATTCCCACACAATTAAGTCATTTTATGCAACCGGAGTTACATATCTTTTTATGTGGAAAGTGACCGATACTACATGTAGATAAACAAAGATTTTGTAAGTTGACAGTGACTGGAAACATGCACAGACTTGGCAGAAGAGGATTACTCGTTCGGCTTCTATTGCTACACAACTAAAAGGTTCCAGGACAAAAAGAAAATAAAACAATGACTTTCTATTTCCTTTGCCACGTGCAGTCATATTATACTATATCAGTGATTTAGCATACAGTCATAGATTCAAGAGATAAAAAGTGATAAACAGATTAATTCAGCGGACTTACAAGTTATGAAGTTACTGATAAGACTTTTACAGTTAAAAAAAAAAAAGCGTATAGCAAATGTTACTTTCTGTTTTTTCTTTTTTGTCAAAGACAAAGCAGAGTTTCTGCCGAGGTATAGATTTTAATACGAGAACACTGATTTGCAAGTAGCTCTCCTTTCAATAAGTAAAATCTAAATAGATTTTCTCATTCATATTCATATAAAGCTACAGCCCACTGTGTTACTGTATTCACGATCTCAATCTAGCAACTTAAATATTTTGTAAACATAGCTCTTCCTGTAAAAATGTGAGCAGACACATGGCATGTACAACCTGCTTCTGTCAGTGACCCATAGAGTGTTTATTTGTTTGTAATCTATGTAAATAACTCACAAACTGGCACATTAACACAAAAGAAGATTATTATTTTAATCATAACACATAAACTTTGTGACACTAATTGCTGACAGCATGAACAGATCAGAAACATGAGAGAGGTTCTTACCATTGTGTTGTCTTCTTCAGCTATGATTAGAGAAGAATTCACTTCCTCCTTATGTTTCACTGGAGGGGTGGAGACTGATACGTCATCTGTTTTCTTTTTTTCTTTTTCCTTTCTGTCATTGAATACTGTTAAATAAGTTAAGTTGAATAAGTTAAACTTCACAGCCAATAGAAAACTTTGGATATTACAGTTTTAGTTATGGAGAGATGCACATCACAGCACAAATTAAAATATGTCATAAAATTGGAGTTTATTTCTAGAAAATGCAATTTTGTGTTTTAGCAGGGCTTCTACAAAACTGTTTTGACTTCCTCAGTGTGTGTGTGTGTGTGTATGTCTATGTGTTTGTGTTCATAGTTGACGTAAGTATGTGAGACTTCCTGGTTTCTACCTGATATGATTTCTCTGGAAGTATATCTGCAAAAGAAAACCACATTGTGTCAAAACTCTGCTGCTCCTATAGCATTCCTTTACCTCACACACAAAAAGGTTAGGCATGAAACACACTTTAAAGAGGCCAAATGTGTTGTGGAAAATTAGATGTATTTATGAAGAGTGTGTAGTCTCACCTGTGTACCTTCACGTTGAAGATTTTACCTCAGCAAATATATGCGAGTAGTTTTCAAGACTGCTGTGGACACTTTTTTTCATTTTTCCAGCCTGCAGTCAGTTACTGTTTCTTTGGCACCATTCAGTGAGTGACCTGCTGACATTTGACTGATACATAAATATTTCCTCAAAGTGGTGCAATGATTTTAAGTGATGGTAAGTCCTTAAGCATCTGTTCTGTGTGGTTGTGCTTTTAGCGTGGGTGGTGTTTTGCCGTCAAGCACGTGACCAGTACATGCCCTCAGCTGATTTGCTGGAACTCATTCCAAGCAAAGCACTGTTTCATATTCATGTCTTGTTCTTTATTCTTTTGTCACATTTTGAAGTACAACCTCTCAGTTCTGTTTTTCAATCTCATTTTTAATACCATTTCATCTGATATATGAAAAGAACATTATCATTAATTCCAGTCACCATTGTTTGGGTGATTTCCTGCCACTGAGAAAATTGAGGGTCTACAGTGAGTCTTTAAGGTGGCAGGACCTCTGGCTCCTTGAGTTTATTTTCATCTATAAGCGGATATCTCCTTCTATGTTCAGATCAGTAAACGTCCTATTTTCTTGTAAATCTGTCTTTTTAATTGAAATGGAGCTTCCCCAACAGTGTGGAAGATTAGGGTAATACCTTGGAGTGATCAGCAATCATGACATTCTCTGGGATGGAATCTCTGTGTCACCTGTTTACTCACAGCAATAGAATTAGGAAAAATGTATCACACAAAGGACTTCAGGGATTTTCCATGAATGTCTCTGAAACATCTGAAAAAGTGAAAACAAAATTCTGTCTATTCCAATCCCTACTCCTGTTTTTCATATTCAAACTCAGCCCGTATCCAAAACTTAATTTAAATACACTGTGGGCCTAAGACTTTAGAGGTACAGAGAAGAATAAAATGATTAGCTTAGCTCAATAAAAACAAAAACAACAGTATAATAAAGGAAAGGGTAGAAACATGTGAAGAGGAGAGATAAAAGTTTCCTTGAAAAATTGCCATTGTACAGGAGTATGAGGAGAATTATTGCACATCAAAGGGGGAAAGATACAGGCATAAAACTGTAACAAGGAGCTTTATTATTCAGTAACACGGGAGACTGTGCACATGGTGTCTACCTAACATAAATGACTGTAGGTGTAAATAAATGGGGATATAAAAGCCTAACTATTCAACTTTATGTACTAGATGAGAAGATAATTAAATCTGGTACGGGAACTGTACTCATGACTAAAGTACAAATTTGCATACTGATGGAACATCATGAAGGGTGAAATGCTTTATAAGATATATTCTGTATTTTAACACCCACATGTTCCCTAAACACAGTTGTGGTAAACAGGAACTTGCTACCCAGTGGACAGTGAAGAAAGACTCTGAGATTACTCTGACTGTACCAGGACAAATCACTTCTCACTATACTCGGGGATTTTAAAACAGTTTGATTTAAATAACTAACTCCTACAACTATTTCCTGATTGATTTACTATTTGCAATATGTAGAAAATAGTTTTCCAAGCTGTCTGTTACCTCTCTAAAACAATCTACCAAATGTACAACACATTAGCTGTCAGTTGTGCAATGAAAGTCAGTCTTCTGTTTAGTAATTTATGTGAAAATGGTCCCTGAACTCTAACTAATAGTTAAAGTTAGAAACGTGTTAAAGCAGATAAGATTATGAGTTATTGTTATCTGAATTGTCAACAATAAAGATATCGGTCAAGGATCTTATGGAGCTTTAACAACTCTGTAAATGATTCATTTGAATTGACAACAGTGCGTCACAAGTTTCCCTCTCTATCTACAAAGGGTTTATGAAAGAAGTGAAACTTTCATTTCATTAGGGTGTCTGCATTTACTTTTAGTTCTGCATAACTTAATACTTGTATACATATAACTTTACAATCTGACATTAAGCATCTATTGTGATGGCGAACCTTATGTCAAATTCAAGATTACAGATTATTACTTTATACAATACATTTTTCTGAAATTCAAATATAGTACAAGACAAATTGCTGTTCAACAAACCTGGGGCCTGATCATTCAGTATATCAACAAAATAGGAAATAACCGTAATCAAATAGTTAATTGTAGCCCAAGGACCTAATAACCCACCCATGAGCTGTGATAAAAATGTCATTGGTTAAATGAGATGAAAAAATAAGTACTACTGCTCTAAATCCCATGACTGTTAATTTATTCACAATTTTCCTTTCAAGACACATCTAATTATTTAGTAAAATACAAACTGATTTTTGATGTTGATTATAGAATTCTCTGCAATAGTGGAAAAACACCAGAGTGAATGATAAAATCAATGAACTCTGAAAAATGGCCATTTTTGTGAGCCATGGCTCACTGCCAATATCACAGTAATGATGTATAAATAAAAAAAAGTATTAAATATATGTAGTAAGTTTAATGTCTGCTATGACAGTGGATGGCAAAAACCTAGTTATTGAATTTAAACATGAACTAATATGTTACAAAAATATCAATTAAAGTGTTCGCTGGTTTTATTACCTACTAAAACAAGCAGCGGTCGCAACTATACTGTAAATAAAAGCCGTTCTGCGCATGCTCTACGTATATGGTGTAAGAGATTTGCGTAAGCTTACTTGTAGGATACTGGTTACAGGTCGTAGTTGCTACCTAGTAACCACGCTAGCATTTGGCTTCGCAGTTGCAAGTTGCAAGCAACATAGCTACATCGTTAAACCACGAATTAAGTTACCAAGACGAGAGCACACTTGATGGCAGAAAGGTATGAAACCACAGTTTCTATTTACTAGCTGTTTGTTAGCTTGCTGAAATCAAACCTGCTGTTACGAATAGCTTTTACTTAACACGAGCAAAGCTAATGTTAGCTAGCTAGCTGATACCGTTTACTCGGCCATGGTCATGACTATGCTACATAGATGTCACATATATATAACTTTGCTCAATTTTAAAGTGCGAATAGATATGGCTACTTAAAGAACGTGTCGCTGCTGAACGGATTGTGAATATAAAATATAGTATGTTTTTCCTGCCATTTTGGTGGTAGCTTGTAGTTTGTAGCACTGTTAGCACTATCTTTGGCATCACGTTAATACTAACAGGGAACTGTGAAGTGATTTGTAAACCCAAAACGCAAATGGAGTGCTGTAACGAATTATTTGTAATGGGGCAGCCAATAAAACGTTTTAGATGACAAAAATGATACTCAGTGTGATAGTGACCTGTTTTTTTTTTTTTTTTTTTTTTTGCCCCCCCTCCCCCGAAAGATGCCCCACGGTTCAGAAGATCCCCGCAAGAAGTTTATCCTGACCACAACAGGAAATTTCTATGGAGTAAAGCCTTCATCATCCCTGAATGAAAGCCCAGAGCTGAATAACTTCCTGGATGATGGAAATGAATTTGTCCTGTCTGTCAGCAGACATGCCAATGATCTCCAGTTGTCAAATAAGGTAGCTAAAAATATAACTGCAAGTGCTTTAAAATGTTGTATAAGTACCTGGAAATGTCTACTTGACAACAAGACTGTGCCTTTTTGCTGTAAAAAACAACAACAAAAAAATCCTCTTTCAACAGATAGAAACACTGGGTAACAGCCATGAGAAAGTTTTGGTGTTCTTCAAGCTTCATCCAACAGTGATCACTGAGGATAATCTTCATCATATAGTCCTGGTGTCATCCATGCTAGAGTCTCCCATCAACACCCTCTATCAGGCTGTTAAACAGGTGTTTGCACCTGTGCTGCTAAAGGTGAGCCTGTTCATGTGTATGAAAGAATTCAGTAGATGTTATTTGGGAAATGTAGTTGCTGGTCATGACATAAAATATTTGGAAAACTTCTTCCTGATCACACATTAAAATAAAAGGTGTTAGTAAATGTAAAGAAATTGGTTTTGTTAGCTACTCTTAAGCTGCTGTTTGGAGCACATTTAAATCATATTACTTACAGGTATAGTAATCTGATTGATAGGAATAAATAGAAACATAAACCTCACTGTAAAGAGTGCAAAGTATTGGGAAATAAGTTGACTAAAAACTGTTTTGGGGATCCAAACAATGTTGCAGACTGAGCAGACAACAGAATTGTTTATTCTGAAACTCTTTGGTTTTTCAAGGATGAACACTGGCGTTCATCATTTGACCCTAAGTTGGCTGGCTTGCTGAGTGAGCTGGAACTGGGCCTTGGCTCTGTTGTTCGCCAATGTGGAGCCCAACCTTCTGCTAAAAAGGGCCACAGGGAGGATGACGTCCTGGGTATGCCTGCATATTGTCAATATATGGAAAGAAGTGCACAGGTTGATAATTTCTCCAGAGTGGTTATCAAACAGTACTTGGTGATTTTTCAAATATATGTGCTTTAATAATATAATGAAGGCCAGTTGATGTTCCTAACTAGCATGCACCAATGTCCTTTTTCTAGAGATAATGAGTTAAACACCTTGTAACCTTGAGCAAATGGAAGGAATCTCTTTTATGTTTATCAGAAATTCAGAGTGCCAAGTCATTATGCATAGATGTTCTAATTTATTTAAGCAGATAAGATCAGACTGCAAACTTGGCTTCTGTAAGCATGATGATATCTAATGCTGGAAAAGATGCAGTTACTATCTTTTTAGTTATCTTTTATGGAATCAACCAAAGGAACACAATTAACAACATATGGAAATGTAACATATGGTGAAAAGAAAAACACCTTAACTATGATAAGCCATTTGCATTAGACTTAGAAATGAAATATGCATGTTTTTGGACTTCATCTGCAGGTATCCTAACTCCCAGTGATGAGTTCCAGTTTTGGGCAGATCTCTCTGAGTCTGCTGAGATGAGCAGCATGAGAGAAAAAGAAAGGGCAACATACTTCTATGAGCAGTTCAAGCTCATACAAAAGGTACGCAGGCAAACTGTAATGTATCAATACTCATCACAGGAAAAAAATAATAATCACTGAGAAAAATAACTATAATTTGGCTTTATTAATAATATAGTCAGATAAGCCACTGTTTTATTATGCATTTTGTTTTCAGCATGAAAACCTTAAAAATTTGTGTTTTGGCATCGTCATTGCAATGAAGGCTCATGAATAAATCTAAAATGAAAACCCATCTAACACTGTAAACTACATGCAACTTGTGTTTCCATCAGGAATATGGTGGTATTGACAGCTTGACCATGTTGGATGTTTTGGACCTGGTGGAACAGAGCAGAGACACTCTCGATGACATTTGGAGGCAAACAGATTTTGAGCCTTTTCTGGAGACTCGCATGGTCCGACTCATGGATGTTATCGGTGGGAGTCTCTCAGACGTACATGAACCATAATCAGAAAAAAAAAATACTGATGTTTTTGGTGCTTGATACATGTCAACACATGATTTCCAGCTGGTCATTGTTATTGGTGAAATTTTTTGAGAACTGAAACAAGTTTAGTTTCCATGGAATTATTCCATTTATAATAAAACGATGAATGGTGATTTATTGTAATTTCATTGTCTAAAAAAAAGAAAATCACATAGATTTCAATAAAAGTCAGTTCCTCACTGTAGAGTAACTTTACATACATGTGTCATTTTATAAAAAAGATTATATATTTCTTAATGTGCAGTTCTATGTGGTCATTATGAAAATGTCATTTTTTTATATTTTGCAAATGCATATTCAAGGTGGAGCCTTGGGAAGATACGTCCAGAGGAAGCTGAGTGGTCTTAAGATTTTTGAGGAGCCATTTGCAATGGTGGGAGAAAATATCAGAACAGGAGTCTCCATCTGTGAGCAGTGGGTGGCAGTCTGTGAGCATTTGACTGGACAGGTGTGCCCAACACCACTAAACCTCCATTAAAACTAAGAATTTGACTGGAAATCCACCTTCAGCTTGTAAAATAAAAATTATACCAGCTTGCCAATCTCTGTTAGTAACTAAAAGCATGTTAAATTGTCATATTTCTTAGGTTTGGAAAAGACATGCTCCACATCCCTGGAAGGGAAACAAACTCTGCCCACAAACTGTTCACTGTCTTGGCCAAAGACTGAACGAGGTAAGCTATTATGTGTTTATTATGTGGTTCTGATCCATCAGTGTCAGAACTTTACATGGAAAGAAAACTGCTTAAAAACACGTATTGAAACCTTCTGTCACATGTCTTTCTGGGACACAGTGGGTTCTTTTGAATTTAGTGGTTTCATTTAATTTGAAAAATGTTTTTTTCTTCCTATACTATTTCAAAGAGGAACAAAAGCCAGATTTACTTAGAACTTAGACTTAATATTTCCTTAAAGACAAGACAGCAAAAGTGAACCACAGTTGGACTGATCAAAGAGTGCCATGTTTGCATTTATTTGTTTTATAAAGAATAGTTTTGTCTTCTGCAACATTATAAAATGCAATTTTTTAATAAGAGCTTTAATGATCATGGAAGCAATAAACTCACATGAGACATAATTGGAACGTTTATACGTCCATATTTGGTCCTAACTTTAGTCTTTACTTAAACTTTGAGGCTTTTTAATGGAACAGATTGATCATCATGTTGACATGTTTTTTTAAAAAAATAAAGATTATGAGGAACTGAAGTCTTGAATTGAATCTGAGTGCCCTTAGCAGCTGTTTTTGTGTGTCTGACAGTTGGTAGACCACATTGTTCCATTGCAACCACTTTCCACTACTTCTTTTTGATGCCACATATAACGCTATTAAAATATTTTTTTTGGCTTATGCATGTAACTAGTGTTGGATATGTACTGTTGTATCTTTCCTCTTTTCCTCTTTTGAATAAGTTGCATCATTTACCACGTCAACAGGACATTATGTCTGCGAGCAAATATCTGCCTCGTTAACATTTTCCATTGAAGGGTGAATGAGGACTTGTGTAAATGTACCACGCCTCTGGATGCCTCTGTCGCAATGCAAAGTCGTGCTAAGTGATCACATTATCTGTAGTTTTTGTGAAACCCTATAATATGAATTTAACATTGGACACTTACAACATGTGCATTCCCTGTTTGTGTTTGCCAGGTGGTGACTCTGCGTATAGTTCATGAGAAACTGCTGTGCTTGCTGCCAGGAGGAAAGCAGCAGGCTCTGACTTTAGATCGTGTGTTTGAACCTTTCTCTGGACTCAACCCTTTGCATTACAACCCTTATACAGAGGTTAGTTGCAGAAAACGTAATGTGTGTTGCTGTGTGAGATTCATTTCTCCTCAGCAAAAGACATTTATATGCAAATGACATTACATTCAGTTCCATATATATTTGGACACTGACACAAGTATTGTTTACCAAAACATATTCCTGGTACAGCAATATCATTAATATGGGCTTAAAATGTAGACTCTCACCTTTAATTTTAGGGTGTTCCAGATCTATATTGGGGGAAGGGTTTGGGAATTGCAGCTCCTTATTAAGTAGCTGCCTCTTTTTCAATGGACTAAATGTAATGGGACAATAGACTCTGATGCTGTTTCATAGGCTGCATGGGCTACCCCCTTATGGGGGATTTCCGTAGCTTTAACTAAGAGCATCCTTTTTCAATTTGAGAGTGGGCTTCCATGTTTTCACACTAAAATATAGTACTGCTTTCTCTCAAAACTATCCCCTCATACTCATAACGTGTCTGCTTGTACACAAATATGCTCAACTTCAACTCAAAACTCAGCTTCTCTTTGGTTCTGCAGTCCATATTTAAAAGCATGCTATTTCTTACCATTGCTTTGCAGATGCTGTTCAGATTTATGTCCTGTTAAAAATAAACAGGTCATTTTGTAAACAAACTTCATTGTCTGAAGTATTTACAAGATTGGATGGCATTCAACGTTCTAAATCTAAATGAAAAGTAAACCAAAATTGTGATATTTGGTAAATCTGAGCGACTAACTAGTGCTGATAGTGTTCTTGGTCCCCTGACTTTATACAGTCAACCTCATGCTAAAAGTCTTAGAATGAACTTTGATAACTTTTTAAGATCAACTTGGTGGTTAAAACTGTATTTTTCCACATGAGGATGCTTGGAAAAACCTGCCAAAAAAAAAAGATCTGGAATTTTTTGGGTTTCATAGCCTCTTTGGAGAGCAGCAGTGACTCAGTTTGAGCGGCTAATAGCTCCGTCAGAGCGGGAAGTGGCCAGTCGACTGAAGAGTTACATTGCTGATGTGCAGGACAACCCACAACAGGTAGTGAAACAAGCCACTTCAGTTCAGCTTGTGAAATATTGAGTGAATGTGTGTTACCTCTTACCATATGTATATGTGTGTGTGTGTGCTCCCTAGCTACTGCAGGTGTTCCAGAAACATAAGCAGTTGATCAGACGTCCCACTATCAGCAAAGAGCTGCAGTCAGAGAGAGAGACTCTACTGGCCAGACTACTAGATTACAACAAGGGTACACAGTTTTGTTCCAAAGCACTTATGTTTGTTTACATAGTAGATGGAGACTGATGATTAATTGTTGAGTCAACATGATCATGTTGTGTTTTCATGGATATAAATGCAAAAGCTGAATGCTGCTTTTATTTATTCTGACAGTATTATTGTCTGCATTTATGAATTTGAAACTGTGAGATTGTCTTAAAGATGCAAATGTGTGTCGATGTTCTGAAGACAACACAAGTTAAATATTGTAGATCAGCAATTTATCAATTTTATCAGCACAGAACAGAAGAAGGTAATTGAAATACCTTAGTCAAAATTGAATCATTGAGAGAGGATGGATAAACTGTTGTAAGAATTGATTTAGTTATTTTTGATGGTAAACTGCTGCAGTTGTTATCACCTTGTTATTAAATGTCTCTGTCCCCAGAACAATGAGATGACGCGTTAACTGAAGGATAAGTGTTAAAATCAGTCAGAAAATCAGTGGTGGCATGTTGTTACTTATCATCTTTCACCCCTCTTTGTTAATTTTCGTAGGCTTGAAGAGTGACTTTGAAAACCGTTGCCATGGAGAACCTGGAGACAAGTCTGGCCCACTCATTGGCAGGAACCTTCCTGAGGTGGTCAACAAAATAGTTTGGGTGCGACAGCTCTTCCAAAAGGTAGTCGAGTGTGTGTCTGTATTTTCATGTGTGGCTGACCATAAATTGGCATGAAATCTCTAACCTTTCATTGAGACTCCATATTTCAGAGCGTAATCTCTCTTTACACATTGGTGAAAACTATTAGTGCCACTGCACTCATGATTCTTTATGTAAAATTATTCATTTGACATTGGAAAGAAAAGTGTAACTTTTTATTCTGTCCAGGTGGAAGACTCTGTCCGCATTGCAGAGGCCCTGCTTTCAGATCTGTCTGGGTTCAAGGGTTTCTTGCACTTCTGTGATGACCTGCTGGAAGTTCTGAGGGCGTATGAACAGGAGCAGTTTGAGGACTGGTCAAGGGACATACTGTCTGGAGTGGCTGACCCAAAGTCAGGGATCAGGTTTGAAAACAAGAATTTAATTTTGTTAGTGAGAGTCTTTGGATTATTTCTGTAGTATTTTGAAAATATCTAAGGACTGCAGGTCAGCGCTGTGATGCTGATGTACATTGTTATTTAACAGCATTTGCAGAGGTTGAGATGAGTGTATTTTTTTATGGATTTTATATTCTATGGTTCACAAGTTTGGTTCTCTTCCACTTTGTAGTCTTCAGGCCAGTAACCGTGTGGTGGACCTGGACAATGTAGATGGCAGGCTGAAGATCCAGTACTCGGACAGGCTTGTCAGTCTGCTCAGGGAGGTCAGGCAGCTTTCTGCTTTAGGCTTTCCCATCCCAGCTAAGATACAGCAGGCTGCTAACACAGCAGACAAATTCTACAGACAAGCCATTATCCTGAAACAGGTGAGAGAATACGTTAAGACTTAATGTCTTAATTCGTTTATTCGTTCATTACTACCAGTTTTATGTAGGTATTGTGTTACTGTGTTGTAGGTGGCCCATTTCTACAACACTATTGACCAGCAGATGATTCCCTCTCAGAGGCCTATGATGTTGAGTCTTGCGCTGGCTTTTGAACAGGTCATCAAGGTACAGTTCACAAAAGGAAGCAGTTTTGCAACTTTTGTTAATGTTAAGATATTTCTAATGTTATTAATGTGAAATTGATAGCTGTTGTCTCGACAACTCCAAATACATTTGCAAGACAAAATTATCTTATTTCTTAAAGATTTTATTTATGCCTTTTGCATTTCTCAAACATAATCTATTTTATAAGGGGGGACATCTGGTCAAATTTAAACTCGCCTGGAAATTATTTCATGCTGTGGACTGAGAAAAATGTTCTACTTTTCTTTAACAGAATCCTCGTTCCCAGTCAAAGGAATCAGGGGGTAAATTGCAGATTACCTGGGATAACCCCAAAGAGTTAGAGGTTTATATCACCAAGCTGCAAACAGCTGCTGAGAAGCTTTCCACCGAGAACAGGAAGTTACGAAAATGGCACACAGACTTCGTTGACAAGGTGTTAGCGCTTGTAATATTTACCCACTAAATCAGAAGCTAAGCACTGGAGTCTAATTGCGCTGTGTGTTTGTCCGTACACCTCTGGTGACATTTCTTAGGTGGTGACACTAATGAATGTTGATCTTCTGAGGCATCAGCAGCGGTGGAAGGACGGCCTTCAGGAGCTCCGTACTGGCTTTGCTGCTCTCGAGGCTCAGGTATTATCAAGTTAAAGAGTTGTATGTGTATTTGTTGCTGGACTTGGTAAAATACTCTGTAACACATTTCCACTAAACAAATTATTTTAAAGCAGAGTTTATCAGGTATAATCTTAAATGTAAACTATAAGGTCACCATGGATTTCCGTAGTTACAACTAAAGGGATCTCAGCAGTAGTTTAAAATGATCTCTTTATCTACATATCAGACAACTAATTATTTCAAAGACGGATTAGGTAAGTGATCAACTTTTTAGATTTTCAGATTGCTTCAGAGTGTTCAAATGATAAAGTATTCTACTATTTATGAAAATGTAAACCATTTTTGTGGCAATTTTTCAATAAAACTGTATAAAACCTTATTATTTCTCTTACTGGTAAATGCATAGGCTTATGAATGTGCGTTTGTGTGTGTGTTTCTAGGGCTTCAGGCCTGATGACATGCAGGCTTGGCGTCAGCACTGGAACCATCAGCTATACAAGGCTCTAGAGCACCAGTATCAGACGGGGCTGGAAGCTCTGAACAAGAACTTGCCTGAAATACACATAGACCTCGTTTTCAAGTCAGTGCACGTACTGATAGCAGAAGTTTAAGTCTAGCTTTGTCTTGTAAATGTCTTTCTGCACACTAATGTTTTCTTCATCATAAACCACTTGTGACATTTTATTCTCCTGCGTCTTAATTCTCACAACAGCTCACTTAGTTTTAGTTCCCCTTTTCCTTTCTGTATGGCTCGTCTTCTAAAACTTCCTTGACGTGTGTTGGTTGAATGTGACATTTTCAACAGGCAGGGGCGTTTACAGTTCCGTCCACCATTTGAGGAGGTTCGAGCGCGATATTTCAGAGAGATGAAGCGTTTCATCTCAATCCCAAACCAGTTCAAAGGGGTCAGCATCCAGGGGGAGGAGCTTATCTTCAACGTCATGATTGATAGAAACGCCTCTGGCTTCCTAACCATTTTCAGCAAGGCTGAGGACCTCTTTAGCCGCCTACAAGCTGTACAAGACAAGTTCAAGGTGCTTTTATGGGAGATGATTATTCACAATAATGATTAAAACAGGGTTGACGTGTTTCTAAAAGAAATTCTTAGTATGAAACTGCATTATGTGAAAACTGTAGGATTGTCTCTGCTGGGAAATTATGATAAAAAAGGAGACTGCAGTGATGGATGTGCAGCTATTTTATTATTTGACATCATTTAACTGATTTGAACCTGGCCTAAGAAAACAAAATCTGATCATTTGTTATAGCTTTAAAAAAATGCATACTGTTTACATACATAATTTGCTGCAGGAGTGATTTTTTTTTTTTCTCAGCTGTGCTGTTAAGTTAGATTTCCGTTGGTTTTTATTTCACAAGTTCACTGTTTAAACTTTTGTCACATTTGCTCAGTGAAGCATTATAGCTCATTTGTTTTCTTTGAAATCACAAAACTTTGATCAGTCAAGCTTCTTTGTTCATGCTCTGAAGCTTTTGGAAGTTGTTTTCCCCTCTTATTACCCTGACAGAAAAGTGTTATCGATTCCCTTTTGAGTGCAGCCATGCATATCTAAAAGGGGAAAGCCCTCAGTCAGCTTTCTACTTCTCTTTACAGTTTCTTTTTTTATTTCGTCATCCATGTGTAGTAGTGTCACGCAGTTTCTTTTAACTTTTGCAGAGATACATTTAGAAATAGGAAGTATGCCCTTTAACCAACCTCAGTGTGACATTGTGTGTGTGTGTGTTGCAGGAGTGGGTGGTACTGGGCCAGGTGGACTTAGAGAAATTAGTAGAGAAGCATCTGACTTCTGTCCAGGACTGGGAGAGAAATTTCAAGGCATTGAAAGCCAGAGGGAAAGATTCAGAGCGTCTACCCAGGTACATAAAACACTTAAATCAATAAAACATAATCAAATTAAGATGAACCTGGTAAATATATATGTATATATATATATATATATATATATATATATATATATATATATATATATATATATATATATATACTTTGCTAATAATATGTGCATTTACAGCTGAGTTTCAACCACTGCTTCTCTCCTCTTTCCTGTGCTAGTGAGGAAAAAGTAGATTGTATTACAGTCAACTGTGAGCCTGTAAAAACCATCATTGATGACCTGATCCAAAGGTTGTTTGACATGCTGCTCCTGTCACTCAGGAAGTCCATACAAGGTAAAAATAGACACCTCAGCTGCTTTTTCCCCCCGAGTTTTTCTTTATTATTTTTTCTTTCATTCTGATTAAAAACACTCACACTTAACTTCTGCTGTGTTTTTCTCCTCATAGCACTAAACATGACTATATAATAAATGTATTTTCCACTTTATTCCCCACAAAGCTAAATGTTTTCTCCCAGTCATTCATTTGTTTTTTTTTGTTTTTAGTTTTGTACTCTTTTGGCCCCATGACATTCCCTTGACTCACAATTTCTGTTTCCTTTTCTGTTTCCTTTTATTTTTATCATCTTCTTCCTTGGTTTCAGGCCACACACATGCAATAGATAGCTTTGTGTCAGAATCAATGGAGGCCCTGTCCACACGACCAGAAAGCATGGAAGAAATTGGCACGGCCAAAGGCACATATAGCCAGATATTCGGCCGCAAGCCTGAAGTAAGTCTGCACACTCCCAAACCTTGGATAGGAACTTCCCTCAAACATAGTATCAATAAGTTATACATGTTCAGAGACAATTTTCTTACACCTGTTTGTAGCCAGTGTGATTCTTTCAGTTTTTCTCTATTGCTTAAACACATTTCACGATACTGCCCTCACTTTTCACAAAACTCTAAACACAAAACACTTTTCTAAAGCTACGTACACTAAACCTCAGTTTCTTTTCAAAACCAACCCATCACACCAAAACAGTTGCTCATATGCTCAAAAGCAAACTCTGACACCAAAATACCACTCAAGGCCTGCAAAAATGTAAACACTACTGAGCATCATTAACCACATTACCAAAAAAATTGAAAGCACAATTTTCCCAGTGTGAGACTGTTCTTTTTACAGTTTCACAACTGCCAGGATGCATTTGAGCAACCCTTATTTATTCTCAAATATGTTTTGGGCATTTTCTATAGATTTGTGCATTTCATGGGAATAGTTACATAATGCAGAAAATGCAGTAATATCACAACTCAATGCAAAAATGAGTACTAAACTCCATGGAGGATCCATTACACACAATAGATACTGTACAGTAACAATTGAGAACACAATGTTCAGGGTGCGATTTCTTTTATTACAGTACGTTGAAAATTGACACAGTATGTTGTATGTTGACACCGAAATCATGGAGAGGCATCACGTCGTCGGGCTGGGTCGGGCCACAGGACCTCATCAACGTCACAGGCAATATTGTCCATAGCCAAACAACGTGGGAAGAATGCCCTGGCATGCCGCACCCAGCCTTGGAACGCCTCCACAGCCACATCACAGGCCAGGTCCATAGCCCTGAGAAGGTTCTCTCTAGTGTAAGGTTGGCGGTCATAGACCTTCCACCGCCATGCTGAGAAGAACTCCTCTATTGGGTTTAGGAACGGAGAGTAGGGTGGCAGACACACATTAATGAATTGCTGATTGATGTTAAACCACTCTCTGACCTGGATGCTGCGATGGGAGCTAACATTGTCCCAGAGGATGACGTATATGGGAAGATCAGCTGGTCCAGGAATCTGCTGGTCGTGGTGATCTGCTGGCCGAGCATTCAGGTGGTCATTGTCATGCAAAACATCTGAGCTCTCCTAGGAAGGTGAGGAGACGCTCAGTGTTGTAGGCACCAAGTTCAGCATGCCGGTGGAGAAGCCCTCTAGAACTCATGGCAGCGCAGAGAGTGATGCTTCCTCCACGTTGGCCGGGCACATCAACGATAGCTCTCTGTCCTATGATGTTACGGCCTCTCCTCCTCCTTTTTGTGAGGTTGAAGCCAGCCTCATCCACAAATATAAATTCATGGGGTCTGGCCATGGACTCCAACTGGAACATCCTCTGTGGAAACAAATAGCGTTTTCAGGTGTTCAGAAAGACAGTCAATAGAGCACATTACAGTACGACAGTATAGTATTGTATGTAAAGTACTGTAGGCCATGGATTGAACTGTACTTACTTGCACATACTGGTGACGGAGGTGTTTTATTCTTCCAGAGTTGCGCTCAAAGGGTACCCTATAGGCCTGCTTCATTCTTACTCTCTGGCGCTTGAGGACTCTGTCTATGGTTGTCAGGCTGACATTGTCAATGGTCGGAAAGTTCAAATTGTCACCAATGATCCTCTCCCGTATCTCCCGTAGTCTGATCACATTGTTCTCCCGAACCATATCCACAATGAGGACCTCTTGGGCTGGTGTGAATCTGGAAGCCCTCCCACCTGCAAATGGCAATCTTTCAACTCTAGAGAAACAAACATAGTCATTTGGTCAGAAATGGTCCTTGCAGTACACACTTTTACTGTAACCATGATTGCACTTGTCTGTATGTAGGTGCACTCCACTATACTACTGTATACTGTGAATATCTAGTGTAGTGACTAAAAAACTACTACATACAGTACCTGTTGTGTTCTCTGAAGGCCCGAATAATGGTGCCCACTGAGAATCTGCTGAGGTTTGGTTGGACTCGTTGTCCCGCTTCGGTCATTGTCATGCCGTGGACAATGACGTGGTCAATGACTGTTGCTCTCATTTCATCTGTAATGAAAATGCGTTGTCTTGCTTGCCCTCCTTCTCCTCTCCCTCCTTGACCTGCTCCTCTCCCTCCTCGGCCCGCTCCTCTGCCTCCTCTGACACAAACTCCTCTCCCTCCTCTGACACAAACTCCTCTTCTTCTGTCTTCATCATCCATTTTTGTTTTTGAACTTTCAGCAAACTGCACTGACTTATATAGGTGTGGTCACATCATTTGCAATAGGTGTTTTCAATTATAAGTCGTTGTGTTTACTGATTGACACCAGGTATGTTCATTGTGTTCAAGTTTTGCTGATTGTGGGTAGCATTTTGCATCACATGAGCTTCACAATGCATATTGGAGCAGAGTTATATGCAAAATGTGTTTTAGCACGGCAAATTTTTTTTTGAGTTTTGAGAAAAAGGGGATGGGTTTTGTGAACAGTGTCTACAGGTGAATTGTGTTTGTGGTTGTGGCAAAAGGGGGGGAGTTTTACTAAATGTGTTTAGGCAACTGGTCATTTGGTTTAGAGTACTGGGTTTTGTGTTTTGGCAATAGAGAAAAACTGTAAAAGACTTAATATGCCACCATTTAGTTTAATCATTTGGTTGCTATAACTGCAACGGTTATTTCATGTGAGTTAGTCGATGTTTGCTATGGAAGTGGAAAGAAACTCTGCTTAATGTGTGTGCATAGATCCTGCCTCAGTTCCAGAGTGCTGAGGAGAAAAACCGCCTGCTGCGTGCTGTGGCTGGAGCTGGTTTGGACTCTCTGTCCTCCTTGAGGGCCAAATGGGACAAACTAGAGCTTGTCCTGGAAAGCCACCAGCTCATGATCAAAGACCAGGTGACATCAACTCGCAAAGACAAACACTTGTTATCACATATTTTTCAGCCATAGAAGCTTTTTTTCTGACCTACATTTTTTTTCTTTCCACTCATGTCTTCCGCTCAAGTACCTTAGTTTCTTACTGATATAGCCAAAGTTCCATAATATATCTAATGTCATTTTTCTCTCCCACCCTCCTTCAACAATGTCTCTATGCTCTGCTTGGGTTTTCTTGCTTGTTCCTTTCATAGGTTGAGGTAATGCGAAGTCATGCTACAGGTCATATTAGCGCCTACAGGACAGATCTGGAGCGATTTAAGGCACGCTGGGATCAGTTTAAACCAAAAGATGAGGTCCTTGAGACTGGTGATCATGCTGCCCTGCTTGGGTGTCTTCAGACCATCAAAGACAAGCAGCAGGAGTTCCAGGAGCTAGAGCTTGTTCGTAACAAACTGCTGTAAGCTCTTTGTAATTTACTGAATATATAGTTTCTTTACTGAAGTTCTAAATAGATAAAGTTGTATTGATAACTGTTGCTTTTATGTGACAGGAGAACTATATCTTCACCACACTGATGGTGTTGTTAGAAGCCAAATCTGGCCACAAGTTACAAGAATTATTATGCTTTGAAGGGCCTTCTGATTACACTACAGCTGCATTATGTAAAACAGCAAAAATTTGCATGTCACATGTTTTGCTTTAGTTACCTTGACATTAAATAAATTTTTAAAAAAGTGTTGGCAATAAGAATTTACCCACTTGGTAGCACTTGTAGGCAAAGTGGATTTAAAATGACCCTCCTCTCTCCAGTGAGGACTGCACTTATTTTGATCTGGAGCCCCCAGATTTCTCTCTGGCAGAAGAGACCAAAAGAGACATGGAGGAGTGCAGCCAGATGTGGGGTCTGTATGAGGAGTGGCAGCAAGGCTTCACAGAGAAGGCTCAGGAGGACTGGATCACATTCAGGTAGGAGAGTTAAATTTAGGCCTCAGATCCTTCAGTTTTTGTTTTTCTTTTATTTTCTTTTAAATATTGTGTGTTCAGTTGTGAACCAACATGCCTTCTTTGTTTGTTTACTGTGATTTACAGGAGTAAGACATATCTATTTGAGGAGTTTTTGCTTACGTGGCAGGACAGATTAAGGAAACTAGAGCAACCTACTGCCATGTCTGTTAAACTACAAGGAGAGGTGGACAAATACAAGGTATTGAGCTGTATGGTCAAAAGAACAATTTATCATCATGCTAGATTCAGCTGTTTGCTTTCTTTTTTTTTTATAAAATAGTGTATTTACACACTTTAAAAGGTCAAAAGTCTGGGGCCCATGAAGAATCTTTTGGAGCTTTATGTTCTGTGCACTCAGCAAAACTAAACTTTTGTTTATTATTTATTTGTAAAGAGGTAAAAGTTAGTGTCACATTTATGTGTACATCTTCTGTGCATTTTTTAATTTATATTAAGAGTAAAAGGAAACATACATTCTGATCTTGTGAAGAAAGTTCCCCATAAAACACTCTAGGCTTACGTGATTCTTCTTGCGTGATTTCTCCATGACCAGGAATCTTGACCTGTCTGACAAAAGAAGCAGTGCAGGGTCCAAAGGGAATTAAGTATTTGTTTATTGTGATACAGTGTTTACTACCTTGCTTCTAAACTAAAAAACCTCCTGGCATCCCTGCAGACTCTGCCGTATGGACAGAACATCCAGTATGGACAAGGAGCTGACCCCTTTTTTCTTTCTTTCTTGAAGATATCTTTTCTGTAGTGTTATATAAGGTTATATAAGTATGCCGACATGTATAAAAATGAATAAAATGATGGCTGGGGTTTTTATATTAAATAAAAAATATTGTCCCAGACAGAATCATCACAGAGTTGCTCTGCTTCTTATGCTTTTGCTATTTTTGCCATTGTGTTTAGAACATGCTGCCTGTGCTGAAGTACGTACGTGGGGAAAACCTGTCGCAGGACCATTGGCTTGACATGTTCCGTTTGTTGGGTCTTCCTCGAGGGACGACCTTAGAAAGACTTACCTTTAACGATCTTCTTAGTGTGGCAAATACCATCACAGAGAGGGCACTGGAGCTCAAGGTTTGTACAAATACACTTGTGGAATTACATTCTCACTCTGTGTGGCTTACATGTCAGTACAGACACAGACGTCTTTAAGTGATTGTTATATTTTTAATCTTTTACAGCCAGCTTATTATGTAATTATACTAATATAGGTAAAGACAGAATTAAATTTAAAACATGCCCAAACAAAAATACAGAAGTACTCGTACATACTCAATCATATACTGTAAAGAGTTTTACATTATATATAGTGAAAATACAAGTCTGTACCTGACAATGTAAAAAGATTTCATACTTCCTCAAGTCTTTAAATGCTCAATTCATTTGGAAAAGATGACAGACTTCCTACATGTGCTTTGAGTTGATGGTTGACCCTTTTACTCATTATTAGACTTGCTGTATATTTACTGCAGTACAATGAAATATTTTGCTAGTCGTACCAGGACATTTCGTACGTTATTAACACACAATTTTCTCTTACATCTTAGATTTTCATTCTCAATCCCCCATTGACATCTGTATATGGTAGATTGTGGTAGATTGTTGTAGAAAATTATCCAGGGCTCACTGGTGATGCAGAGCTAAAGGTTTTAACCCCCCCCCCCCCCAAATCTGACATGATATGTATGGGATTTAATTTTCATTTGTAATATAGGATCTGAACAGTCGTGCTCAGGCAGAGGTGACAATCAGAGAAGCTCTTAGAGAGCTGGATTTGTGGGGAGCTGCAGCTGTTTTCACCCTCACTGAGTACACAGACAGCAGTGGGCGGACCCTTACCCTCATCAAGGACTGGAAGGACATTGTCAACCAGGTGGACAAATATGACACATGCACACGCATATAAAGTAGATGGAATTTTTATTGAATATGTGATCTAACTCTGAGATGGGTATTACTGGCACAGACTTTGGTGTATTCTGTAAATCCAAAAGTTGTCTTTGAACTTTTTAGACTAAAGGAAAAAAGATCTATCACTAACATTTTGAACAAGAGGAAACAGTAGCTACTTCATGGCACTTTGCTCTTGGTGAGGTGAAATCATGTCATCGCTTTTCACCTGGCTTTGCATTTAAGTTTCTTCTGCTTCAGTCTACTCTCCTTTGTCTGGATTTCAATGATTTCAGTTATATTGAACTTCTTGTTCATTACTGAATCTGTAATGGCTTCGCTAATATAATAGAGGAACATTATATGCTGGGACTCTGTGACTCAGGACTCTTGCTTCTAGTACAGTAAGCCATGAAGTTGATTGCAGGCTGAGAAATGTTGATTTAGCTCTGAAATACTAAAAGATTTGATTGAAAAAAAGTTTTGCTAAGCAATTATCTTGTTGTCCTGCTGAGCCATTTGTGAATTGCTAAATTGCATGAAAACCTCACTTCTGTCTCAGGTGGCAACAGTGGCTAAATTAAATCTTTTCTTCTGCAATCGTTAAACTCACTTAGCTGCGTGCTGTCCCCTCGAGGAAGTATAAACAAAATAGTTTGTGCTTAATTTGAATGTGTGTTTTTTTTATTTCACTAAGCAATCTATTTAAATTGGCTGCAGTGTCTGCCACATTAGCAAAAACTTTATGTATATTCAGAAAAAAGTTTAGAAATGATTCAGTTCTGGTTCTGTACAGAGATGATGTTTTGTAAAAAATAGGGGACTGTTGACCGCTGATGTTCAGCAGTCCTTCTGTTTGGAATTTTCTTTGCAGTAATGTTCTCTAGTGTTCACGTGCCACTGAAGAAGATTTGAACTAAAATTCTGGGTTTGATTCAGAACAATGTTGTTAGTTCAAGAATATTAGAGTTAAAAATTGAAGCCTGCAGCAGCTGATGTTACAGTTTACACTAGAATTCAATTAGCTTTCATTAAGCTTTTATATGGGTCGGGTAAGGGTGCTAACCTCCAGGGATTGGTAGGTAGGGCAACATGGAAGGCACAAAAATGTCTTAAGGGAAATGCAGGCATATCCACTGAAATAGAAATCTCAAGTATTAGCAAACATTGGCTTTATCACCATCCTCTGTTCATTCAGGTGGGAGATAACCACTGTCTGCTGCAGTCTCTGAAAGACTCACCCTACTATCGCAGCTTCCAGGACAAGGTCAGATCAAAGACTTTAAATCTATGAAAAAACTTTTTATCTTTTTTATTTTCTCAGATTGTTTTTATTAAAGACATAGTGTGCATTAATCTAATTGAATAAACAGCTGCAGACTTCTGTTGGTGTGTATCGGTTATTTGTAGTTAACTCATATATACGGATCTTATCCTTACTGAAGCAAATCTAACCAGTGTTATCATGTGCACTCTCCCTGTCCAGGTCAGTCTATGGGAGGTTCGTCTGTCAGACTTAGATGAGTACCTGCTTAGTCTGAATGCCATTCAGAGGCGCTGGGTTTATCTGGAACCCATTTTTGGACGAGGAGCGTTACCTCGAGAGGAGGCCCGGTTCAAACGGGTTGATGAAGACTTTAGGTACTTTGTAATGTTAGCTTAGTACCACTATTTCACTATCTCTATGCAAATTATATTACACTAGGGTGGCATAAAAAATGTATTATTGAGAACAGAATGGACTTTATGAGTAGTAATAAAACATTTTATGCATGTATTTAATAGGTGTATAATGTCAGATATCCAGAGAGACAACAGAGTTGTTTCTCTGAGCTCAAGAGCTGGCATCAGAAACTCCCTGGTTACCATACTAGATCAGCTGCAACGCTGCCAAAAGTCACTCAACGAGTTCTTGGAGGTACACACATGGATTTTTGTGTGTAAATACAGCTGGACTGTGGCTTGTTTTTAAAGTCTTTGTATGTCATCACTGCAGGAGAAGCGCTCTGCCTTCCCACGGTTTTACTTTATAGGAGATGATGATCTTTTAGAGATTCTGGGGCAAGCAACCAACCCAAGCGTCATCCAGTCGCACCTCAAAAAACTCTTTGCAGGTCAGAAAGTTCTCTTTCTTCAGCTCTGCTTTATCTGTTTTGCATCATTCTCTTTTTTTCTGTCCTGTAATAATAATATATTATAAATGGACACTAACAGTAATCTACATGTGGATTATTTGTGCAGGAATCCACAGTGTTGTTTTTGATGAACAGTGCCAGCACATCATCGCCATGTGTTCTTTGGAGGGAGAAGTAGTGCAGCTCAGAAATGTTGTGCGCATCTCCAGCCTTGTCGAGGTAAAGTCTTTATGGAGTTTAGAGTTTATTTACTGTATATTATCTCCTTTATGCTTCTTTGAATGATCACTTGAAGTTGGTTAAAGCAGTACATATTGTTCCTGTTTTAGTCATTAATATGTTTCTTTCATGAGAACATTTTTATTTATTGTTGCTGTACATAAAGTCTTCACTTCTTTCTAGGGGTGGTTAAGTGAGCTGTCTGCTGAAATGAAGGACACTTTGAAGCACCTGTTATATGAATGTCTGTTGGTGGGGAGGAAAGGAGAGGTAGACCCGTCACGCTACCCATCACAGGTAAACACACGTTTTTTATGTGAAGCGTTTTCTTTGAATACCCAATATCTGTTTGAGCTTGTGTGTTCTTTAAAGTTGATGATGCTGCTTAGAGACATATTTTTGGCTGTGTTATTTTCATTTCCTAATTATTAAACAGTCTTTGAGGTGTGTTTGAACAATTTTTGTGTCCAATACAGATTTTGTGTCTTGCTGACCAAATCCAGTTTACTGAAGATGTGGAAAGAGCTATAAAAGAACAAAACTTGCAGCAGCTGGAGCTAGAGCTTAATAGTAAACTGGAGCACTACACCACTGTGGACACCAGCTCTGACGACCATCCTAACACAGGTAAGATTTCTTCTGAGTGTGTGTATTTAAAGATGTTTGCCAATTTGCTGCAGCAAGCTTTTCTTTTTTTCCAATATGGATCTATTGTCTTCTTTCCCTGATTGTGTGCATCAACAAATCAGATTCCTGTAGCACTAGAATTACATTAAAATTAAAGTTTTTTTTAATGAAAGATTTAATCGAAATGGCTTATCTATATTTATAGCAGTTTATTTAACAATTTTTTTAATTTAAATATAATTAGATTTATAAAATTATTTGAATATAAGCTTGCAATATCTATTCTAAGTATCTGTCAGTTTCTATTACTCAGTTCATTTAACCACAAATTGGCATGAAAACATGTAAACATGCCCAACATTTTTTTTTTATTTTTTATCTTAATTAGGGGGGTACTTTACTATTTTTAATCAAGTTAGTCTATAGGTATCCATTTTAGAGCAGGCTTCTTTGTTGTTCCACTCAAATATTGTATTCCTCTCTTTCAAAGTTCTGTTAAACTCAACATTCCTGCTTGTTTTGAATCAACTGAACACTCCTCTCAAATTTAGTGTTGCATGTGCAACTGTCTTGCACTCAAGCTTAAGCTCTTTTCCACATAATGTTTCCTCAGACTATTGCTAAACTCTTAAAATGTTGGCTTTTGGATTTTCTCTCTCCCCTAGGGTTGCCTGCCAAACGTCCTCAAGCCAGTTAAAAAAAAAAAAAAAAAAAAAAAAAAACAGATCCATGTAAATTGTTGCTGCCTTTTTCTGGGTGCACTTGTTTTTCTTCAGCGTATAAACCAGAAAACTGATCATTAACTGGGCTGAGCAGATCATTATGAGCCAATATGGATCACCCAAACCAGCAAAGAATAATGTGTTAATGATATATTTTTTTAATGATAATGAGTTACTCCATATCTACAGTATACACAGTGAGGTCAAAGATGGTGTCGTTTCTTTCACTATTAGCAACAGGGGCCCAGTAGTCTCTGGTAAGAATAAATCACATTATAATGAGTGACCTTAGGTGGGAGTATTAGACACCAGTTTGATAAGTTTTCAGTCGAGCAACACATTTACATGCAAGCAGGGACTTTTTGTGTGTCAGCAGAGTTTCATAGAGAGAAATATGATAATCTAAAGTCAAAACAAGGAAGCCTGCTCTCAAAACTATGCTCTTTATTAAAGATAGTACAATTCCCCTATATTAAATTACTCTCTGTGTTTTGTCTGTCCTGTTAATGACTAAACTCAAATTACGATCGAGACATCCTTACACATTGAAAAGATAAGGAAAGACTGCCTTATCTTTGACTAATGGAAGCATTAGAAGAACTTGAAACACTGACAGTCATTACGTTGTTCCTCTTTTGTCAAGAGGGTTTAAACTGTTCACATATTTGCTGCATTTTGTTCCACTATTAGACTCCCTTTCATGTATTTAGTGTGTTACACTCAGATCAAAATCATGGGATGTTACCCAGGACTTAAAAATAATTCCAAATGACTGATCATGTGTGAATCTCTTCACAGTTGGTGAGACACAAGAGGGCTGCAAAGGGGAAGTATCCCTTCAAGCTGTGCACATAGTTGCTGACATACTAATTTAATGACCCAAGGCTGAATATATGGCAGCATAAATCTCTATGGCTGAGATTTTTCTCTGAACTTGAATTTGCAAAAAGGACTCATATTTAAATCTTTGCTTGTACTGCTTTCCTGTTCATGCATGAGATGAAAATCTCCTCCATAATGTGGCTAGTAGCATCATTTCACAAGATATCACTGCAACTTCAAAATGTCTTGTGTCATATGAGACTGTATCTTTGAAAGCTCGGCTTGTTCCTTTAGTAAGAAATGTTATCTGGCGATAATTTTGTTTCATTTTTAGACTTTTGAAATATGATACCTCATATTTCTGCATGACAGTGTGGGAAGGAGAAGGTTCTTTAACGATAGTTTAGCCCACTTTGTGTTTATTTTGCATTCAAGCCTGTTCTTTCACATTTGAAGCAGTGGTATTTTCCATGATGGCATCTCATTACATTGCTGGCTTCCTTAACTATAACCAGGAAGGTGATATAGACTGGTGTTTCTAATTCAAGCAAATGTAGTAAGTACAAGGGTGATAATCAAATTCCCAGTTTATCTGAACAGGCTGTAAACTATGAGGAAAGTGGGCACACTTTTTTTTTGCTCTTGGCACAGAAACAAGGCAGTTATTTTGTGTGCTTCCAGCCTCACGTCAGTGGTGTATCCCTGTGAACAAGAAAATAAAAACACTAACAAGAAATCATTCCCTTGAAATGACAGTTTAATTTAGCGACTGTAATTCATAATTATTAGTTATCCATAGAGGATTTATGAAAGTTAAATTTGGAAACTTCTGTATAAGAAATGCTTTCAGTTCAAATCACCATTGGCAGTAGAAGCTGATTCAAGCTGATATCTGGTTGTATTGTAGTCATTTGACATGTATATGCTTACAGAAGTAGGACTTTATTAAAATCCATTTAAACTAGAAAGTTGTGACCTCAAAGGCCCTCATAGTCAGGTATTTTTTCAGTCTAATGCAGTGTTGACTTTATTTAGCAGCTGTCTTTGCTGATGTCTCTCTTTTCTCTGTCTCTCTTTTACTATCTTTGGATAGTACTAAATCACAATCTGTTCAGAGCTTTTTAGCAATTGTAACAAGTTTCTAGTTTCTAATAGTCATATATTATATTTTGTAACTTAACAGATTCTGTCCTGATATACATGTATGTCTCCCTATACAGAGTCCAGCATCCTACAGCTGAAACTGAAGGCCTTGATCCTGGATATCATCCACAACATCAGTGTGGTGAAGCAGCTTAACCAGACAGGTGTTACCAGTACAGATGACTGGGCCTGGAGGAAACAGCTCCGCTTCTACATGGGACCAGACAAATGCTGCCATATACATATGGTGGATGCACAATTCAGCTATACTTATGAGTACCAGGTATGTTGAAATGAATTTTTATGTCCTTGAGGATAATCTCCTTCTTCCTCACTCCTTCTATGTGCTTCCAATATTGTTCTGAATGAACATTCTTAATCTCTTATTCTCTAAGTGCTTTTAGTTAACATGAGTAGAGATTTTGTTCTAAGTAAACATCTACACTGTATTTAAAAGGAACAAGAGCAGCAAACACTTTGTAGAACAAATGATGTAATATTTAATCAGAAATCTGTATTTTGTCATGATATATTTCTCCACAGATTATGTTCTATATTTCAACATTACATGAGATCTTTTAAATGAAAAAATGATTCCATGGACTTATGTTAGTCACATAATCTTAGTGCTATAAAATGTAAAGGTTTGAATGTTTAGCATTCTTTTTTTTTTTTTTCCTTTTGGGGGCACTGTTTATGCAGAGATAAGGAACACAGATTATATTGTGCTGTAGTTCCCCTCTGCAGTTCACTGGAAACACATACCCATACTAGACTCAGTGTCAGTCTAATTTCCTTTGCCTGCCTGCATTTCTTTTTCCTTCTTTAGCCATTGTCTTCTGTTTGCCTTTATCAGTTGCTGGCTCCTTTTGATGTCTCTCGTGCCCCTCCAACCATATCTGTACTTCTGTCTGACCATTGTCACTCTACTTTCCTGTCTTTATTACCAACTTTCCTCTCTATGTCATTCTCCTGTCTCCCAGGGGAATGCGGCAAAGCTGGTGCACACTCCGCTGACTGATAAGTGCTACCTGACTCTGACCCAGGCCATGAAGATGGGTCTTGGTGGGAACCCCTATGGGCCCGCTGGCACAGGCAAGACCGAGTCAGTCAAAGCTTTAGGGGGCCTCTTCGGGCGTCAGGTGTTGGTGTTCAACTGTGATGAGGTACAAAGAAAGTTTCTTATGAGGACAGGAATGCTTCAGCATCTTTAACTTTGAATGCTTTCTTTGAAATTGCACATTTTCTTGGGCGTCACATGAAATCACTGGTTATAACTCTGAAAGTGAAACACATACTTGTATATTGGTCAGAGTGAACATATAGTCTCCATACATGACATATGTGCAGTAAAATATGGTACAAACATTCATTTACTGTATAAACACAAAATCTTTACTGATAAGTAAGAGGACATACAGAGATTGTTAAAGTGTTTCTGGTTTTTTTTTTTTTTTTCCTTTCAGGGTATCGATGTGAAGTCAATGGGACGAATTTTTGTAGGGCTGGTGAAGTGCGGCGCTTGGGGCTGCTTTGATGAGTTTAACCGTTTAGAAGAAGCGGTTCTGTCTGCAGTTTCCATGCAGATTCAGGCCATTCAAGACTCCCTTAAACATCACAAAAACACATGTGAACTGCTGGGAAAAGAGGTTAGAAAATACAAATAATAGCTGAAAACAAACACAGTCTCTTCATGGTTTTTATGTACCTTTTTTAAGTACCCTTCCCTTCATTGTTATATGCATTTCTTTATTTAACTGGCTTGTGACAGTGCAGTTTCTTATCTTAATTTTTACTTCAATCAGTTTGTCAATAATCAGTTATTTATTTGTGCATTTTATTGTAATTTGTTCGGTTTTAAATCTTTAGGCAATTGGCAGAGCTACACTGTCGCCTACATAACGGTGAGTTTTCCTCTCTTTTATTTATCCTCCAGGTGGAATTGGACCCAAACTCTGGAGTGTTCATCACTTTGAACCCAGCAGGAAAGGGCTACGGAGGCAGGCAGAAGCTTCCAGACAATCTGAAGCAGCTGTTCAGACCGGTGGCCATGAGCAGGCCAGACAATGAGCTCATTGCTGAAGTTATCCTCTACTCAGAGGGGTTTAAAAATGGAGAGATCCTGGGCCGAAAATTGGTTGCAATTTTCAACCTGGCCAGGTAGAAACTGAGGACTTCATTTTCTTTTTGGCTTGAATATTTAATCATTAAGTTATTACCAGAATATTAAGTGGTATTAGTGTTGCTACCAGTACAGCCTGCTGTTGTCTGTTAACTATGGGGATAAATGACCCTCAATGCCCACCTTGGGTGTTAAGCCAGTTCTGTAATCACCTGAGACTGTGTGAGTATGTGTGAAAATATCTTGTATTACCTTATATATATATATATCTTGTGTTAAGGGAGTTGTTGACACCCCAGCAGCACTATGACTGGGGTCTACGTGCTCTGAAGACTGTTCTAAAGGCCTGTGGCAGTCTCCTGCAGCAACAGAGGAAAACTCTCAACAAGGAGAAGAGTAAGTCTCCCTCTGGCTGTTGTTTCTTTTCTGTTTTTTTTCTTTTCTTTTTTGCAGTTTTGCTGTGAGGCAGTTTCCCTTTCTCAATATTGGAGTGTGACGTGAGCGTTATGAGGAAGTGGATGCTGCCCTGGCCATTACCTTAAGTCACATTTTTTTGCTTCCCAAAAAACACAATATGAAAACGGTTACAGGCTTGTGTTGCAAGCATCTTTTCTTTCTGAAGTTGAAGCTATGATAATGTGTAAAGACTTTAAAATGGACTATGGGTGAAATTTAAAAGTAAATCTGTTAAATCAACTCAAGTCATGGGTCAGTAATGATAGAGTGTACAAGTCTCAAAATAATGAGGAAGTAGGCACACAAATGTTTTAGTAAACACTTCATATCTATACTTGAAGCTAATGGTTCAATATTGCAGTTACTGCCAATAGAAGGACATTCACATGTCCAACCAAAGTAGCGGTTGTACAGTTTCATTGTGGTACCAGATCCCAAGAAGTTTATGGAGTGCATGGTGTTGTGCTTGTAACAGCTTTCTCAAGAATTACCTTACAAATGACCTTTTCATGGCAGAATACACAAAAGTACAGTTCTGTGTAATTTAATATGTAGCAGCCAACCAGTAATTGAGCGAAGCAGATCATTATTTAATGTCTGATTTATATTATTTTAAATAACTTTATCAATGTTAATTATATAACATCCAGAAAAGTCAAACTAAATGTGCTTTACACCTGACAATGTCACTGTAGTCTATAGTCTGAATGTAAAATCAAACTAGGTCCTCCAACACTTGTGGAAATTAAAACATCTTTATTGAGAGGTTGTCATGTTTTTGTCTTTTGGTCTTCATTAGAGTCAATCGTGGATTCACCATAACCTAAAAGGCTTTTTACTTCTTTTACATTTTGTGAGTCAGTAAAAATTTTGCGAGGAATCCTTATTCGTCCCCTGATGGTCCAAACATTTAGATTATAGTCAGACACAGACATTATTTGGTCAAAATGTCTGTGTAATGTTTTCCCTGAGAGGTGCTGAGAGTACTGTATAGGTTTCAGCCTTTGGATCTTGGAGACAAAAGAGTTGTATAGTTGATGTAAAGGATTTAAAGATAAGGCAGAGATGTATGTCTTGTACCCATCAGGGTGATGCCTCCGAATGCTGTGTCTTTGTGTGAGTTTCTGTTGAATGCAGTAAAAAAACACTCTGTGTGAATATAATGGGATTTCAAAAGGCTTTTTTAACCAGCACTTTCACTGTACACTTCAAATCCTTCAGTAAAGACACACCACCAGTTGATGCTAAGCCCAGATACATCCCTTAAAAACTTCTTTCCATAGGTTTTTTCACTTGTTTGTACTTTTGTCCTTCTCCCTTCTTTTGTTCCCAAGCACCTTGCCAGAGTTGTGCTGTTTACCTCCTCACCACCTCCTTCCGCCTCCTTCTCACCTCTTGTTAGCTCTCTCTCCGATACCTGCCTGTCAATACTGCTTTCATCCCACTCATTCTCACAAACTGCCCACTGTTTCTCTCGCTGTCTCCCTTTTATAGCTCTGCTTTTCAGTACTCTCCTCAGTCTCTCTCATCATTTTACCCTCTGCCTTTTCTTGGCTCTCTCCCTCACTCCCTTTCAAATCTTTCTGGTTCACTACCCACCCTTTATCTGTCCAACACATATACACCACACACTTCTCCTGTCTGTCGATGAGTCCCTGAGGTTATCTTGTGTAGTCTCTCTGTGTAGTCTGGCCAAGTGTTCCTGTGAAAAAAACACCACATTTGTGCCTTCAGGGAAAGCCAGAGTCTTTGGAGTTGAGAACAAAAGTATTGGCAAACTCTTAGATCAAGGCAGGCTTTGGTAATTAGCACATGTGCAAGTGGAAAGCAGTAATGATGTGACATGTTTGTGGATTCTCCTCTTTCAAGCTTACTGTTAAGCATTGTTTCTTTGAAGTTTCCTATACATTTAGTAATTTATTCTTAACAGTATAACATTTTTTTTTAATTTTTATTGTATCCTCATGTAAATCCTTGATATTTGTTCTTTCTTGTTTTGGATTTAAATAAAATTTACACAAAATTCTTTCTACGTTCAGTCCAGGAGAGTAGTCTGGTGGTGCAAGCATTGAGACTGAACACCATGTCCAAGCTGACGTTTGCAGACAGCTCTCGGTTCGATGCTCTGGTCAGAGATGTCTTCTCTGGGATTAATTTCACTGACGTAGAGGACCAGATACTAATGCACGCATTAGAGCAAGTCTACAAGGAGGCACAACTTGAACTTATACCAAGCCAGGTGTGTGTGTGTGTGTGTGTGTGTGTAGACAATTGTTATATCCTGTTTTAGCATGCAAATATTTTTTATTTTCTTGTTGCAAAATGGCTTTTAGTCTGTTTGACGGATAAATCTACTGTATCGAGTTTTATAGGCAACAATAAATGAGATAAGTGTTTTGTTTTTTGTTTTTTTTTTGGTCTCTTTTAGCTGAAGAAGGCATTGGAGCTGAACGAACAGCTAAGACAGCGTATGGGTGTTGTTATAGTTGGGCCAAGTGGAGCAGGAAAGTCTACACTCTGGAGCATGCTCAGGGCTGCTCTCAGCAAGACAGGCAAAGTGGTAAATAAAGAATCATCCTCCCTGCTGTGAATTTCGTTATTGAATTCCTAGTTTTTCACATATACTAATATTTAAATTAATATATTTAAAATGATCCAGGTTCCCAATATATATGTATTTGGTGCATTTAATGATTGTTTACCATATCATTTAACTGTTATTTGAAAGTTCTCAGTTCTCATTCATTCATTATCTTAACCGCTTAGTCCATTACGGGTCGCGGGTAAGTTGGAGCCTATCCCAGCATTTTAGCAGGTGAGAGGCAGGGTACACCCTGAACATGTCACCAGTCTGTCACAGGGCCAACATAGATATGGACAAGCAACCATTCACACACACACACACACTCCTAGGGAATTTAGAATAACCAAATGACCTAACATGCATGTATTTGGACGGTGGGAGGAAGCTGGAGAACCCAGAGAGAACCCACACATACACGGGGAGAGCATGCAAACTCCACACAGAAAGGCCACCGCCCCTAGGTTCAAATCTCCGCCCAGCCAAGGCTTGAACCGGCAACCTTCTTGCTGTGGGGCTGCGGTGCTAACCACCACACCACCGTGCAGCCTTCTGTGTTGTCATATTGTTGATTTTTCATAGGTCAAGCAGTACACGATGAATCCAAAGGCCATGCCCAGACAGCAGCTTTTGGGACATATAGACATGGACACCAGAGAATGGGCTGACGGCGTTCTCACACACAGTGCCAGGGCTGTGGTCAGAGAACCACAAGGTAAGTTGGAGACACCATTCGAGGAGTGCAAATTCCACTTCTCCCACCACATTTTACAAAGTAGTCCAAAGTACTGTGTTGCGTATTTGTAGTGTTCTTAACAACTAATGCAGTACTTTCATATATATTTTTGTATAACTCAGAGGTTAACTCCTGGATTGTATGCGATGGAGACATTGACCCAGAGTGGGTTGAAAGTCTGAACTCTGTCCTCGATGATAATCGGTTGTTAACCATGCCTAGTGGAGAACGCATCCAGTTTGGACCCAATGTGAACTTCCTTTTTGAGACTCATGACCTCAGCTGTGCCTCACCAGCCACCATATCCCGCATGGGTATGATTTTTCTCAGGTCAGTCAGACATTAAGCAGTAGTATTTAACGTATATTCTAGACAATATTATTCTGCTGGGAAAAAAAAATCATTCTATTGTTTTACCTGCTGTAATTCCTTCTTACACCTGAAGTGATGAAGATATTGATGTGGGAGCGTTGGTAAAGTCATGGTTGAAGGGCCAGCCAGAGGAGTGTCGTAGTAACCTAGAGAACTGGTTGGGAGACTACTTCCAAAGAGCTCTGGACTGGGCCCTAAAACAGGTGATTTTTCTCCATCTTACTCCAAAACACTGCCTCGAAAACAATCAGTGTTTCACTGTGCTGAATTTTAAACAAACAGAAGGATTTTGCTTTGATGCTTATATGATTTATCCACTAGAATCTGCATAAGCATGTTCTACAGATGTTGAAATATAGGTCTTTCTGAATTACCCCTGATTATATAGACCAGTGATTATTATGACAGCTTTTAAAGCTAAAAACAAAAATATACTTTTAGACAAATCTCAAGGCCCAATGGGCAGATCCAGATCAATAATATTTAGATACTGATGTTTGTTTTCCCCCTTCATTTTTGGCCTGTTTAACTTACATGAACCTTGTATAGCCTATTTTTTCCCTTTCTCTGAACAACAGAATGATTTTGTGGTGGAAACTAGTCTGGTGGGCACAGTGTTCAATTCTCTGTCACATCTCAATGCTGTGAGTGAGAGAGGACAGTTTGTTGTTGGTCTTCTGAGAGGCATGGGAGGAAATCTCAATCTCAAAACAAGACAAGAGTTTGCTAAGGAGGTAAAGTTTCATTATAACTAACAAACTAACAAGGATAATATATATATATATATATATATATATATATATATATATATATATATGTATGCATATATATATGTATAATTTATTATTTTCTTTTTTAACTTCTGCAGTTGCTTAGCTGGGCCAGAGAAAGTCCACCAGATGCCAGAAAACCACTTGATACATACTATGATTCTGAGAACTGCCATCTTGCAGCCTATACCTTCCAGCGTCCTGAGGGTCTTATGCTGGAACAGTTCTCTCACACACATATGCTGCCTGTAATAGAGACTCCAGGCATGCAGAGAGGTCTGCATGCTTTCTCCCCATGGCTCACAGCTCAGCACAGGCAGCCCTTCATGGTGGTAGGGCCTGAGGGATGCGGAAAAGGGTAATTACAGAGCCATTACAATTACATACATACACAAGACACCGTTGTGTGCAAAATGATGAACAGAAGAGACAGTTGTGCACATTATTTTTACATTAAAGAAAAAAAGTGCAAGAGTGTCATCCTAAATATCAAGAGTACCATGTTAAATTGGCACAGCAAAACACTAAAATCACACACACACACACAAGCACAGCTGTAAGAACAATGATGGATCCGCAGCAGACATCCAGCACACTCAAAGTGCAAAATTCCAATATTCACCTCTCTTATCCTGTCGAAAAACAAAACCTCAAAAGCTGGTGCAGTAAACTGAAAGGTGTAAGATGTGGTCCAAAGCTGCAGCATTGCAAAATGTATATCACAGTTATTGTAATGATGAAATGTGATGTGTAACGTTGAGTGGGGGCAAAAAGAGAGGGGACTGTTCATTCAGTAGCCTGAGGATAGAGAGACTTTATTCTAAACATGACTTTTTATCATGAATGAACTGACAGCTCAGAACAAGGATAATATCTGCATATGTGTGTGTTTGGGCTTGCTTGTGTACACACACAGTCATTGCCTCAGAAGTAATTGCTTCCCTCCCTAGAGGTTTGAAGAACAACAGTCACTCAGTATGCCTTTTACACTCCAAATGAATTGCTCTGTCTTTTCTGTTCTCATCCCATTATCCTGCTTCACTTCATCAAAAGGTCACTATGCCAGTGAGGCGCTGGGTTTGTCAGCTTACTCCTCTGACAAAAGCACATGCAGTTTTTTTTACATACAAATAAAATTGAATGAGCATGCATACTTATACACACAACACGTCTACTTTCCAGTTATTTTCCGTATATCCAAAGAGACCGTTTTGTTAAAAGCAGCATGAACACTTTTCTTTTCTGGATGTGATTCAAACATCTATATTAAGATGCATAAAAACTGATGCATTAAGGAATTTACCAGAAACATTACCACAGCTGAGAAGATAGTGTGCCTGTGGATGTCATGACGATTTTGCTTGTATTGTTTACTGTCCAGCATGCTCCTGCGCTACGCCTTCTCTCGGCTGCGTTCTACCCAAGTTGCTGTGGTTCACTGCAGTGCCCAGACCTCATCTCGCCATGTCCTGCAGAAGCTCAGCCAGACGTGTCTGCTGCTTAGCTCAAACACTGGCAGGGTGTTCAGACCCAAGGACTGTGAAAACCTTGTCCTTTACTTGAAAGACATCAACCTGCCCAAACCAGACAAATGGGGGACCAGCAACCTTACTGCCTTTCTGCAACAGGTTAAAATTCTATTATAAGCTAACATTTTGTTGAATGGATGGATAAAGAAAGAAAGAAAATAAAAATTGTTCTGATCACCTCAGTACAAAAAAAGTGCATTTAATGTGATTTTAATGTAACAGGTTTTGCACCTTCTGCCTTTCCATCAGGTGTTGACATATAAAGGATTCTATGATGAAAATCTAGAGTGGGTGAGCCTTGAGAACATTCAGGTAGTGGCCTCCATGTCAACTGGGGGTTCTGTTGGCAGCCATTCACTCACCTCCCGCTTCACTTCTATTGTACGCATCTGCACCATAGAGTAAGTATGTTGCAAGTGTCATAAAGCTCAACAGGAACACTGTTACATGCTTACTCTGTTCTTTCCTTCAAACTTCATACTTGATTCCCTTATTTTTTTCTCCATTGATCTCTGCTTTGTTACCTTTGCATTTAGCTATCCAGACAGAGAGCAGCTGCAAAACATCTACTCAGCTTACCTGCAGCCAGTTCTCCACCATAGTCTTGGAAGCCAGGCAACCTGGGCCACCACAGGGAAAACACACCAGCTGGCAGGATCTCTTGTGCAACTTTATGAACAGGTATCGAGTTTGATGGCATTTGTTCTTGGATATATCTGTATTTATAACAACACCGTTTAACCTTTTTTTTTTTTTTTTTTCATTTGTTTTTTTTCTTAGGTTAAAGCTAAGTTTACAGTGGATGACCACAGCCACTACCTGTTCACTCCCTGTATCCTCACAGAATGGGTCCTCAGCCTTCTGAGATATGACCTCACTGCAGGTAATCAAAATTAAAAGCAAACCTTAACTCTCTAATATTTTTTAGCTTTTTAAAAAATGTTGTTTCATTTTTTTATTTTTATGTTGATACAGCAAACCGCTTTTGGCGTTGCAAAGATATGATGTATGGAGGACCAAAACTGCCAAAAATAAAAATAAATACAGAAATATATAAATAGCTCAATAAACAAATCAATACATTTTACAAACAAAAAAATTTAAATAGTTTTTACATTAAGAAACCTATTGAAAATGACACAAATTTATATTTCTTTTGTCATTTGCAACTGTTTTAACTGAACTTTTTGTTGATATTCCCATTTATTTACTTTTCCATGTCATTTTCAGTTCAGTTCATTTCTTTATCTGGTGATTTTTAAAAAAATTTTCCTCCTTTATTTTTTATGCCTGTATTAATTTCTGTTATTTACTTTTACATTTTCTTATACCCAAAATGATTTGTGTATTTTATTTTCATCTAACACTTTATTTTTTTTTATTTATTTATTGACACTTTTTTTATTCAGTCATATTAAGTCCTCATTATTTCCAATCTTGCATTTTCTTCCTCTATTTTTCCCATTTCTCTTTTTTACATTTCTGTATGTGTTTCTGCCTCATTATGTAAAGGGGGGGGGATTAAAAACAGCTACCATTCATGTGTCTGCCAGCAGACATGGAGGAAATTGAATGAAAATTATTTTATTTATCCCCTAACAAAAACTGTAATAAAATACTATCTGATGGAAACTTTTTTTCTTTTAAATACAAACAAAATAAAGAATTATATTAAATGAAGGATTTTACTTCTGTTGACACAAATTCGAACAGTCCATTTTTTTTTTCTTTTGTTTTTTGAATGACTTTTTCTTTTCACTTTTATGTCACAGAATAGGCCAACTTCTATAGTTTTCTCTAACATGAAAAACATGTCCTTCCCCTAAAAATCATCTAACAAAGAAAGGAAGAGACCAGAAGCAACATTGTTTTGACTGTCTTCATTTAGAAAGAATTACAAGCTGCTTGGATGGCTCCAAAATAGGATTTTGTAAAGTTTTTTCTACTTTTGGTCTGTTTGTTTCTGCAGCTCTTATGTAACACTCAGCAGCTTCCAGAGGTTATGCACTGCATTGTTAAGACCAGACAAAGCAAGCATATTTCAATCTACCCTAATTTAGTGAGCAACAAAGAAGTGTAGGCCTTTTTATTCTCTGATAAAGTGAAAACTCCCATCATCAGATCCTGGATCTTTTAAAGGACAATTTTAAATTTTAATTACCACTTTTTTTTCACTTGGTCTTCGTATGAAACATTTTGCTAAGTAAAATAAAGCATCAGTGGCTCAGCTTTGATGCCTGAGGAAAAACAGTGCCAGATGGCTTCTGGTTTCTTGTCTTTCAGCTCAGCACTACCGTTTCCAACTTTCACCTTTTTTCTTCATTCTGTCTGTTTTGCTTCTTCTTCTCTCAGTTCCTCTGTCACTCGTCTTTCTCTTCCTCTTTTATCATCCCCACACTTTTGCAGCCCCTTTCATCTCTCCCTCTTGTCAGTCTTTTTCTCCCTCTGCAATGTGTTCCTGCTGTGATAGAGAGTCCAATCATTTATTTTAATTAAACACGTCAGCAGACAAACTTCACTTTTCCTGTGCTCATCATTTTTGTTTTATTTATTCTGTTTTTCTTCCTCTCACCCCCTACTTTCCCATGGTACCTACCTTCTTTTTGGTATGTGAACATTTTTCTCTCTATATTATTTTTGTGATTATGGTGGTGCAAATGGAGAATTTCATTGTTTACACGATAGCACAAATGTCATTCTTACTTAAATCATTTTCTTAGTTTGCGTGCAAGACCAAACATAACAGTGTATTCCCCTGTATAAATGAAATGGAGTTTCCTATAGGAAGCAGTTTTTATTTGGTTTGTTTTACAGTATCTAATGTATTACTGGATTTCTTGTCTTTATTACTCTGGTGGTATAATTACTTTTTAGGTGAATTTGTGGCTAAGCCACAAGTATAGGAAATAGCAATTGTTTTTTACCATTTTAAAGGGAATCTTTAGACATTTTGTTACTAGTAGTCTACAGAAAAGACATATCATTTTCTCACATTGCTTTAGTTGCATCCACTGAAATAACAGGTTTACATTTATAAAATAGTGATTTCCCACCAAGAAAGGGCACTTTTTAAAATTTTGTATTAATTTGCCAAGTTCTCTTCATGAGGTATAAGGCGAGATATGCCAAGAAAATTGGTATATCTCATTATATTATGAAAAACTTGGCACCTATTTCCTGGCTATATATATATATATATATATATATATATATATATATATATATATATATATATATATATATATATATATATTAAAAATGCAGGTTTATTAAAGACATTAGTACAGTACTGTACCCATCATCGTTTTTGTGTAGATGTTTGCATCTGTTTAGTTGTGCAGTGACCCAATTATGTGTTTTGTGTTCCATGTATTCTTTTTTAGCTCAATCTAATTTGACAGACAGCGTGTTGGAGGTGGTAGCATACGAAGCCAGGAGGCTGTTCAGAGACCGACTGGTTTCCTCTAAAGACCTTCACACCTTTGATAACATCCTCTCCTCCATCATACGGGGAGACTGGGGCTCTGATGCTCTGGACAACATGACTGGTAAGACATAGCCTTTCATTTACTGCTAATTCATCAGCCTGACATTATCAGCAGGAAAGATTCCATTATACTGGGTTACTCAAAGCAGTTTATGCCAAAGTTTACAGACTGCCACTCATGCCTGAGAGAAAACAGTATTTGAGTACATAAGAGCTTCTTTGACGGCTCTGGATATGACATTGCGCTTGACAATTTCTCTGCTAATGGTCTGTTTATGTACTTTAAATCAGCAAGACATTAATAACTTCTTTCTTTTCCAGTTGGTTTGACTGCCTGAAATCACATGGCCTGTAAACAAACTGTGTGCTTGGTAATATTTGTTATCTACTGATTGAGAATGTAGTGCCATCCACAGGTGAAAACACTTGAATTTACTTCTGCTTTTAGCTGGTTTGTATGGAAGCCCATTTCCGTCACTCTGATGAAAGAAAAAAAACATAGTATCTCATAATTATGACTTAAGTATCTCATAATAATGAGATACTATCTCATTATTATGAGATAGTATCTCATAATAAGTAATTCACCGTTACACTTTAACCGTTTTCCTTTTCTCCGTGTACTGTTAGCTTGTTCCGTGTCTCCTTCGAGTTTTCTACCCGCCGTTATTACCGGAAGTTGTTACCGGAAGGCACAGTGCCGACCGGAAGTAGTAAGCGATCTTCAAAATAAAGCTGATTATAATCATAAGCTTCAACTAAGCGATCTGTATATAGAACACATGAATTACATTTTCTTATGATAAACCCAAATCATGAACTGTATTTTATACCTCAGTCCAAAAGATGCGATAAAAAAATAGCTTAATTAACTTTCTTAAACTTCAACCTTTTTAACCATGCAGGCTGCCACCTTGTGGCCAAAAAATTAGCAAAGCAAAAGTGGTTTGCTACAGAGATGCTATCTCATGATTATGTTACGACCCCTTCTTCTTTTGTGGCTTTGTTAATTATGTTTGTGTGCAGGTGCAGCTGGAGTATTCGGCGGGGCGTAGCTATATAAGACCCGCCTACAATCGGCCTGGTAGCTTCTTTCTTTGCTCTGCTCCCAGGCCGGACCTGCGCCGTTGCACCTCGTTATTGTGTTTGGTTTAGTTCTACATCATACAACACTGCACTCATTATATTTGTACACACAACCAAGCACGCCCTGACATTACTGATATTGCAGACAATCACACTTCATGATTATATTATTTTGTCTTAAGTTTTGGTTTAATAAATAATTATAATTGGTTTTCTTGGTTGTTCGGCGTTGTTTTGTTAACCGTAAGGCTGGTTGTAACAATTATGACTTAACTATCTCATTATTATGAGATAGTATCTCATAATAATGAGATACTATCTCATAATTATGACTTAACTATCTCATTATTATGAGATAGTATCTCATAATAATGAGATACTATCTCATAATTATGACTTAACTATCTCATTATTATGAGATAGTATCTCATAATAATGAGATAGTATCTCATAATTATGACTTAACTATCTCATTATTATGAGATAGTATCTCATAATAATGAGATAGTATCTCATAATAATGAGATAGTATCTTATAATTATGAGATACTAAGTCATAATTATGAGATAGTATCTCATAATAATGAAATACTATCTCATAATAATGAGATAGTATCTCATTATTATGAGATACTTAAGTCATAATTATGAGATACTATGTTTTTTTTTTTCATCAGAGTGACGGAAATGGGCTTCCATAGGTTTGAGATGTTAAGAACTGGATATGAAATGTGGTTAGAGCTGGAAGGATGAAATTCACATCCTGGACTATATGGCAATAACCCAAATTTGGTTTGTACTACTAATAGCCTGTGGTATTTCTCTTGTCTGAAGATGGTTTCTTTGTGACCTGGGGAGCCTCTGAAGGGGCTGTGGTGGCTCCAGGCCAGCCTCTGCCTCCGCATGGTAAACAGCTGGGTCGCCTGGATTCTGCTGATTTAAAACAAGTTATACAGAAGGTATGCAGAGAGAACCTGTTGTCTGGTCTGTTTTGTTAGATAAAGAAGAAACTTTGCACACATACATATGTGTTAACATACAGGAATGGAGGAATAAGTATATTTTCTTTTATGCTGCTATGAAATATTAGTAAGCCTGTAGAGGAGGCTAATGTGTAGAAAAAGAGCTGTTGCTTTGATACTTTACCAGTTAAACCTTTCAGGAGGATTCATTGTGAATTTTAAACATTGTGGTTTTACAACTTCACCATGTTAATTAAAGGATTTTTATAAGGTTGTTGCTAGGATATGGATGTGTTTGTTTCCCCCTCACCTGTATTTCCCCTTTAATTTTTCCTGCCAGGGAGTAGTTCTGTACAGCCGTGATAACAAAGAGCTGGACCTTATCCTGTTCTGGGAAGTGTGTGACTTTGTGTCCAGGGTGGATCGGGTTCTGAGCCGGCCTGGTGGCTCTCTGCTTCTGGCTGGTCGGAGTGGAGTGGGTCGGCACACAGCCACATGCCTGGTGTCACACATGCATGGATACACGTTGTTCACGCCCAAAATCTCCCGTGGTTATAGCCTCAAGAATTTCAGCAATGATCTCAAGATGGTAAGATAGGCTTTTTCAGTTAAAATGGTTGGCATTACTCCTAGTTAACTGCTTTTTGTAGAGTACTCAGAGATAATCACATTATGCTTCCAAGCTGTTTAATTGCATTCCCACCTAAACTCTATTAAGTGTTTTTTTCCAGTTGAATTTGTTTGTAGAACACCAGCTGTTCTAGGCATGAACATTAAGTGATTGCTAATGGAAGTATGTTGCCAGTATGCTTGAAATATTTCAAATATAGATGTTATATATCAAATTTATGCTGATATACATGTGCTGTATGCCTAGGTGATGCAAATGGCCGGTCTGGATGGTCAACAGGTAGTTTTACTGTTGGAGGATTATCAGTTTGTCCACCCTGCTTTTTTGGAGATGGTGAACAGCCTGCTGTCATCAGGTGTGTATTGAACTATACTTTTTTTAATCCTGAAAGGGAAATTATAATGTTGTAGTTGTACTTTGCCTTTTATAATCACTAGTCTAAAATTGTGTGCTATTAGTTTCATGAGAAAAGATCAGACTTGCATGATTCAGCTTTAAAACCTTTGGTTTTCGTTTTAAGATGAAAATAGTTAGAAACCAGGTTAAGGTGAATAAATTCAGGTTAGTAATGACTGTTTGACAATGAATGCAACAGCAGAAATCTAAAAATGTCAAAGTAAATGTTTTATACAGATTATTTTCAGCACTATTACCTGGAAGAGCACTAACATGCATTCAGTGAGCCATACAGCATTACATTGAGTATTTAGTTGCGTCTGAGAGATGACAGCACATTTTGTGTTTCAGGTGAAGTTCCAGGTCTGTACACCCCAGAGGAACTTGAGCCTCTGCTTTTGCCCCTCAAAGATGCTGCTTCCCAGGATGGATTTACAGGACCACTCTACAACTACTTTTCCTTCAGTGAGTAAAGTATAGTTATCAACAGTTCGGCCCCCCCCGACTGTAAATGTTGGTTTGTTACCTCCGCCAAGGTGGAGCTCATGTATTTGGCTGTGTTGGTTCGTCTGTCTGTTAGCAACATAACTCAAAAAGTTATGGATGATTTTTGTCTTAAATTTCTTAAATTCAGGAAATCTCAGAAATGAAATAAAGAGCAAGTGATTAGATTTTGGGAGTGATCTTGATCTCCGCCTGAATCCAGGAATTTTTTTACAGGATCCTTTACTATGGGGAGATAGGGGTCATTTTGCCATTAGAGCTTCTAACTCATAAATAATGCCCACAATTATTGGCACAAAAAAAATGGCTTGGCAGAGATCTGCGCTCTCTGAGTGCTTCTAGTTATTGATTGTTTTCTGTCTGTTTTTGTCTCCACATCGTCTCACACACAGTCTGTTTTATTTGACATGTTAGGGATTTTTGTATTTTTTTAATTTACAGTCTTTGTTTTCCACATTTTATTTAGGAATCCAGCAGAACCTTCACATCATCCTGATCATGGACTGCTCTAATTCTAACTTCACCATCAACTGTGAGAGCAACCCGGCTTTTTACCGCAAGTGTTCTGTCCAGTGGATGGAAGGATGGTCTGAGAGCAGCATGAAAAAGGTTAATCCAAAGCAATGAATACGACTTGTATGATAGAAAAATGGATGTTAATACAGCCATTGTTACTAAAGTTAAAATGTTTTGCTGTATATGAGGCCAGAAATATTGAAAAGGCTTATGTAGCTGGCTCTTTTGAAAAGATTAAATCTGCTCTGTTTTGGATTAACACAAAGTCCTGCTTTATTCTTGTCTGGGAACACCAGGTCAGTATGTCAGTATGGTTTGCTACCAAGACTGATTTCCTACCTTTTGAGACACATTGTAAATCTGTGTGTGTATCCTGACAGATTCCTGAGCTCCTGTTAGCAAAAACAGAAGGAGGAGAGGAGAGCGAAAGAAGAAAGGTATCAAATAGGAAAAGCACAGGTAAAAGCACATGCATATTGGAATTAATTCTATTCAGATTTATAGATGACCTTTACTTTGACCTTCACTAATTTGACTTATACTTCTTCTTTGTTGTTTTACTTGCAAACTAACACTGCTTATCAGTCCACGTATACATTTAATAACATTTAAAATAGTGGCTTTTTAATTATAACTTATATCTGATGGTTATTATTTATGTTTATCCAGTACACTTTAAAAATTGTAAATCAAATTTGTGTTTGTGAGATACTGACACCTCTACAGTGTTATACAAATTTATCTGAGTCAGTGTTTAAAGTTGCTTATGCTACTTGTTTACTTTATGATAACCATACAGTAGCTCGAAACTTTATCAGCCACGTTCCTAACTATCTTTTGGTATGTATTTAATGTCAGATGGACTTTATATCTTCATATTAGTTAATGTTAACAAAATATTTTTTATCCTATCCTTTTATTGGTTCTGAGCAGGTTCTGAGCAAGGAGACTTGTCCCATTTGTTCCTAATGGTCCATGAGTCATGTAGAGAACATGGTGCAACACCAAGTCAGTACATGGCCTTTCTGCATGTATACACAACCTTATACAGCCGGAAGCAAAGCCAGCTTACAACAAGGCAACAGCATCTACAGGTAAAATGTACCTCATACGTGGTGCAGATTCATCAAGAAGTAGTAATATTGGACGAAATAGCGTAACACCCAAATTATCACCCAACATATGGAGCATTAGATGCATAATACACCTCACATTAAGATTAATATGTTACGATAACTTGTGTCTGCAGGCAGGTGTGTCTAAGCTAAATGAAGCTAAAGCACTGGTTGATGATTTGAAGAGGCGGGCTGCAGAGCAGAGTGCACTACTGAAGACTAAACAGCAGGAGGCAGATGCTGCCCTGCAGGAAATCACCATCTCCATGCAGGTGTGTGCGTGCATCTTTTTTTTTATGCATGCTTGTCTTTTCTGTTTTCTTCTGTTGTATTTCCTCTCTGTTCTTCAGCTCTTTCCCTGTCTCTTCTCTTCTCATTTACATTTTATAATACAAGAATCCTCTTCAGCATTTCCCCTTGCTGTGTCCTCCCTGCTGTGAAGACACTATTTATTTATTTTATGAGCATGTTTGCATATTGGTTTGTTTTTGTTACTTTGCATCCAGTGCTTTCTATACCCTGATACCAACATTTCCATTTCATCTCGCTAGTTCTGTCTCGCGGACAGATACATGGATAAAAGGAAGCTGAACTCTAGTGATTAGTTGTGATATTCTTCTGTCACTCTGTGGGGAATGCGCATTTTGAATTAGAGGGAGGCAAGGAGGAAGAAAGAAGAGAAGAAAAAGTAAAAGAACAAACTGTTAGATGAGACTGCTTGGAGAGTGATAATTAACAACTCGACTCACCCCTTTGGTCTGTAGCAGCTACGTCTCCTGTGGAGATAGAGACAGCAGGGAGGAGACAATGAGTAAAGAAAGAAACTAGATGAAGCACTGACTGAGGCTTCATGAGGACAGAAACATTCTGCATATGGCTCAGTACAGGGGAATGAGAAAGATTTATAGAGGAATAAGTATGGTGTATATGCTATGTAGTCGACTCTTAACTATGGAAGAGCTGGAAGGATGTAGAGAATGCCAATAACAAGATTAACTTTAGATGAGTATGTGATACAGTAATATGGATGGATTTCAGGGACAGAAAGGTCAGAGAAAGGAAGTATGGGAATATTATGCTGACAAATATAATTTTTTTTCCCTTTTTCACCCTCAATGACTGTGTCTCTGGATAGATCTATATTGAATCTTTGATCTCTACTTAGAGAACTACAGATGTATGCCTGTACTATCTCAGAATTTCATTTTGATATTTAGTATTGATTTATTACCTTTTTAACAGTCTGTGTTTGAATTTTGAGAGTTAGATCTTTCTACTAGATCACAAATTTAATAATCAAGTATATAGATATATTAAGAGTATGTTTTTAATTTAGTGTAACAAAGATCAGATTATTTTTCTTTATTTTCATTCAGAATGCCAGTGACCAGAAGACAGAAATGGAAAAAATAAAAGAGAAGATGGCTCAAGAAGTGTCTAAGATTGAAGAGAGAAAAGCCAAAATAGAAGATGAGTTGAAGGAAGTACAGGTAAGTTGCTCCGTTAGCAACTAGAACAGACTTTTGGTAACTAGACAAATCTTTTCCATGTTTCTGATCCTTTCTGTACTTGTACCCAACTTGTCTTTGCATCCCTTGCTCCCCTTCCCCTAACCCCCCTCAGCCTTTGGTAGATGAAGCAAAGCGTGCAGTTGGAAACATCAAGCCTGAAGCTCTCTCTGAGATCCGCTCCCTCCGCATGCCCCCTGATGTCATTAGAGACATCCTGGAAGGGGTCCTGAGACTGATGGGCATCTTTGACACCACCTGGGTCAGCATGAAGAGGTGAGGGTGATGTAGGGAAGAAAACAATGTGTGACAGGATAGTTAGATGTTTAGTTAAACCTAATTGATGATCACTTCTTTGTCATTCCACATTATTACACTTTTTTAGTATATTTTGTTTTTTAAACCTTATGACATCAAATGCTCCCTTCTGCTAATCTCTTACTTTACTGCTCTCCTCTGCAGCTTTCTGGCTAAGCGTGGTGTCAGGGAGGACATAGCCACATTTGAAGCAAGGAACATCACTCCTGAGATACGCCAGAGTGTAGAAGAGCTGCTCAACAGGAACAAGGCCTCCTTCGACCCTAAGGTCAGCCAGCCGTTATTGCAGCAGAATGAGAATTCAGTGTTGTTGCTGGATTGTATGAGCCTTTTAATGTTATTTATTTATTTTTTTGTGAGTGTTTGAACTGCTATATCTGACTTGTTTCTGACATTTGATGCTGGTATTGACAGAGTGCAAAGCGTGCCAGTGCTGCAGCTGCTCCTCTGGCTGCCTGGGTCAAAGCCAATGTCCAGTACTCCTTCGTCCTAGAGAGAATAGAGCCTCTGGAGAGGGAGCAAGCTGGACTACTGGAGTAGGAAAACACAGAAATACACACTGAGAAAACACCTAAAATCATTTTAACGATATGTACACCTGGCTATAAACTAGTCAAATAAACCAACTGCTGTTCTGTATTTTTTTGTTTTGTTTTTAAGTAAATAATTTACATGAAGTAAGTCTGTTCTTATGCTGTAACAAACATCTTCTGCTCACATACAGTATACATTCAATAACACACACTGTCATTGACACATAAAATGCTTTCCACAGTTGTTTTTATTTGTGTTTGCACAGAAACCTTAGAAAGACAGAGAGTAGGAAGAACAAACTGGAGGATCAGCTCAACAATGTTGGAGCCAAAGTCAACAAGCTGAAAGAGAAGTATGTTTTTATCCATTACATTACCCTAAAATCCCTCTATTTTTTCTTGTTATTTTGCCTAAGAAAACATTTTTTTTTGCATTATTTATTTCTTACCTTCCTGGTTCTAGCCTTTGTGATTTGATAGACTGCTTACTCATAATTCTAACTATTCACCTCCATGATAATCATCAAATCAACCTGACTAAAAGAGAAAAAATAAAAACAAATTAATTTAGCAAATTAATACATGTTTTGGAATGCTACTGACACAACTGTACAGGCACAATAGCACACAAACTGACACTTGTCAGCTCGTGTGCTGTACTATATGTCAGTTTAAACAAAGGCAAGTTTTCATTAAACTTTCCATTTTTCCCCTCTCAATCCAGTTCTTCTTTGCTGATTCACCTCTTTCACTCTACAGACCTGTATGCAGTGATTGATATACAACTGTAAATCAATACAATCTGAAGGTTACATGACTCTCACCCTTTTAAATTGGCTGCACTTGCCTGTTTAGAATCAGGTGGGATGCTTTTCTTTGGGGTGCAGGTACTGACATCTATCTCGATTTTTCTGATGTTATGTAGTATGATTTCCTGTAAACAGAGTTATGCCATAGTCCATATGACTCAAATAAATGCCAATTTTATTACTCATTAGATCAGAGATTAGAAGTGAACTTTTCGTTGCATGATCTTCGTTTTCTTTGCAACCGCCACCTTTTCTCATTCTTTCATTTTCACATCATCTCATAATTGAAGGACATCCTTCTTCCTCTCAGAACCTCTCCTTCTGGGCTTGTTTTACTGTCACGATCTCTGTAAGATACACATATTTGTGTTCTATTTTCAGTTTCTCAGAGGAAGCTACATGTTTGCAGTATATGTAATTTGCTGTTGATTTAAAAAAAAGAAAAAGAAAGAAACAGTGGTGACAGTGTTAGAAATTTTAAGATGATCCCACATAAAACTGCTTTCTAAGTACTGATCTGCCCCCTTTACTTATTTTCACCTCAGGTTTCAGTGCCATACAGCAGAGGCTGCTAAGTTAGAGTCTGAGGTCACGAAAGCTCAGGATACGATCACTGCAGCCCAGCAGCTCATATCACAACTGGATGGAGAACACACACGTTGGAATGCTCAGGTAGTTTGATGTATGGATGTCTTGATATGTCTATCTGTGTGGGAGAGTTTACAAATGCACTCCAAAGGGGGCTCATTTACCATGTAGGAGCAACAGGAGATGTAGGTGTCAGTGTTTGTGTGTGTGTGTGTGTGTGTAAGTGTGTGGATCCTGCAGCCTTGAGTCCCCTCTGGCTGTTTTTACTCCTCTCTACAGCATCTGTCTGCGCCTTAATTAAAACACTCAATCTCATGCTGACACACTCACTCAGACACACACACACACCCACTCACTCACTCACTAACTCTCATGGCCTTGCTTAAGGCCTGCATCGGAAAGCCACTTTACTCTCTATTCACGTATTTCCATACACACACATACACCAGTGCACACCAGAACTCTTTTGCATACTCCATCATAGCTGTGGATTGTTGAATGTTAATGCCTTTAAGCTATTTAACTTCCTCAAAGGAAATGAGAACTGTACAAAGAGAAGTATGCACAACTACAAGGTAAGTGCTGCAGAAACAGATGTTTTCAGTTCAAGTATAGAAGGTGATTGGGGGCGTCACAGGATTAATACAACAGACAAGAGATTACAAGGTCCTGTAAACCTGCAACTTAGGAGATGTGGACATGCAAGGGCTCCAAGGCTTAGCATAACTAACCCTAACCCTATGCACAGTTTTTATCCTCTGACATGCTACTGAGGTGCTTCAAAGGAATTCTGATCAGCCCTGCAGTGATGCCAATACTATCAGCTCATGCAAGTGTGTTACTGTGACTTAATTTCCTTGTTTTGCTCCTCCTCTTTAATCTTTGCCTTTCTTTATGTTCTAACCTCTGATTCCTTCCAAATCCCCACTGCACCCTTGTGTAATTTTTTTTTATTTATTTTTTTTTTTTTACATACGTTATTCACTTACATGTCTGTCTACCCCTCAGTCTCCTCTCTCTTGTCTGCTTCTTTTCAGATGTCTGAGATAAAGAACGAGTTAGACACGCTCCCTATCAGGGCCCTGCTTGCTGCAGCCTTCATCACCTATCTGTCTGCTGCATCTGAAGACCGTAGAAAACACTGTCTGGAGACATGGATGGATCAATCAGTACTACAGAGTAAACCAATAGTATCATCTTTTAACACACTGGCACCAACATATGCAGACTTTTGTATGTAACAACCTGCACAAAGACCAGCGCCCACACACGACCTAATGCACTGTGTTGTTACATATGGTACTTAAACTTGTAAGCTACATGCTTATTAATAATGAGTCCACTTTAGATAACTGTGAAATTATGGTGTTAACATATCTTGCTCACAGTTTTACTGAATAACTAGTACATTTGCAGTTATGATAATGTTTAACAAAAAAAATGTCATTATTTGACTTGAATAATCCAACTCATCCTCCTCTAAAAACTGACACAGTATAACCCAAGCATCGCAGTATTTAATAGTCCTGTTTTTATGAGACATCTTATATTTTAATTCTTATTCACCAGCATTTAATCACTATAATACATCTGCTCTTCACATTGTAGTATTCCTCCTGCGAAAGAAATGTATAAATGTTTAGACTACATGCACCTCTTCCACCATAAGTCATAAACTGGTTGTCATGATTAGGTAGAGACAAATGGGCTCGACCCACGGAAGGCGACGTCGCTCCTTCTTTGTTCATTTCCTATGGAACTTGCGTGATGAGGCAAAAATTGCTGACCTCGTCCAGCCAAGCGTCAGGCGACACTTGTGCATGTGAAATGCTGCGCTTGTTCATATAGACTTGCACATAGGGGCTTGTGATGCAACACAAGAAAGTTGAAAAATGTTCAACTTTTGTTGCTATCGCATGACACTACAACCAGTCAGCGAGGGTTTCCTTGACTGACCAGTGAACTTAGAGCAGGCTAGGCAATACAGACTGCAAATACTTTCAACATGGAGGAGCAGATCATTTTAGCTGTGTCTGATTTTCCTTTTATGATACTTCACGCAAAGATTATAGAGATGTAAATAAAAGGCAACCACATGGCACCAGGGTGAATTTGTCCAAACATAGATCCTGGATTTATCTGGATCAGCCTTGAGATCCACCATCAAAAGATGATATTCACCATGCTGTTTCCTAGTTTGTAAAATAGGATGAACCAAGGTTTGTCTTTTTCTTTTGTTCAGTAGAGTCAACAGCAAGATTTCTAATGATCTGAGCAAAATCTTCTGACTGTTCATCCTTGGTACCTTGACTGCTTTGAAAATGTCAAAATTCCCTCCAATGTCATAACCAATCAAATTTTTTAGAGACAAGCAACACCAGAGAGCAATGACACTGCTGCTGTCACTGCTGTTTGTCGCATCCCGTGTGTTGGGTTTACTCTGGGTGGCGATGAATTTTGCCTGTCGCTATTGTTTGTCATCCCCTGTGTGTCAAGCACATCAGACTTAAGGTTCAATTTTATTTCAGGATTTGAAGCCACATTGCAATCTGACAGGGCAATTATGTGTTCTCTTTTTCAATATCATCCAGAAATATACATCTGCGTCTGTGTTTTCTTTTTTGTTTTTATCAGAGTTTGACTTGCGTTCGTTCTTGTGCTCGGAAAGTGAACAGCTTATCTGGAAGAGTCAAGGGCTGCCATCAGATGACCTCTCTATGGAGAATGCACTGGTTATACTACAGGTTAGAATGAATGTTTCCAGCAACCTCTCCTTCACATCAGTGAGCTTTGGGTGCCCACGATCTTACAATTGATTTATCAGTTGTCCTTCCTCTGCCTACTTTTTGTAGGAGTTGGCGAAAAAGCTCTTGCCAAAAGATTTTTTGATGATGCTCTGACAAATGTGTTTGTGTGAAAGACTTCTCAATCTTTCAGTGTAAAATTCCAACACATCAGCTTCCAAAACTATTTTCTTGTTGCTTCACTGTTAAATATAATCAGTGGTAACCACTTCTTCTGTTGAGGGTATTTGGCGTATCTTGCTTTTTAACTAAAACCTTAGAGAACTGGAGACTGATAGACTGATTGGACATCTTTGCCTAACCTTAATAGAAAAAAAAGTGATTGTTGATTGCTATGTATGGGGCCACATAGACACAGACTATGCAGTGTACCCATTCTGTTCACCATCAAAATGGCATTTAACAGGCTTTAGAGTCAGAACTGGCCCCATTATCACATATTATATTCCATTATTCTGGTTGATTGATTTATGTTGTGTGCATACTATTTGAAAATAAGTCAAATCACAAATTAACTTCCATGTTAGTAGTTCTATCAAGGATTCAGTACTAGTTTCCATTTATCTGTCCTCCATTTGCCCATATTGTGTTTGTGTGTTCTTTTTAACATTGCTGCCTTCAGATCAATGCATTGAAGTTACAGGTAAGAAGTTGTTCCAACATTCACTCCCATACGTCACACTTAGTTTCTTGTAGCTGTTTTTTTTTTTTTGTCTGTCCATGAGTCTCCCTAATGAGTTTGTTGTTGTGCCACATGCTGATGATTTGTATGATAATCATGTGGAAAATTAATCTGCATTCATTAAGTCAACAAAGATATCAATAGATGGACGATAAACTTTATTTATAGTTTAGCAACTCTATCTTTGATTGTTTTTTTTTCCAGAACCAATTATTCCAAAATGGTCCTGTTTTTTGTGTTCTTTTTTTGGCAGAATTTAATTTTTGTCTAATGCTCTTTTTGGACATCAAGGGCACCGTAATTGTCATGGCACTTCAATTTACATGTATATTATCTCCTTCTTAGCCTAAGTTGACAGTGAGAGCTGCAAGGGTTATACACAGATTCTGTAATCATTTTTTGGGATTTTCTGAAGAATCTGTTCACTTTATGAACATAGATTTATGATTTAATGTGTCATTTGTTGGGAACATATCACCTTTCTTAATAATCTTTGTTTTGCACAGAGTCAAATGTTTACTTGATGCTTATGAACAGGTAAGAAAAGGAAGTAAGAGAGGACAAGGAGGAAGACAAGTAAACATGTTTTGAAAATAGATTTGGTAGAGAATTCTTGAGCAGGAGACCGTGAAATAGAAGAGCACATAATGACAGCAGAGTAGTGGACCTCATTCCTTTCCCTTGGATAGGAGTGATGCTGGTCGATAAGCACGACAGCACTGCGACAGGACTGAACTACATGCATTCACACTCGCATGTCCTTTTTCCCCAGAAAGTGAGCAGTTTTCTTAGTAAACTATCCCAAACCAACATAACCTAAAATATAGTGTTTTTTGATCTTTACTCAGAGTGTCGCCTGTCCATTCCTGATTGACCCATCATCCCGAGCTACAGAGTGGTTATCCACACATCTCAAAGAACACAAATTAGAAATTATCAACCAGCAGGTAAACACAAATACACACACACACACACACCCACACCTAACTCAATCAACCCTAAACCTAAACTTCTCAAATATCTGCATGAGGCTGGGAAGTTAACATTTCTTTGATATGATTTAATAAAAATACTGTTTGATCTGTTTCTTCTTGTCCAAAGGCTCCGATTTCATTTACTTTACAAGTACACCCTAATCATTTTATTTGCTTTCTGCTGCTTGACATGTTTAGGCTACCTTCACCTTTCCTTTGAACTGCTCTATTGATTGTATAAGTATTTCCAGAAGTTTTGAATTGCATTACTCATTCATTATAATTAGCATTATTATTTACAACAACAAATGTAATTTAGTTTGAACATTGCTGTATTCACATGGTACCTGGACATGTCTCGTGGCAGTCTGTTTTGACACTTCATAGTAGAAGTGCACAACATTGCACAACAAAGATTGTAGTGTGGGGATGATTACTGTAAACAAATTAAAATGTGTGTGTCTGTGTACCTACTCTTTGTAGGATAGCAACTTCCTGACTTCCCTGGAGCTGGCAGTGAGATTTGGAAAAACACTAATCATCCAGGAGATGGATGGTGTTGAACCTGTTCTCTATCCGCTGCTGAGGAGGGACCTCATAGCACAGGGTATTTGCACAAACTCACAAACACCAGTCCTACAAACTCAGGTTTACATACTCTTGAACAAAATCCAGGAGCTGTCTGCCTCAATCAGCTGCTGTTGGTGATTTTGATGCATTATCCTTGAAAGTTAATGTTAATTAATTGTATGGGTTAACCACCGGTCTTTTCCTTCCCTCACTGTGTGTATTATAAAGAACAATCTAGATGTGCTTATGATTTATTTCTTCAAAATCATGTAAAAACAAAAAATGAAGTTGACTCAAAGTACTAAAACTCTTGGTTACAAATCAAGCAACATCAGTTAGCAGACATTACTCTTTCTAGCCTTTCATATATTCCTTTTCTACATATTTTCAAAAGAATTTTGAATAAACATTTTGATTTACAGTGGTGCAAAATTTGGTCTGATTTTAGGAAAAAGACTAAAAACCTTCAAACAATATAAACAGCTACCCCCTTCTATGTTAACCTGGCTCTACCTGAGATATTAAAGGATGAATCCTGCTTGTTATGGTATAGTAAAGGTATTCAGACATTTGGTGACCTATTTGATGGTGGGTTGTTATCATCCTTTGAAGAGTTAAGGTCAAAATTCTACCTGGATTCCAAGAATTTTTTACCTACAAGTTAGAGATTAGGGTTCAGCAAGGAGGTAAACTACTGTCTTTATACCTTTTGGAACCCAACACCTATATGGTGGGTAAAGATGTAAAGAAATGTTTCAACTGTGTACAAAATGTTACTGAAGTTTTCTGTTTGTGGTCCAGTAAGGACCATGTTTAAATCACAGCAAGACCTTGGAATTGAATTCACAGATGAACAGTGAAAAGCAATTTGTCAACAGAGTCAGACATTTTCATTTAACAGTCGCCATAGACTGCAACAATTTAATTTGATTCATTGAGTATACTAAACACCACAGCATCTAAATAAAATTAACCTGGGTCTCTCAGCTTTGTGCCTTTGATTCAAAATGGAGACTGGGTCTCTTATGAATATGTTTTAGTCTTGCTCCCATTTGGACAAGTTTTGGAAAACTAAAAAAATTGAAAAAGTAATTGCTTTAAACCCAAGAAACCCACTATGTGGCTGAATGAACTCTTGTCTTATATTCCACTGGAAAAATGCAATGTATAACCTGAAGAACCCAAAAGCCTTTGATAAGATATGGGACAATTTCTTTCACTTAAGAGGCACTTTGTTTTGTTTTCCCTTTTTTGTTTTGTTTGTTGATCTCTGTATGCATAGCTATGCACTACCACTCTAGTGGTAGCATGAGACAGAGTCTACAACCCACACAAGTGGCTCAGGTAGTGCAGCTCATCCAGGATGGCACATCAATGCAAGCTGTGGCAAGAAGGTTTGCTGTGTCTGTCAGCGCAGTGTCCAGAGCATGGAGGCGCTACGAGGAGAAAGACCAGTACATCAGGAGACGTGGAGGAGGCCATAGGAGGGCAACAACCCAGCAGAAGGACCACTACATTGACCTTGGAGCAAGGAGGAACAGGAGGAGCACTGCCAGAGCCCTGCAACATGACCTCCAGCAGGCCACAAATGTGCACGTGTCTGCTCAAACGGTCAGAAACAGACTCCATGAGGGTGGTATGAGGGCCCGACGTCCACAGGTGGGGGCTGTGCTTACAGCCCAACACCGTGCAGGATGTTTAACATTTGCCAGAGAACAAGACTGGTGCCCTGTGCTCTTCACAGATGAAAGCAGGTTCACACTGAGTGCATGTGACATGGAGACGCTGTGGAGAACGTTCTGCTGCCTGCAACATCCTCCAGCATGACCAATTTGGCATTGGGTCAGTAATGGTGTGGGGTGGCATTTCTTTGGGGGGCCGCACAGCCCTCCATGTGCTCGCCAGAGGTAGCCTGACTGCCATTAGGTACCGAGATGAGATCCTCAGACTCCTTGTGAGACCATATGCTGGTGCGGTTGGCCCTGGGTTCCTCCTAATGTAAGACAATGCTAGACCTCATGTGGCTGGAGTGTGTCAATTCATGCAAGACAAAGTCATTGATGCTATGGACTGGCCCGCCTGTTCCCCAGACGTGAATCCAATTGAGCACATCTGGGACATCATGTCTCGCTCCATCCACCAACCTATCCAGGAGTTGGCAGATGCTTTAGTCCAGGTCTGGGAGGAGATCCCTCAGGCACGTGGAGGCCACACACACACTACTGAGCCTCATTTTGACTTGTTTTAAGGACAAATTTAAAAATAAATTGGGGGAAAAACTCCTTGAAACTGCTTAGATTTTAGCAACAAAAAAGAAAAAGAAAACCACTGAAATAAAACTTACATTTGTGTGTGATAGTTTTGAATCCTCTTATGTAATCTGTGATATTTTTAAAATCTTGTTTTAGATAATTACATACCAGCCGCATACATATTTAAAGAGGTCATAAACATACCAGTGAGGATGATGGTGATTCATAAGCTTCTGAGTCATCAAGGGAGAGGCGGTTGTCGATTTGAAGCTGCATTTGAAAGAGTGGGGACACAGAAACTAAATGAAAGTTCAAGTTATTCACTTAGAAGTGGCGGTTTGCAAGATGTTAAAGAAAAAAGATAAAGACATAGCAGTGCTGACTTCTACAAGACTAAAAGGAAAGAAGAAAGTATATAATAAAAACAATTTATGAACATTTCAGTTGAAATGAACAGATTAGGTAACTTTTTATGTGTACTCATTCGCCTGCAGGTCCTCGATATGTGGTTCAAATAGGAGACAAGGTTATTGATTACAATGAGGACTTCCGTCTATTCCTGGCAACACGGAATCCCAATCCCTACATCCCTCCTGACGCTGCCTCTGTGGTTACAGAGGTCAACTTCACTACCACCAGGGCAGGGTTGCGAGGACAGGTATTCCCAGCTGACCCACACTCAAACATTTACACCCACGTAATCTACTCTGGCAACCCAGCCCCTGGCCAATTTGTAAAATGAAAAAAACTCACTTTGTAGTTTCAAAATGTGCTGCAGATTTTCCTTTTTACAACTGGCAGATTTACTTAATGTGCTTAGTGAATGAAGTGACTTTACCTTGGAAAGATGCATCACTTCAATCTATTTCTTGTACAAACTGTTCTAGTCATACTTCTGTTGTTACTGCGAACAGTAACATAACAGTCTTATTGTCTCCGCTTACCTGTTTGTGTTTGTATCAGCTGCTAGCTTTGACCATCCAGCAAGAGAAGCCAGAATTGGAGACAGAGAAAACAAGATTACTGCAACAAGAAGAGGACAAGAAGATACAGTTGGCTCAGCTGGAAGAATCTCTATTAGAGGTACAGTCACTGACATACAACACACACATTCCATACATATTATTCTGCACTGTTTAATGAGTAGGTAATACTTGGCTAACTGTACTGGACAACACAGTGTTCCTAGTTCCCTCTGCAAGCCTAAGGAGGGTGTAGAAAAAATAACGAGACTGTGTGTACAAAGCAAGCAGGAGTGGTTGGTTGGCCCGTGACCTGTTTCCCTGCCCAATGTTTCTGATGGAGAACTCCACCACAGCCAGAAGCACCACTACCCGTTACCTCATGTCTCTGGGATGCTGGAAAAGTGCTTTTTCTTCTCTAACACCCATCCACCGCTTAAGGGGGGCTTTCATGACTGTACTTCTGCTTTGCTGTTTAGTTCTATGTGTGTGTGGATGTTTGTACATTAAACACTCAGAAAATATTTTATGATGTTATAGCTAAGTAAATCCTATGCAACAGTGGCCAGTATTTGCACATAATTATAGCTCTACATTAATTTATTAAAAGACTTCTGGCTTAAATTTTAGTTTTTGTTGATATTTTTTTGTTTGAGAATGAGGAATCTTTTTTGTATCTGGAGGTAAAATAGTGATTATGATTAGAATCACAGATATTTGACAATCTTCCCAAACCAAACATAAATAATTTCTAAACACTATAGGCAACAATGGCCCAAGTTCAGAACCCTGTAGCACCCCACATGTTACATTCAGTAACTCACACTCTGTATCATTAATATGTACAAACTCATAACTGTTATCTAAATAGCTTCTCACCCAATTTTGGGCAAGTCCCCTGATACCGTACTTATATAATTTAATTAGGAGCAGTTTCTGATGAACAGTATTGAATGCTTTCTGTAAATCCTATAAAACTGCATCCGTATGTTCCCTATTTTGCAGTAGCATCAGTAATTTGTTTGACAAAATGCATCAGAGCCAGTGAAGCGGCCTGTTTTTTCCTAATACCATATTGATGGTTACAAATAATATTGTGATTACTGAGGTAAAAGTGAGATTAGCCATAATTTGATGTTCATCACCTGATTTATAAAGAGGAATCACTTTAGCTATTTTCACTTGTGAAGGAAATTTTCCAGTCATCAGGGACAAAATACAGATTTAAGAAAAAGGGTGTACGATCAATAACTGTTTTAACTAAAACTATGGTGAGACTGTTCCAGTGAGTTGATTTTTTTTTTTGTTTTTGAATTCATGTGCAATGTCAAAAATTTCATTTTTGTCAGTTTCTGTAATTTACATAGAATTTTTTTTAAATCATGATCGGTAGGAGATACAATGGGTTTAGCTATATAATTTTTTCAATGTCAACAAAATCATTAAATCTCTGGGCGATAACATTTTTATCAAAAATTGTTTCACTATCACAATTTAAATAAGATGTGATAATGAAACTATTTTTTGCGCAGTCTAAGGGAACGCGCACACATGCACACACACAGATAATGCCAAGACCCGGATGTCAGTGCTTCAGGGGTACTAGACATGTAATTATTCTTGAATTGTAGGAGCATATTCAACTTGACATTTCCATGCTCCACTGGCTTCTCATCAATTTTACTTGAATTTATTTGAATAAATTTATCACTTCATTTCAGTGAATAGATTTCACAAGATTGTGAGGAAGAGTCATAGCACCCAATGAGCTCTTATTTAAAATAATTTTAAATACCTTACAGGAAGCTGTTACAGCCCATACATCTTTTTCTCTCTTCGCTTTTATCAGATCACAGACATCAGCCAAATGACAGAAACATGACAACATATTCTCTCCTCTATGAGAGACTTCTAATGGTGTGAATTTCTTAGCCCTCTTTATGCCTTCCTTTTTACTTATCTATTACAATTTGTATGTCTGTATTTTTCTTCATGTCAGACTTTGGCCACAGCTCAGGGTAATATACTGGAGAACAGGGAGCTGATAGACAGTCTGAACCAGACCAAAGCCAGCAGCGCCCTGATCCAGGAGTCGCTGGTGGAATCACACAGACTGCAGGCATCCTTGGACCAGGTACTGCATGTCAGCCATGCATACAACAACACACACATGCATGAACACCCACAGACTATGTCAATTTGTGTATGTTAACTGGTGTACTTACAGGTTTTTAGATAGTTACCTTATGTTGTAACTTATGCTGTAGTTTCCCTGAATCCCTGTAACACAGCGTCTAGGCACACACACAAATTTTAAACAAAGGCATGCCACTCAGGGCTACAGGATTGGGCATGGTTACTGTTTCTTTACAAAAACATACATTTAACAACTGCAATGTCTTACACAGAAATTCTAAATCTAGCAGCACCAACTCCTAGACAAAAGGAAGTGAGACAAATTTTTATTATCTGCAAGACAGTCAGCAGCTCAGACTCAGTCCAGTGGGGCTGACATCCATGATCCAGTCAGAAATGATAAACTCTGGTTCTGGCTCTGGTGCCTGGGGGTGGCCCCCTCTCTTGAGGTTGGACAGGTTGGTTATTGCTGGGGGTTCTGGGCTTGCCTGGGTATGCTGCCACAGGGTGGGTTTGGGACATGCCCTGGTGTCTGGTTTCCGCCCTGGAACTCAGGGTATGGCCCGGGGGCAGGAGGGGTATAAGGGTATAAAGGGAGGCTGAGTGGGACTTGGGGATCGTAGGGGGAGAAACTGGGATATGCAGACTTAGAGGTTTGTGTATGCGTGTAGGTGTGTGTATATTTGTCAGGATGAGCGGGATATGGGTGTGTATGTGGGATCACATGCACATGCCTCTGGGCTCTTGAGGCCCTGGGCCCTTCGCTCTGCCTGCCCTGGATGGCCGGTGCCTGGTGGGGTCGGCGGCTGCCAATCTTGGCCCACCTTGGCCTGTGCCCTGTGACCACTGGGGATCTGGCCGGGGCCTTCCTCTGCCACCCTTGGGGTGGGTCCGGGGTTGTCTTTGTGGTGCGATGGCTTGGGTTCATGCTCTGGGCAGCTGGTCGCCCGGGTCTCTGGGCCGCCCTAGTCTGCCTCTAGCCTCCATAGAGGCGTGGTCACATTTGCATGATCACACTCATCTCTGCTCACTCATCATTCCTCATACTCTGCATGCTGACACAGTCACTGAATTGTCAGTGGGTACACTAAGAGCTACTTTTTTATTTATTTTTTGTTGTGTGTGTGTGTGTGTGTGTCTTTCATACTTTGGTTGTTGTCGTGATATACCTTGTTGTTGCTGTCAAGGTTATTTTATTTATTTGTTTATGTTTTTAGAAACTCCTGATGATTGACAGCTTAGTTTACTTGTAAAAGCTGTAAGAAATTCTCTGTTGTGTTTTTGTACAGGTGTAGCAGTTGGTTGTCTGGTGTTAGGTTGAATTGAAGGGTTGTGGCTTCAGTCTACTGTATCTTTGTCTTCTCTTCCTTTTTCTACTTTCCTTTTTACTTCTGTTCATTTTTTTCTGTCCCCTCTGGTCAGGTCCAGCAAGATTACATAAATTCCATAAATCCAAATAAATAAGATAAAACAATATATTTAAATAATTATAGAAATAAAACATTAGATTATAAAGAGGATCCTTATCCTTTTCTCTGTTGAAGTAGTTTAGTGCTGCTTGTAGTAGTGTTTATTAGTAGTAAGTAACACAACAGCATATTATATTAAATACTTCATTATATTCTATAGTGTTCATAATATTTTCTATTATTTAAAGTTTTCTCATATGTGGACAACAACAGACACACAAGCTCAGAGCCAGTCACATGCTGCTGCAAACCTCCGACTACACAGTTGTAGAAGTGAGGACTTTTTGCAGATGCATTACAACATCATACTCTAGGGTGCAGTGTTACACCAGGACTGATGTTGTACTTTTCTCTCAGTTGTTGCTATTTATTCATCATCTCTTTTCTTTTTCTTTCTCACATGCACCTCCTGTTATTCTCACATTTCCTGTTCCATCACATCTCATGCTGTCTGTTCTCCTTTTTCTTTCTCTCTTCATCCTTTTTGAAATATTTTCCTGTTCTACTTCTCTGCATTTCATCCCCATATCAATCACTGTATCTGTCATCCATCTGTTGTATTCTTTGTGAATCTCAACATATGCGCTTCTTTTTTTCTTCTGCCTTTTGGTTTAATCTTTTCTACTATTTTTGTCCTTCATGTTTGGGTGGTTGTATTTATTTATTTTTCTTTTTCTCCCATTACTTTTCTTAATTCTAGGAGCGGGATGCCTACCTACCTCTTGCAGAGAGTGCCAGCAAGATGTATTTCGTCATCACAGACTTGTCAAAGATCAACAATATGTACCGCTTCAGTCTCGCTTCTTTTCTGCGACTCTTCCAAAGGGCTCTTCAGGCCAAGAAGGTAACCGGATCCTACAAAAAAACACCTATTACTCACCAGTAACTTGATAAACTGTTAAAAGTTTTCTTCTTCATAGAATTCCACAGATTTGTCATCCTTAAATTTGTCCTTGAACTGAAAGCAACATATATATTGCCACACAATAAAACCTGGATAAGATAATAATTTACCAATGCTCCCCCACAATGGATAAAAGTCAACTTTTTGTTATTAAAAGAATTTGCAGACAAAAATAACATGCATAAGGGGAGGTTGTATTTCATAATTTGTTACACAGAATAGAAATAAAACACAGATAAAAATGCCAAAAAACACATTACACATATTAATTTGGAGGAATGGAAATGCATTTTTACCCATTCACTAGACAACATACAGGTTTAGCATATTCAGACTATTTAAAAATGATTATTTTTCTGTTTATAAATATATCTGTTCTTTATTCGACTGTAGGTGTTTCGGGTTTTAATAATTTTGTTTTAATGTATTTTTTTTTTCTAGTCTTTGTGTTAATTTCTTGTCAGATTGTCCCAGCCTTAACCTGATGTTGTTTCAATGAGATCACGGCATAATAGAATAGTTTCTGGGTAATGTCATCAAAGGTGGAATACACGATTATTTTTGGATGTTCATTAATTGTCTTTTGTGTAAACACTTAATTTTGCAGTGGCATACTGTGTTAATGTAAAATCAGATGTTTCACATAGTGATAATCTACAAGTTCTGTACTCTGCTGATGGTGAACTATATGTGGCTTTGAGAAATGTTAATTTCTGAACTGCTCTCTGTCCACATACAAGATTGGAAAACACACCTGTGAGATCATTTGACCATTCGGTGTTCTCATATATGGGTCAGTAGTATTTATTTACACTGTCCGTTCTCTGTATCAGGTCATGCAGTTGCTCAGTAGTGGTCATGGTCAAAGCTAACACTGTTATCATACCAGCCACAGTCCATGATTAAGGTAGCTGTCACTCATGTGTCAAAGACTTTGTTTACATATGGTGCCTTTCTTATTAAATGTTTTAGGTTGTAAAGCAGCCTTGTCATACATGTTTTTTCATTTAATGAGCCCTACGAAAGTTGCTACTGATCAAGTCTAATACGGAGAGCAGAAACACAAAATCTCATTACCACGTAAGCTTATTCAGAAATACAAAAAAAAATAGATACAGTTTTATGCAATAGTTTGGCAATTTTGGGAAATGCATTTACATACCCCCCTGCAGAGAGAATTGGGAACTTGAAAGAAAGACTAGCAGAGAAATCAGGGGAAATGGCTAACCCTTCTCTGTCCAGCAGTAACAAATTACTGAACCTCAAAAGCTCACTGATTGACACTTTACTTCCTGTTGGTGGATGTGGTTGCCTGGTAACTGTTCAGAGGCAAAACTCAATCAGCACAAACCCTCCATAATTTACTTCCCAGTGAATTTCACCAAATGTCAAACTGTTTCTTCAAACGTCAATGTGCTTGGGAATGGCACAGGGTCATTGGTCACTATTCATCTCCCTTGCCGGGTAGGATTGATAGAAACAAAAACCCCTCTCTGTAGGTTGGGTTACTTAACTGATAGAACAGCACTCATCCTGTTGATGTCTACTGTATTGTGTCCCTCACTGTACCCAATGACCCTTTTATTAAAATGCAATAGTACATGGAAAGGACATTTTTGTGTAGTTGGCATGGCAGAAAATAGTCATTTTTAGTGTATATTTCACTTTCCTAATTATGTAGCTGTAGCAAAAATTACATTCTTATTGTTTATTGTTCAGTCATTGTTTATGTTTACTAGAAGGTTTACTAATTAAAAATAAATTGAATGCAAGATGATAAATTTCAGTGGAACTAGAGAGAATGTTTACCTTTGGGTTAATATATATTTTTTAATCAAATAACCTTAACACCATGCAGTTATTTGAATTTTTTATGTAATACATTTCACTTGAAGTCAGCTTGCTCTGGATCCCAGTTACACTGTTTTCATTATCAAATTAATTCCAGTGTGACCTGTATCACTGAACAACACCTCAGACTGGCTGCCACACTGCGGTTCTCCATGAGTCCTAAATACTGACTGATAACTAGAACATACACACACACACACACACACACACACACACACACACACACACACACACACACACACGCACGCACACACACACACACACACACACACACACACACACACACCACAACACATTGAAAAACAGACATTGAGTTGTGAGACTGAGTGCTAATTCCCCAAATCCTGTGGATTGTCAGAGCCACTGCTGTCATCCAGCAGTGTCACCTGACAGCATCAGCTTGTCACCACCATTACATGCGTGTATGTGTGTGAAGGTCGGCTTGTGGACACAATCAGCAACTGTGGTCAGAATAGGTGCTCTGATTCATGGACTTTGCCTCCCTTTATGTCTTTCTGTTGTTTGTTGTATTGAGTGAGCAAGTTTAATTTGCCATGAGCTGCAGATGGTTCCTGGGATATGGAAGAGGACTTTACCCTCCCACAGCTGACCTAACACACTCCTGTTTGCTTATACACCCAGATTCACATCGCCAAACACACACACACACACACACACACACACACACACACACACACACACACACACACACACACACACACACACACACACACACACACACATCAGAAAGCACACTCATTGTTCAGTATATGATTGTGTACTGTATTCATTAAATGAAACTTTTACTTACAAATCTTGAGTGTCCATATGAATTACATTTTGAAAAATACTTTATACACATTGTACAAATTTATAGTATAGTACAGGGAACAATCCTGGAAGCCTTTGGGGGAAATTTTAAAAGTCATTTTATTATAGTCTGATTCCTGTGTGGTAAGTAGTGCGTCAGAGAAGGACAAGGAAACTATGTGGAAAACAATAAACAAGGACAAGTAAACTGCATGTATTTACTACTCTTGAACAATCCTGAGACAACAAAGCTTCCCTGATGTGACCAAAACAAAAGAGTACTTTTAATATGATGTTTAATACACAATTAGCTTGGGTAAAAGGATTACACACCGACACATGAAGTAAACCCCCTGAATCTCATTAATATTCGTGTCTAACATGTTCTCACCCGGTTTAATGGCCCATGCTCTTTAACTTACAAAATCTATGTGTTTGTGTACATTTTAGGAAGAAGAAAATACTGAAGCCAGGATTGCTGCTCTGGAGGCCAACTTGAAGAATATGGTGTATGAATATGTTTGCCGGTCACTTTTCAAGGTATTACACAGACATAGACACAGATAGGGAGTAAATGGGGTTTTGGCATCTCTAAAAATTCACTCTGATGATGTGTTCCAGTAACAAGTGGGTTGTGACTACAAGTGAAGTATTCTCCTGACTGCAAAATGTGGACAGCTTGTTCCGAAACACTTTTCTTAAAACAAGGCTTTTATTCAAAGAATATGTTGTTTGTACAAAACACAAAAAACAACCATAAACTCACAGCCTTTATGAGCCAAAGAAATGCCTCCATTTTCCACCTACAGAGAAATTCTTTTGCCAAGATCCTTTCAGAATTTAAGTTCAACAGCTACAATTTTACATACAGTACCATACTCTAAACTGAAAAAAGGATTGGACGAAAAAGTATTTCTATCCCACTATCATCATAATTTGATATGTTTATTTTTCCCTCAGATAAAGATGCAGCATTTTAACTGAGAGACTGAAGTTTGGGCCTTTAAATAGTAATGAAGCTGGTTGTTTCCACCTTCTGCAGATGCACTACAATTAGAATATATTCTGTATTATAAAGCAGTTATATAGCAGTATTCCTACACAGCATTTAATCCAAGAGGCACAATCAGATATTCACAAGATATATTTGCTCACTCCTACAATGTAGCCTCTACAGCAACACTAATGAAGTGTCAAATATTGAACCACAGAGCAATCATTGCATCGATCTCGCAGTAACTGTTTAATGTAATTTCTTTGTTTGTGTGTTTGTATGTGCATTGTCAAGCAGTAAGAATTGCTCATAATTACAGATTACATAACAAATTTGCTCAGCTGCTACACCCAAACACACGTGCATACATGTGGACATCAGTTCTGTTATTAGCACAGAGGAAATATTGGACTAGATTATCAGCTGTGCTGCGTTAGAGATAACTTTGAACAGCTGAGAGGAAGGATGGCAGGGTCCAATCAACAGATAAAGGCTGATAACGAGTGAGAAAGAACAAATTAAAGCAGGTTTAATGTGAGGAAAAGGAGTCTGAATGGAGAAAAAGCTCAGCATAAGAAGAAAGAACAAACTTGTATTGCACATCTTTAAAAAAGGAATGTAAAATCTGTCTTCCATAGTTTTTCCCTTTGAAACATCGGCGTATACTTATGAGATCAAAATTGTAACAGCAGTTTGAATTGTAGTGACGTGCTACAGCAAGGCACTTTCCTGGTTTTACTGTCTATTGAGGGTCTTTTTCTGTTAAACTATCAGCAGTATCACTCTTCTGGCTTTCTGTCAGGCACATACATGCACACTCTCAAAATCCCAATGGCACATTCACACACGTTTTTAGTTTTTTTTAAATCAGACTTATATGCCTGATTTTATGTTCAGCTGCATTTTTTGTACCTTTGGTGGATGGAAAGCAAGTTGGGAGCTTGGTTGAATTCATGCAGAGTTTGGATCAAGAGATGAATCATGCAGAGGGTCGAAAAGAGGGCATGGCAGTGTAGAGCTTTGGTCTAAATCTAACCTGAAGATTAACCTCACAGCAGGTTCTACATTTGGTCTGTGACAGTACAGAACATATTAGATGATTAAAAGATGTGGTGTGAAATATGTAGAAACATTTATTGTCTTACAAGAAAGGTATTGTTATTTTTCATTTGTATATTTTGTTGGATTTATACATTTGTTGATGTCCAGTTGTCCACCACAGAGGAAAACGAAAGAAAATTCTCACAGTTTAAGTGAAAGCCTAGTCTATAGCTCAACAGCGAGTGTAACTGCTGGGAGGGACAGGTATAAAAGTAACTATACCTGCAGCTAAGGTGTGAAAGAGTCTGAAACCTATAATTTGCCATAGAAAAAGACAAATGTGTTAGTGTGTGGGTGTGACTGTAGGTGTGTGCTTACAGATTGTGAAAATGCCTTAAACCAGGGATATCATGGGTCATAGGGCTTGGTGTTAGTTTCCCCTGTGGCTTGGTCTTCCACTTACACATAAGATTGAAGACTCAATTGCACTCTGAAGAAGAACTTCAGCATCATTTCTCAAGCTCTTCTCAGTAATACATAAACCTGAACTATCTCATTTCATCTCTAGATGCTGATGTTCATTGCATGTTCTCTGACTGGTTATCACAGTTTAAATAACCATCCAGCAAACACATCTGAATGATTGCAGCCACTATGGTTGCCAAAGAAGTGTACTTAAAGAGAAATTATCTCCCTTACCTATCTGATTTGATACATAAGAGATTTTACCGACTACTGCTACGAAAGGGCCAAACTGGTTCAATGATGTGGTTGTTTAACTTTTGGAACTTTACAAAACACACTGTAGAGATATGTTTACTCATTATGCTAATTCTAATTTGGTTGTCCTTGCTAGATGGTTGTTAAGTGCATGACAACCACAGAAGTAATGTGTCTGTAGAGATACTGTCACTGTAGAAGCTTGCAAGACACTTATGCAATGCAGTTTGTTGGCCATTAATATTACAGAGGTCAATTAAAAAAAACACACACACACAACTCAAATAATTAAGAAAGTAATAAATCCACAGCATTCAGCTTTACTGTTTCAGTAGAAATCTCTTGGTTACTGTCTCTTGGCTTCGTTCTGTGTGGGAGTGGGATAAGCATCTTGATTAATGGCCGCATGTGTTATCTCTATTCAGATTCTACCAGCAGATGTGAAAGGCAGTTAGGGAGGAACAGCCATGGAGTGTGTAGGGATGATGCAGCAGCCTCTGCAGTGCTTGGAGCCCCTGAGGCTTTTTTCTTTCTTTTTTTTGTCCAGTTCTAACAATCTTTTACAAATTCTGCAGGCTGAGATGCTTAACATAAGAGGCTACATCCATTTTTAAGTCTAGCTGGCAGACAAACCTTATGTTTTTTTATTTCTTTAGTTTGGACAAAGCCGAATATGATGTTGTCTTATGTGGTATAATTATAGATTAAATATGAAGATTTCTTCTTATCTCTGTCTCAGGCTGACCAGCTGATGTTTGCCATGTACTTTGTGAAAGGCATGTACCACCACCTCATCCAGGAAAATGTGAGTGATTTTGGATATATTTTAGGGGAGGATTATGGATTTTAACGACCAATTAAAAAATAGAGATTCTTTCTTTGAGCATGCCAGATGTCATCCCTCACCTCACTGTTTGTTGTAGGAGTGGGATGTCTTCACTGGATCAATTGTAGGAGACATGTTTAAGAAAGAGGCAAGTGTGTAGTTTTGTTTTTTTTTTTTTTTTTTTTTTTAAGAAAACAAACAAATAAACAAAAAAAGACATATTTTTCTGTCTTTCCTTTCCTTTTTAACAGGAGTTCCTATCTTGGATTGATCAGGAAAGGCATGGAGCAGTGGTCATTTTAAAAGTAAATACACTGAAATGTACCAAATCAATGCAACATTTCTTCAGTGTTAAATGGTAAAATTCTTTCACTGTAGATTGTAAATGCAGTGACTTTTAAAAGCACAACAATAACTGTTTGAAAGTTTTTTCAATAAAAGATATTTATGTTTGAAATCTAATGTCATTAGACATCCTTACTGAACAAAAGATATCTACTCATGTAATGTGATGACTCTCATCCTTTTAACTTGTACCACCTCTCTTTTACAGGTTACATTCCCAGCTCTCTACCAGACCCTGTGTTTGAGCAACTCAGACCTTTGGCTGTCCTTCTTGCAAAGCTCACAGTGTGAACAGGAAATCCCATCCTCCATTGCCAAGAAGATTAGTCTCTTCCAGCAGGTCAGCTTTCACTTAACTCCTTCACTGTGTGGCACTGAAACTAAATTATATTTCCCCCTTTTTTAGGGTTAAAAAAAGCTTTTAGTGATGTTTTTGATAAATTGTTCTGCTGTGATTAAAAAAATCATATATTATTTTTTAGAATGGATAGTGTGAGGCATCTTTCATTATCTAGACATTTTGCATATATTTACATCACTTGATTCACAGATCTAATTTTCACTTTTTAAGGTGTTCATGGAAGGATTTCTGCATTTTATGTTTCAGATTCATCTCATTATCCAACAAACATAAGTGTTACATGTCATTTGTGTGCAAACCAAGGACAAAGAAGTTTAACTAAATTTGTTCTGTTAGCATGAAACATTAAATGTACAGCTACATACAAATTGAATGGCAGTAGTAGTTACTTATGTTTTTAACTACTTTTGTTTTTTCACAGTTAGTAAGAAAACTGTCTTTAAACAATAGAATTTCAGACAGAACACCCCCCTAATGCTTTGAGATTGATTAAAGATTTAGCTAATCTCAGTACAAAGTTCAGTTGATTTGCTCATTTGCATTGTACATTGTGCACTTAAATCAAGTCAACTCACAGCCTTTAAGAGCTTGACAGTGGCTTTGAAAGCTAAAATGTTTCAGTATGTGACAGAGTCCTTCCACATAAAGGAGTTGGACCTTTTGTTTAACAAGAGTTATTAAAAACCTGCAGTTTCTTTCCCCCTCACTTTATTTTTGTTCTCTCCTCTCTCCAGCTCTTATTGGTTCAGGCAGTCAGACCCGACCGGCTGCAGAGCGCCATGACTGCCTTTGCCTCCCGTGCCCTGGGTAAGTGTTTCTTTTGTTGTTTTTATTTCTCCTCATATTCATCAGCATTTGAAAGGGTTCGAGGTCTGTTTCATTCTACTGCCTTGCACCAGAGTAACACATACAAATATTCATTTTCACTTTTTCTATTATAAAAGAGCAGGTAGCACATCAAATGTACAATAAGGAATTAAAATTTTAGCAACATTGACAAGGCTTCTTTTTCACCTTTATTTATCAGAGTAAGAGTCAAAATGCACATAGGTACTTCTCAATATACCTTTTAAACTCACTGTTGAACATACAAACAAAAAAATTGCCTGAAATGATGAAATAATGTTTCCCTTTATACAAAACAAGTCAAGAATGATGAGCTGTTGAAAGTGTGAACAAGATCTTCTTTTTTTCCACAATCACACTTTGATTTAGTGGATTTGATTGAGATGGGATAATGGCAGATAAGGATTATGAGTGAATGGCTTCCTTTCCCCCTTCAGGCTATTTTACCTTTGCACACATTCTGCTGTGTAGAGGTATGATTTGTTCTCTCTACTCCAGCCAAATGTTCTTAGATAGGGACATTACTGTGGAAATCTGAGCCATATTTTCCACTTCAGCTGTGTTATCTTTTATTATAAGATTTTTCTCTCGATCTTTTTTTAACATGTCTTTCAACTCTTTGAGCATGCCGCTTTCCTTGAGTAAATGCCACAAAAACGTATACACACACACACACACACATCCGTCTGTCTGTTCTGCTTTTTCAATGTCTGCCTTTCTTCCATGCAAAGACAAACACAGACAGAAATCCACTTCTTACACGCACACAGTTATGATCTCTAAAAAGTGGTAGCTTTCCTGTTTGCTTTATTCAGTCCAGATAATCCTGTGTTTGCTGGATTCTGACTGCACTGAATGTGAAGCTAATAGCTGGCGTCAAATGAAACGGCTATTCATGTTTCCAAACAAACATGTAAAATCAGTGACAAATGTGAACGATTGACACCTAGCGGTTGTGGTTTGTGTGAGTGGTTTTTGTGCAGTACATTGAGTAGCCTATGTATGAAATTTGCTACATAAAAAAGATTAGCTTGGCCTTGCCTTGCCTAGTGACAAATATACAGTATATATAGTATATAGATTGAGGTGTGTATTTTTATAATACTCTTGTTGCATGGTTTGGTCTCATAACCCATCAAATTAGTCATGAAGAATCTTCTTTCATTTTGCCACAACAACAGGAATTTCAGTATAAAACAAGCTGAAGTACTCAAAAAGGCCAGAGTAAACCAAGGCCAAAGACTCATCAAATGTCCATTTTTATCCTGTTTGAGCTGACCCCATCATGGGCCTGTGTTGCTTACAAGCTGAGGTGTGCCTACTGCAGACTACTCCCAAAGGATCTTTCAGCAATCATACGGTCAAACTAGACGAACCTTCTGGTTGTCTTACCTGAGTACGCACACCTGCCGATCACTGAACTCATCTGTCACTTCCTGTTTCAGCCATTCATCTGTGATGCTGAAGAGACATCAAGAAGGAGTTTTAGACAAAGAGCAGTAAGAACTTCAGGACAGGTGTTACTGTTTAAAAATGTAGAGGAGTTATCTGGTGTCATGAGTAAAAATTGACTAATGCCACCTAATTTCATGTAATTATCACTAATAAGTCGAATTTGTGACCATGTGAAAAATTAAATGCAAGCTGTGGCTTCTAATAGTGAAAAAATCATTTTCATGGGTTGACAAGTCATTAAAGAGCTAGCAAATAAAAAGTACATAACAGTAATTTGCTTAAATGGAGTAAAAGTAGATCATAAGTGAAGTCCACCATGCAAATAAAGTTAGGTACGAAGAGGAGATGAACACCAGCTACTTTAGGCTGATAGCAGGATTGGTAAAGTCCTGATGATAAAACCATCAAACATACATGACCTGCACACTTTGGAGACTTTGGCTGTTCGTCATCAGGCTCTTCTGTTTGTCTGTATCAACCAAGTCATGCTGATGCCTTGACCTCCTGTGCATGCATACATGTGAAAAAACAAGATACACCTTCTCTTGATTTTTTTTTATTAAGATTATACTCATTAGGACAGAATTCAAAGCCATCTGATTCTTACTAGGTTTTGAAACTGTAAATGCAACTTCAGATGAAAACCAACAGATGACACATCACAATGTATCGTTATTTACTGAATGAATGGAAAGAGAAAAAGAACTAATCGGTGTGCGAAGAACTTAGGTACAGTCTTTCTGCTTTCTTAGGAATTACATGAATAAGTAGAAACCTGGTATGGCGGATGAAATGCACTTAATTAACCAATCAACAGCAAATGTGAGTACTTCTATAAAAGCTTTGGCAGTTTACTGGTCTGGAGCATTCAGGTGTGTGTTAACACAATGATGAGAGGGGAAAGCATCAGCAGTGAGTTCAGAGCAGAAATAGTTTCTGACCATCATCCTGGGAAGGGTTATAAGGTGATTCCAAAACAATTTGGAACCCATCATTCCACAATGAAGAATATTACACACAAGTAGAAAAAATTCATAACAGCCATTGATCTGCCCAGAAATGGACATCACAGCCAGTTCACCTCAATGCAGCACCATGCAGTGCTCAGAGAAACTGGTAAAAACCCAAGCACTAAACCTTAGAACATACAGACCACAGTTAGCATTGTTGTTAAATGTTAAAGTTTATGACACAAAAATGAGGACAAAAAGACTGAGGCAGTATGGCTTGTTCGAAAGCCCGTTCTCTAAAAATAACACGACAGCATAGCTTAATGTTTGCAAAGTCACATCTGAACACACCACAAGACTCAAAAAACAGTGTCATTTGGACAGACAAGAGAAAAGTGGAGAAAGTTTGGCTGTAATCCAAAGCACCAGGTTTGGAGAAAACTAAGCGTAAAGCATATCTGCACAAATGCGACACCCCAACTGTCCAACATGCGCTTGAGAGCTGATGGTTTGGGCTTGTTTTGCAGACAGAAACTTGGCACCTTGCTGTCATTGGTAAACCTTGGAGTTCATAGTTGACTCAAAGTATTCTAAAGTCAAATGTGAGGCCATCTGTTCTACAGCAAGAACTTGGTCAGAGACCAATCGTGTCAAACAGAAAACCATTACTTCAAGTTATTGCTGCTAGAGGTAGTCCTACAAGTCCATACACTGCTTCTGTATTTGGATTAGTTTTCTTAGATAAATTATGCTCTTATGTTTACTTAATTCCCCATTTTTTTGGTTAAAGACTTGGTAAAGACCTAAGACATGGTTAAGATCTGGCAAATGTTTTATGTTTTTATACATAACTCATGAAAAATTTTTAGAATTGTAACATGATGAACTTTCTCTTTTTGCTGTCTTTTACCTGCATAAATGGTCTATATCCATGTAGTTTAGCTATTATCTGGCAGTCAGAGAAGAAAACTTGAATGATTCTTGTGTGTATGAGTGCTGCTTGTTAGGTGTGTAGAACTCCCTTGCTTGGATGAGCAGAAATAGATGTTAAAGTGCTTGTTGGACATGCTCATGCCACTCATGATCCAGTTAGTCACAAAGGGTAAATATAAGTTTCCAGAGGATAGTATTAAAATATAAATATATTTCCACAAAAGCTGTAACTCTGATTAAATTAAACACAGATGCCAAATAAAGCCATGGAACCAATTTACAATACTCATAAACTCAAAATCCCATGAACATTATAAAGATTTCAGTGCTATGTAAATTCTAGGCTGACTTTAAAAAAATTAAAGTTCTCTGAAATGGTTCCACAATTATTAGGTATAGATGGTCACAGGTTGGTGAACCTCTTCCCATCTTTACATTTGAGGGGCTCTGCCTCTGTAAAATGCTCCTTTCATACCCAATATTGTTACTTACTTATTGGCTATTAACCTAATTACTAGTCAGACGCTCCTCCAGTTGGTTTTGATTTGTGCCAATTACGTTTCCACCTTTTTGCCACTCTTGTTCCAACTTTTTTTTAGATGCATTGCATGCAGTCACAAAATGAGCTAATATTCTCCATGAAAGGTGAAACATCTTAGTCACCTTAGTCAGATATGCTGTTTATATTCTGTTGTGAATAAAATATTGCTTAATGAGGTTTGCAAATCATTTCATTACGTTTTTTTTTTTTTTTTTTTACATTTTACACAGCATCCCAACATTTTTGGAATTAGAATTGTAAATAAATTAAAAATGCTGTATCTGCCTCAATTTATGACCTTCAAATGAAAAAATGCCTACTGCAGACAGACTGGAGGCCTTTTACCCTCACTGGAAACTGTGAAATAATACTTTATTGTGCATACTGAACCAATAAGAGTCAGAGTTAATATTGGCTCAGAAGAGTTGTGTCTGTGGAAGTTGTCAGCAATTGTGAGGTACTCAATTTATTTAAATATCTGTCCACTATGCCAGAAATTATATTGATTGTCAAGCTCAGGATTTTTGTCAAGGTCAGTAATGAACTGTCAGACTTCTTAAGGCCACAGCGACAAGGACTCCTCAAAGTGCCTGACATTATAAACATCTTGAACATTCACTCATGACAACTGAGCAAGTCCATTTGCTATTGAGGACCTTCAATTTGGTTGAAATGGCTACATCTAGAGACAGCGATTCAGTGGATCCTTAGTTTAGATTGTGTTGCCAATTAACTGTTAAATCTACATACTTGAATGACCATTTATCACTAAGTTTGCTTGCTAAAATATAGCTTCTTACTTGTTAGTTTTGTTGCACTTCATCCTCTGTCTGCCTTCCTCTGCCCCTCTGTTACACAACCCCAGTGTGGGGTATTTGATAGAATTTGTATCCACTATAATATCAATTGATTGCATCTGAATCATTTTGAGTCCTCAGGATTACCTTTAAGTTTAACTTTAATTATTTTCAGCAAAACCTTGGGCCGTTAAATTTCAAGACTCACAATCTGTCAACAAACTGCATACACGACGAATGCACGCACTTAAATTTGCCAGTCAAGTATTTCTCAACAGATCTGGTGTTAGAGTGTTAGTCTTAGCTGGGTTCACTCTGTGTGTGTATGTGAGCTCTCAGGGTTTTCGTGTCTCAAGGTGTTATTGAGTACTACTGTTGTCAGAAAAGGCAGACATTGTGGGGAAAAACAAGGGTGGCCACTTCATCGCCTGAAGCTGGTCAATATAAACAGAGGTGTATATTTATGGAGGTAACAGAGGCTTTGTACTGTCTCTCTGATATTTTTACTTTAGCATGTCACATATGTTTCACTTAAGACCTCAGGCAACTGTCAGTTTGTGAAAAAAATGCATATGCCTCTATAAATGCACAAATGAAAGTAGAAATCTATTAGCAAACTATTTTTTAACATGTTTCTCAATGCTTATGTTGCTCTTAAAATATAAAACTGCCCCGTGTGGCACTCAGACTCATGACCCTCTAAAATGAGGATTGAAGTGGCACTTTTTTAATGTGACGTTTAGTATTATTTTCCCTTCACAAACAATGGTTTAGTTTTTACTGTAATTACCCACAAGCCAGCATGCAAGAAGGGAATACAAGTCCTCATTTAAAGGTTAATTTACTATATTAAAGCATTAGTTCTATTTCACCAGTTCTGGACAAATCTGCTAACAGCATTTAATAAAATGACACATTTTCACTTTTCAGTAGGCATTTAAAATGCACAGTTAAAATGGAAGTTAAAGATTCCCTGTATGGACTCCATATGTCATCTGGTGACAGAGATGAAAATGATGCAGAAAAAATATCCATATATTAACCATCTAGTCCTACTACTATTAAAATATTTCATATTTCATTGAAGTTAATTTGTCTCATCCTCAATTAAAATTTTAAGTAATCTCTTTAATACAAGATAGGTTGTGCAACACATCTCTTGTGGACAGTTGTTTTTATTTCTAGCTTTCCTCCCATTATTCCCCCAACCATTAAGTATTGAGTAATGTAAACTGCTGTCTGGTGTAGAGTATGCTTTTTATTCCAGTTGGATTTTGATACTAATCTTATTATCTTGTCACTGTTTTTAATGTCAAGTCTGTTATTTTTATGGTTTTTATTATTGATTGATTAAAGTCTATCTATTGATCTTTGAGAAGTCGGATTACATAACAGCATATGTGGGTGTTACATGTGTACTTTCTGTCTTTACTCCATAGACTGTGGGTGTTAGACATACTATCTCTGTCGTAATTATTTTATTTAGCATGCTGGTTTATTCCTCGAAAGCCCAAGTGTCACATCTTATTCTCTTTTCTTGTTTGTCTGCGGGCAATTTTAATAAAACAAACATTCATGAGTACAGAGATTGTTCTTGATCTTCTTGAACCCCGTATGAACTCACGCACTAAGTGCATGTACAATGCATAGGGTAGGTGGGATTGCGTGTGGATCTGAATGAAAAATAACCTGAGACAGACAGATGGGAAAAAATAGAAAAGTAGGAAAGAAGAAGAAGATTTTGTGTGTATGCGTATGTGTTTTTGGCTCTAAATCAGTATGCTAATGAGGCATGGTCTGTAATCCTCTTACAGCTAATCTCACTCAATCCCTCCAGTCCAGGCTTGGGCACTGCTCACACACACAGGCATGCCTGAGTGAACACAACACACAGACACACACACATGCACATGGCAAAATACAAAATATTTTACGCATACATATACAACAATTTTAATAGAGCTTTAAAAAAAAAAAAAAAGGCTAAGAATGAAAATCTAAATGCTCATATTGTCAAAAGTTGTTTGACCACATGTCTGTTGGCCTCGACGGGAGAGTTTAAGCTTAAGAAAACTGGTACTGTCATCTTCTAGGTTCATCATTGCCCTGATTCCTGATTGTGTGTGATAAAGGGCCAAGGTGATCTTTGCTGTTCATAGGCAGAGGATGCTGGTCTGCAGCATGAATACTGATTATCTCTCCATGTCAAAGGCAGTTGTGTATGTATTTGTGCATGTTATCCAAATGTTTCTTTTCCTTCTTTTTTTTTATTATTGCAGACTGAAATCACAAGTGATGTGGTCAAATTCCTGTTTTTCTTATTGTTGCCATAGTGATGCAGCAAAAGGTCGTTCTGAGACCTTGTATGTACTTCAGTGCAGCACATTGCATTTTGTAGAAGACACCTAAAGAATGTTTATGCTGGGACATTTGCTTCGACTGGTGAGGACAGTTCCATGTGCATGTGAGAGGGGTATTTGCTAGATTCACAAGAAGCATTCAGTTAGAGATTTCTAACATATATGCTGAAGCTGTGTGTGCCTGTATCCCTGCATTTGTGTCACTATTAACTCATATCAGATATGCAAATCAATATATTACAGCAGAATCAAAACCTGACAAAATAGATGCAAAAATACTCACACACTTTGACACACTCATATGAGCCTGGCCACTCAACACCAAGGTAACATGGTGTAAGTCTGTTGTATGTGGTGAAATTAGATACCTATATAGCACTCAATGTGTAAAGAACAAATAACCATTCCAGTCGCTTTCTTTTTTAGTGTCCTTTTATGTTCTATTCACCCCCTTCCTCCATTTGCCAGTCTTACTCCCTTTCAAATACACTAAATGTATCTTTGCTGATGTTCATTACCCTTTTACTCAGTTCTACTCTTTTGTCCCTCTAGGAGCCTATATAGGTAGTATATCATTTTTACTATGACAGTAATTTGGATAATTATATTATAAATATAATATATATTTGTACCAGTTACCATATTTAACGAGCTCCTCAGTCCTTTAAGGGTTAAAGGAAAATGTTAAAAAGATGTCTTACAGATCTATCTTTCACACTCCTTGTTCTCATCATGTCTTCTTCTCCTGCTCTCTGCAGGTATGAGAGAGCTCTCCCCACCTCCTCTGAATCTGCGGCGTCTCTACACTGAAACAATGGAGTGGGAGCCAGTGTTAATCATCATCTCTCCAGGGGCAGACCCATCCCAGGAGCTTGCAGAACTAGCAGCAGAGACTGTTGGCAGGGACAGCTATCATGAGGTACTAAATGACAGAATGTTTGAAGTTAAAGTAGATTAACAAGTTCAAGGTTTTGTTTTTCTTTTCTTTTCGCAGACTAACAAAAGCTTGCTACTACTTCTTTAACATTTTTTTGTAAAACAGCTTTGGGGTATAACTGGGAATACCAGTAATACCTGTGGCCAGTGGAGTTATTCACTTGTAATTCATTTCACATATTCATTGGACCACCTTTACCTTTGATTATAGTATACATTCACTGCAGCAGTCTCCTTGTATGGGTGTTAAAAGTAAAATGTCATTACATTTCAATTACCCATGCATACATCTGATCAGCAATGGATGACTTCCTATTGTTTGGAAGCTCTATTGAGAATAATCTCACCTTGCTTCCTTGCTGAGTACAGACACTAATTAAAATACTGAGTCAGATTTCAGACCCCTAACATATGAGGAATTGCAAGGTAGAATGAAAATTTCCATCACACTGATTTAATTTCTTAGCCCCTGCCACATCCACCACTTTCTCTATTCGTCTAGATCTCCATGGGTCAGGGACAAGCTGATGTGGCCTTAGCCACACTCCGAGAATGTTCCCGAAATGGAGAGTGGCTTTGCCTGAAAAATCTTCATCTTGTCACAGTCTGGCTACCCCTACTGGAAAAAGTAAGTACTTATTGTGTGTGTATTTTTGTGTGAGGAAAAACTAGAGAGACAGCTGTTAATATGCATCTGTGTGTGTGTGTGTGTGTCTGACTTGATTTTTTAATTTTTCTGTTTCTCCCTGTACTTTAGGCTTTTTGCTTGATAATGAAGGGCAGTGTGGGATAATGCACTGTTTGTAATTAGCGAACAATTACACTTGAGAAAGACTATGGGCCTGATTTACTAAAATAAAGAGTGCAAAAATGTGTGTATGCAAATAGATTGCACATGCTGTTTCTTCATAATTTGCAAGTGATCAACTAAGAATGATTGCGCAATTGATAACAGGTGCAAGCAGCAGTATTCAAATGAGGATTCCACGTTTGTCAGAGTTTAGAAGGAGAACAGGAATGATTCAAACACAAAATGAAGCTGAGATAGAGATATTACTGGAAGAGGGAAATAAAACTATTGCCGAGCTCCAGTAAAGAAATCTGTATGTAAACGGAGTGAATTCAATATGGGGGAGTATTTGTTTAAAAGTAAATGCAGTTTTGCAAAACAAGAAGAACACTAGAGGAAGTTAAGAGGGGGTGGCAAGATATAAGACAAAGTAGAAAAGAAAAAAATTGCTTAAATAATAAAACATCGGCAAATAAGATAAATGGGAGGCCAGCAGAAGAGGTGCCTCTGAACTAGTGTTAATTTTATCAGCCATTTTTAAATTTAGTCTCAGTTTTAGTCCAGTTTCAATCATGCTTATTAGTTTTTATCACATTTAGTCAACCTCATCCTGTTTTTGTTTAGTCAAGTTTTAGTCGACTATAAGTCAAGCATTTTAGTCTTTATTTTAGTCCAAGAAAACATAGTTTTATTTGTTTAGTTTTAGTCAACAAAAACTGTAGTCAGGACAATTATTTTACCCTTTTACTTTTTTTGTCAGCAGATAATGTTGAACTTCGTTAGAAGTATATTACATTGTTAGTAGTTAGTAGAATATTGTTAAATGAAGTTTAACATTATTAAACTACATGTATCCATTTAAACCATATAATCAATTTAAAACTCATACTTAAAACAAAACTTTCTTATTTAATGCAGAAATAATTGCAGACATTATGTTTACATGCATTCATTTATATTAATGTTGATGCCATTTTACATCAAATGTCCTTGTGATGGTAACCTGAAGACAAACAGAACAGAATTTTATGTCACCAAATAAATACATTGGGATGCAAACTCCTACAATTCTACTTACTTTTATACCACATTTAGGCTATTTCATGTATGAAAATGTAGGTTAAAGTTGTTTCGAATTAAGTGTGGCTTATTATTTTATTTTATCTAGATCTAGATTTTAGAACATTTTAGTTTTTATCCTGTGTCCATGTGTAGCTGCTCAGGTGTTTTGTGTTCACCATAGTTCACTTGCAGCTCCTAGCTCATACTTCTGTCTGCTTTAATTAAACTTGCAATCCAACTGAAAACATAGTTGCCTGACCAGTATGACGTATCTAAGTTAGCATAAATTCAGCTTCAAACACAATTCTATCAACAAGTGGTCACTACATGCTAAGAAGCTAATGTAAGTTAGCTAGCCACACACAATATCAACAAGTTGCTGCAGCTGAGAGCTGTGTGTTGCTGGTGTTTTTGGACAGGGTTAGGGGTCTGTGCAGCACTGACTCCACATTGAAAAGAGTTAACTATGTTCATTCACGTCAGTCTCCAAAGTCTCCAATACTACCAGAAACTACAGAAAAGGTCGCTAGATTTGTCGCTAGTCGCTTTTGTGAAAAAAAAGGTTGCTATAGGGGTATGAGAACTCACTAAATATAGCGACAACTTCGCTAAGTTGGCAACACTGAGGGGGTGTGTCACTGTGTGTGTGGCGGAAGAGCCGAGGAGGAGGCGGAGGAGACAGGATTTGACAAAATCATATCGTATAATAATAATATAATTTTCGTCTCATCTTTGTTCGTGAACTAAAATGTCCATAGATTTTAGCACAGTTTTTATTTAGTGAACTGCATTTTCGTCTTGTCTTTATTAGTCCATGAAAATGCACTCTGATTTAGTCACAGTTAGTTTATTAATGGGGGTTTTAGTCTTGTCTAGTCTAGTTTTCGTCCGGTGAAAAATGTGCGTTGACGAAGATATTTTCGTTTAGTTTTCCATAATGAAATTAACGCTACTCTGAACAACATTAAGCAACAGGTGCAGCTCACCTACTGGAGGCGCAGATAACTGCACCGCGTTACGACTATGTCACGGTTTTGTACTGACCTTTGCGGCGGGTCACTTCACACCGGGAGCGTGTCAGAAGCGGAGCACCCGCAAGTGCAGTCTGCCTAGCTGGATTGGTGATTTGAGATTTGAGAATCTTGTGATTCTTCACATCCAGGATAAACATCTTGTTGTCCATGATGGAAAAAGCGCAAATCTGTACGAGGGCTTTTATTTTAAAAATTATTGGAAGCTTTTACACTGCTCCCATGTCTGATTTCCTGTCTGGCTCTGGATGCGTGCTTGTCAAAAATAGACTGGCGTATGTTTAGCAGAGAGCCGCAAAAAGGCGGTTCCGGGACGCTGCTGGCCACAGCACACTCAGTGTGAACCAGATGGCTGCATGTAGCTGTGGAGGCCACAGTGCAGCTGTGTACACGCACTCAGAGGAAACTGATAGAGCCGGTTCCAGAACAAAGTATGTGCACAGTAAAAAACACGGTTTCTCAATGACAACACAATAGTTTTTATTGAAAAACATAACAAAAATGAACGTGCTTCCTGTGGCAACTTTTGTCACAATAGTTGTAATTTACCATTCCAACAAAATATCTGTTTTATGTGGAGAATCTTTACCAAGAGTACCCTGGCTTTAGGGCCCTAGAAAGGGGGAAGAGTGCAGCACAGGAGAGACGCATGCTGGAAGAGAAGACCGTGCTGTGTGTAACCTGTGCAAACGAAACATCCAAGTTCGATGTGACATTAGCAAAAAAAAAGGGGAAAATACAGAATTAATGTCAGCTTTTATTACCATTAAGCTACAGTGGCTGTGAATGTTCTGTTTGTCTAGAATAAACTTGTGTTGTGATTTCTGTTATGTTGATTGTTATTGAAGAGTGAAAACTAAATGCATGGCCCTCACTGCTCATGAGAAGTTATTCTGAATCAGAGTGGTGCACGTCTGCAGCATTAGGCTGTTGCCCTGCACAGGGCCTGTGGTTGTGGTCATTCTCCTAATCGTCTTCCTCCTCCATCTCCGTGGCATCATGCTTCATCCAATGACATTTTGTAATACAATGTGGGCCACATTGTATCGGTGTTGGGTTGAGTACAGGTGTCAAGAGGAAGGGGTGAAGAAGGTAATGCACCATCACCTTCAAATAGAATATTATCACATTTGTCAATAATGTGAGGAATGATTCTTATAGTTGTGCAACGCACCTTCCTTAATGCCACCATCACCACATTTGCCATCTCTCAACTTTGAAAAAAGAATACTGTTCACATCCTCAGGATGAGAGAATCGTGTACTGACCTTGAAGATTTTTCCACAAAGTTTGTTATATCCCTTTTGAGTCACACACAACTTAAAGAATGTGTGTGTTTTCTGTTCCTGTAAACAAACTGAGGGGGGAACAAGTTGCACATGGGTACAATCTTGAGGACAAGCTGTCACATCTCTGCCACGCCATCTCAACGATGTACTCAACACTACACCACCCCATCCTTCTCCACAAGATGACCCCATGTGGAGACACACATGTAAAAAACTAAACGTGCATTTTGTACTAAAGGTGGGAAAGTACCTACCACACCTACTCAACTAACCCTTACATTTTGTGTCATGGATTTTCTTGAATAAATTCATGTGAAAACTTCCATTAAGTTCTTCTCTGAATACAATTTTGTCATGGATTTTTAAAGTTTGGCTGTCAGAAAGTTTATTATTGAGATAAACACTCTGAGGGAATTTCATTTAAGCCATCATTCCTACTTTTATTGACACAGGATAACAGGACTCCTAAAGCAGAGTCAGATATCTGTGTCCATGAAAGCAAGTCATCAGTCCATGGTGAGACAAATATTGTTCCCTCACATCATCTCAAGTCCACCATACCAGGTGGAGTTGGGGGGAAAGGTCATAGGAAAAGGGCAGGCAGGAGGACATTGTGTACTAATGATGTGTATGTAATTCCTTGTCAGCCTCTTAATGTTTATTTGCAATAACACACACAGACACACTCATGCACATTCTGCAGCCTGCCTAAATTACCATATCTAAAATCACCCCGTGTCCTTTGCCTGCACATACACATTTTGCATTCCACCTGTCAGGACGCATTAACCGCTGCAGTGCTATGTGCCCGTGTGCAGTTCTCTCTGGACATACAGTATATATGTGTGTCTGTGCATGTCTGTTTGGGACAAGTGGATAGCTGTGTGTGCCACATTGCTTGTAAATTCTGTGTTTATTGTTGTGAGGTTAGGCTCTTGTGTTACATGAGTGGGTTTATCTTTACCCTGCACTTTCTTTGATTAGTTTGTGTTCACATGTTTTTCCTGCTGTTCTTGTATTGTCTGACCATAGTAGGTCATTTCTCACTAGAGGCACAGCTGTTGGTCTGATTGGTTGGTGCGTGTGTGTGTGTGTGTGGGGGGGTATTCTCATTTGAGTATATGTACTCTGGGGTTAGCCAGAAATTCCCTTTCTCTCTGGCCCGTTCCATGTTGTGGCTAAAATCTTGACTTATTACAACCCTCCTCTTTTATTTTTTAACCTTTCCATGTTAATATCTCCTCTCCATTCTTTTTTCTTCCACCTTGTATTTTATTTTGTGTCCGGTTACTTACACCTTTACATCTGCAGCTCTTTACCAGCTCTTCTTGGCAATGTCTTTTCCCCCTTCCTTTATTGTATGACTAAAACTCTGTTTTTTTTTTTTGTTTTTTTTTTTTGTCTTTCTGTCTCTTTTGCTCTCTGTTTCTTAGTCTCGCTTTCTGCGCATCCACCAATAAGTTTAGGGTCTCAGCAGTCAAGCTTGAAATGAAAAACTGACATAACATGAGGAACAAGGGAGGCAGGGGCATAGGAAAGAAAAATCAAGAAACTACAGATGTGAAAGCAAGAAGTAGGAAAAATTCTGTGAGCCAGATTGAGCAGGTTGAAATTCTACATAGAGAAGTTTTTGCTGTAGTATCTGCTTGCGTTTCTGTGGCTTTGCCCATCTGCTCAGTCTTAATGTATCTTTTAGTGTTACTTCAACATTTCCCTGCTTCTTTTTGCCATCTGTTTTTGCCGTGTTTGCCTCCATGTCCAAAGCAGTTGGTCAGTTAAGGATAGAAACATGAAGACTCAAAAGAAGAGTGGTCTGTGTTCATAATTTAAGTTGACAGAGCAGATGCCCATTCATATTCTTCCTCTTACTCTGTTTTCTGTCATATTATTCACTACACATACTTCATCCATCTCCCCGTGATCTTTCCCTCAGCAAATCTATAAGCTTGTTTGTATCACATTGTAGCGAAATATTGAAAAATTTGTTTTGATGCAGGACTTTTTGTATCAATTAGTATGTTTCAGAGTTGCATTTGTGCTAATACATCTATAATCCATGTTTAAAATATGGTGCAGGGATTTTATCAGGAGTCACTGCATCTAATGATTCTTATCACTAGTGTGCAGACACAAACCCTGCTGAAAATCTGTTTATCTGTCAGCGCTTGGGTGGTGTGGCTTTCACACTCTGAACTGCATCAATGTATTCCAACAAAGATAAAAAAAAAAGCGATTTTTATTCTCCTTCCACCTTAATCCTCCCTGCTACATTTCTGTCTGTTGTTTTCAATTATGTCTTGCATCTTTCTGTGATTCTGTTATTTGGTACAGTGGAACCCTCATTAACAACAAACACGTGCAATCAGAGACCGAAGAGTTTCCTTTGAGGGATGTCACTACTTGTGTGCTTTGATTGTCTGTGATCATGTGAACTTCCGAGATAATGAATTAAACTTTAAATGATGCAGAAACACATTGATTACAGTTCAGTGTGTGTGTGTCCTTGTGTTTGAGTGCCCAATCAGATGACTCAAGACCCAGAGCAGCATGCTATTTTTAACTGAGGAAAGAATGCAAGAAAAGTAAGATAAAAAAAGAGCTGAAAATTGAGACAGCAGTAATGACTGGGAAAAGAAGAGTCTTCACTTAATTTTTCATTTGTTTTCAACACAAATCATTTGTTTTTCGTTGTCTCAGATCTTATTTAAATTCAGATTTGATTCAACATTAGTCATAGATGTATGTTTACAGTCACTTCGCCTAACAGCTGTATCACTGCTTGATCACTGTGGTCGTATTTCTGCATATTTCAGTGTGATTAATACATCTATGTCTGATCCTCCACCACAGGAACTAAATGTGCTGCGACCCAAAGCAAGCTTCCGTCTCTGGCTGACAGCAGAAGTTCACCCCAAGTTTCCTCCCATTTTGTTGCAGTCCAGCCTTAAGATCACGTATGAGGTAGTGACACACACACAGACGCACAGAACAAACAGCACCATAATAATCCCACAGTAAAAATGAAATGTGGCTGGATATGTTGTCCTACTTCTCACCATAACTTTCCACACAAACCCAATCTGACACACCTCTGCTTTTATAAACAGTATTTCTAATTATTGTCATCTCCCTCCCTAACTGTTGATTGCATGTGCGGTATCCATATGTGTCTTCTCTAGTCTATATAATCTGTAAGAAGAGCCAGAAGCCCACAGCTTGTGTGCAAGTAATGCATGCTTTAGTGCTCAATGTGTTCTTGATGGGAGTCATGCTCATGGGGTTAGCTGCTTCAGCAGCCAAGCATGCTGCACAAACAGCCTCTGTCTGTCTGCCTTTCTCTTTGTCTATAAGCCTACTTCTCCCTTTTTTTTTTTTTTTTCTTCTCAGACACACTCACACACTTCTTCATGTGCAAGCTTATCAACCCAGTCTGCACACATCCCGAGCACTTTGGATTTTATAAACATGGTTTACAAAATTTGATGTGGAACCAAATAAGCACATTCAGTCTAATAAGGTAGCAGCATATGCAGTAGACTGGCCAATTTTGGCAAATCTAAGTTGATGTTTTTGTATATTATCGAAATCCCCAGATGGAGACAGCAAATGTTCAGTATGGCGAATAGTGTCTGAACCAGCATCAGTGCATTCTCATTGGTTTTATTTATAAACTGAACATATTGTTGGCCTAAGAATGACATTTTAGGGAACTGTTTCAAAAAGGTGTTACAGTTAAATGTAGCATTTCTGTGTGTTATGTTGGACTATGGCAGGTAATTTGTTAAATTTGAAAAGGTTTTTTTTTTTTTTGCATGTGATAAAATCTTTTTTTTTTAAGTTTGTTCTGAGTATGTGTATAGTCAGACGTGTCCAGTTTTTCTCTCTCTCTCTCTTTTTTTTTTGTCTTGTTGCTTTTGTTGCAGTTATTGAGTGAAAGAATTGCCTTAAAAGATTTCTGTTTGTAGGTATAGGTAAAGCATTGTTAGACTTTCTGATCTGATTATTTTTCCCTTTTTTAAATTTTGCGTATGATTACATAAAAAAAAAAAACTCCCCTCACCCCTTCCTGCCTTTCTTTTGCTAAATGCAGGCTCCTCCAGGGCTGAAGAAGAATCTGCTGAGAACATACGAGTCCTGGTCTTCAGAGCAAATCAGTAAAGGTTGCCTACTCTTTCTCTTTTTCTCCTTTTTCACATCTCTAGCTACAAAGCAGAAGCTTGAAGAGTTTTAGATTTTAATGAGCATGGTCTCCCTTCCAGTGTATCACATATCATTAGTGGCATTATACTGTAACTCACTGTGTAACATTTGTGTCTTTTTCTAACATGCAGGATTAATGTTCTTCTAGGGGAGGTTTTAAGCCATCACATGATCTTTTTCAAACACTAAGAAAGCTTATGATCCAATGGATACAGTGAGTTAAAATGTCACTGGTGGAAAAACATAAAGAAGAAACTATTTTCTTCCTTTGGACTGATAAGGAGGTGTGGGACTGTGGTCTTCAAATGAAAGCCAAGTAAAAAATATGACTCACACAGACCTTTACCTTATTTGGGGACGTGACTGATATATATTTTACAAACTCATTTACCCAAAACCTTAATCTGTCAAAAATTGTCTAAAATAAACAGTTTAAGGAACATTTTATGTGTATTTGTACTTTATATCTATACTATAAAAAACAAAACATGGTAGACTGGTGCTATCTGCACAGCATCAATGCTGTTAGAGATATTAACTACATCTTTTGATCTGGTTTAAAATAAGTTAGCTGCTACACTTGTTAGAAAAAATTACTAAAAAGTTACAGTTTGAAGAAAACAGTTCTGTTAGTTAAACAGAATTATTAATAATAACATTTAGATTACAATGTTTTTTTTTTTTTGTTGCACTGTATGCTTTTTTTTTAGAGTCTTGGACCGGAAATATAGGAGATTTCTAGGAGATTTTTAATCAAACACACCGTTTTTTTACTGCTTACATGCTGTTATATAATACATTTCATAATCATGCAGATGATAAGCTCATGAATAAATTGACTACTAAATTTAATTTAAAATATCTTCAGGAATTCCTTTTAAGTAATAAACAATGTCCTTCTTTTTGTCAGGGAAACTTTTCCAAATGATTCAGTAAGAATTTTGTGCAGCGTTTTGCTTGTTGAAAAATTGTGTTGCTTTTTCAATTGTTGCCTTTAGGGTTTTTGTTTTTAAAACATTATAAACCCAAATTCTGCCAGTTACTTGCGCTATGTGACAATTTGTAAATCCAATAGCATGAGAACAGAACTTTGATTGCTTAAGAAGTTGTGAACACTGTTATGGTCAACATGGGACAGGGGACGAATATTAACGCCTTCCAGTTGGGTCCTTAGGGGTCCTAAGGCAAGACCCTTAATGCTACTGCTTAACCACTGTAAGTTGCTTTGAATAAAAGTGTCTGCTAAATGACTGTAATGTAATATAAATGCTTTGTGTTTCAATGATTATTGCCAGTGAATCCATGCAATTAAACTCAGTAATGTGAAAAATATTCCCAGTTAGTCTGCAGCTTCTGAACAAAAAATAAGAAGCCCTGAGTTGACCTACAACACAGTATTCAAGCAAGTATTGGCAAATACAGCATGCTTGATTCCTCTCCGTGTCATCCCCTCCATACTTTTTGATGAATTGTAGAAATAACTGCCTCCCCATCTAAAACAAAAAACACTACTGAGCATTTTAGTTATTTGGACTGTGACATGCTGTTGATTGTGTTTGTGTAGGAGGCAGTTTGGCCAGAGCTCAATCTCTTTTCTGCCTGGCTTGGTTCCATGCCGTATGTCAGGAGAGACGAAACTACATCCCACAGGTAAAATACACATCCCACCTGTATAACTGTCACAGCTCTACACAGATATCTGAAAACCTAAAACTAAATGAAATCAGTAAATGCACACAAATTATGTATCAATCCAGGATCAGCAAAGTGAGAACTACAGTATTTGTAGAAAAACAGTATATAAACCAACTTTTTCCTGCCCTGGATTTAACCTTTTATGTGAATGGCGTTAGCATTAGTCAATGTTGCATTGTACACCCTTCAGACTGCTACTGTTAGTACAATAATGCATGTTAATACCCCTTGAAAGTAAAACATTTTTTGTGGCTTGTGAAACCTATAATTGTGACCCACATATACAGGAAATGCTGTTATTTACACATCGGCTTCACACAGGGGCATAACGACAGAATATACATTTATACATTTATATTCACATACAAATTTCTAACCAGCTAATGTACCCATTGTGTCATCATATGCACCCATAGAGAGAGTAAAGAAAGAAAACCAGGGTTTTTATTTTTGTCCTCACTGACCAGCACAGCAACCGTGTTTTGCATTTAATGCAGTGCCTCAGGCAGAGTCTTTTCTGTGTGTTTGTGTCTGTGTGTGGCTTTGTACAAGAAATGCAGCTGTGAGTACAAGCATTAAAAACAATAAACTGCCTCTTGGCCAGCACACAGAACACAATTTGGTAATCAGCCCTTACTAGGTACAGCTGTAGAGCATCTGATGACCTGATATTTGAAGGCATCTTGCCTTCAGACTAAAGAATTTGCTGTGTTCATTACAATTGGGTTAGTTTTTATTACTCAGTTGTCAGAAAGTGGAAGTGTCAACAGCATATAAGTTGTAGTTAAGTTTTAAATATGTGATTTAGTGGTAGTATTGTCCTAGTTAAATCACTGTGTGGGACATCAAGTGACAAAGTAGTAAACTTTGTTCCAAACTTTGTTCCTTCTTCCCCTTGGATTTTTTTTTCTGCTTTAAAGATTTAGTTTTTATTCTATTTATTTATTATGAAATTACAAAGGGATGGAGAGATGAGTCAGGCTGATAGTTTGACCAGAGATTCAGGAACAACAAACTAGTTTTTGTCCCAGTTGTGAAGCACTAAACTGGCTCTGCCCTCACTAGGATACTGGAGGGTGCCAGCTGGGGAGTTTGCCCATCCATCCTACACTTGTTTTTTGGGATTTTGAGGGGACTTATGACTGTGTCTGTTATAATGAGGTATGGGGGACTGGGCTCTTTGCTGAAGGCCAGTTAGTCTATAACAGGGGTGCCCTAGTTCGATCCTCAAGATCTATCATCCTGCAGCTTTGAGATGCAACCCTTCTCCAACACACCTGAATCAAATGACTGTCTTGGTACCAGGCCTCTGCAGAGCTGAATGGCATGCAGATGACATCTGATTCAAGCGTGTTGAAGAAGGGTTGCATCTAAAAGTTGTAGGATTGCAGATCTCGAGGACCAAACTTGGGCACCCCTGGTCGATAACAATCACAGTTAGAGTTTGGTTTGTATGAGGTAATTTATTTTGTACCATGAATAAACTGTAGGAAATTAATGGATGAATACTTTAAGTCACTAACATTAAACCATCTACTTCTGTGACAACATATTTACCAGTATATTGGCTGCTCTGGCCAGCTGATTGAATTTTTGTTATCTTCCTTAAATTCTTTCACTTTTTTAAGTTTACTTTTCTTCCTGTCCTTGTTAGATTAATTGGTTAAAGATATCTTGCTATTCGTTTGCAGTCTTTGTGTCTCCCACTGAATCTGTTTGGTTCAGTTTTTTTCTTTTTTAATGGAAATATTGTTTCTCATTCAAGACTACTTAATTATCAAAACAGTCACTAGCTTCTTTCTTCATCCGTCATCCTTCTCTCATTTATTTTCTGACTTTTTCTCTTGTATTTACCCGCCTGTGTAGCAAACACTTCATTTCAAAAGATGGAGGCATAGAAACAGAACAAAAAAATAAGAAAATGAAGGACAGAAAAAAAAGAGATAAAAGCAGAAAGACAAGGATAGATTTCTGGTAGCAGAATAGTTTGCAGCTAAAGGAAAACATAAGCTGCCAGTGTTGTGTCCATTAAATAAATTTAAGACTGCTCAATCTGCAGCCTCAAATGTGAGCACACTTATTAAATGTGGTTGAAACAGGCATCAGAGCCATTATTTAATAAGTCACACAAAATTACTGAACAAACAGCGTAGACGATTTAAATAATTATTAAGGATGCTCACACTGTTTTCCTCTGATGTCTCTTCCTCCAAGAGCGTCAGTGGGCAGATTACAACTGCTGATTGAATAGCAGTGAAGTGCAACAAACATGCAACAGCCCTCACACTTGATTATGTTTTAACAGCTCTGTGATTTTCTGAGATAGTCACTGTTATTGTACCTTGTGCAGAAGCGTGTGCTCTTTGTTTTTGAATGTGCAGCATGTGTTTTTTTTTTCAACCTTGAAGCTTATTTACTGATGCCTTAACATTTTGTGCTCCAGAGTACATCAAAGCGTGTTTATGTTCATACACTAGCCTGTCTTTCTTTGTGCAAAAATGGTGCTAATCTTGTAAAGAAGGTCTGCTTGTAACATGATGCTGTTATGTGATGGTTACAGGATAGAGCTGCTGGTAAAATAACAAACATGCAGTTAAGTTGTTGATGCACTCTGGTGGGGTTATTACAAAACTTTGCTGTCTTAAATGTTTCATTTAATGAAAATGTCAAATTTGTCAGATCTTAAAAGAGGCTAAAAAAATGCAATGCTTGTCTTAATTGATGAGCATCCAGTAGCAGTTGTGCTCTCAGACTATTTGTCTCAGAAATTTCACTGTTTTTGATTAATTTTTTATCCTGAGCAGGTGCTACATAATGTGAATCTTTATGATCTATTAAGTTGTTCATCTGTTCCCAAATCCAGGGCTGGACAAAGTTCTATGAGTTTTCTTTGTCAGACCTCCGTGCTGGCTTTGAGATCATCGATAGGCTTTTTGAAGGTAAGATGACAGTTTACTGTTACAGTTCTACATGACTTTTATGTCCACTGAACACCTGTTAAAGACACCTGCAATCAGCCATGTTGAAATCCCCAGACTCTAAAATTTAAATTTAGAAATGTTGGTGATTTTGATTCTTGCCTTTCCTTCAAAAGGAGACATCCTGTGTTAATATCCTATAATGTTGCTTATATATTGCAAGTTCACACACTTAGATGTTCCACCAGGTCATTGTTGCCATTGTTTTTTTTTTTTTTTTATGTTGAATGCATTGAATTGAAAACTAACAGATACATTTTTGTTGCATTTGCATATTATAGTTTGAAGATTTTCATGCTGACTGTTCAATTTAATTCATTAAACCGACTCCATAAATAGCCACATAAGACAGGACAGATAAAAGCAGCCCCAGCACCAGGACACAGTAACACCTGCACACACACACCATAATTATCCATATGACAAGCAGAGCTCAAAAATATTTAGATCATGTTTTCATCAACCCTTTTTATCAGTTTGTCTTGTCTTGTCCTACTGTCCATACATCGCTGTGTCTTGTTTTCTGTCGTTTTGTTTTGTGTTGTTTGTTCCACATCTTGTATTTTTCTGTTGGAAACCCTCATTTTTTCATGTTCATGCAAATATAATTTGCTAAGATAATAAGTCGGTATACATTTTAAACTGTTAATATCCAATGAAATGCCAAATGAAATATTAATATCAAATGAAAATAAAGTTGTCCTTTGAAGAGGGGTAGTGGTGGGGAAAAAAAAGGTAAAAATAAAAATCTTAATTCACCCAAAAGACGTGTTGTGTTAAACAAGCCATACGAAAACAAAACACCAGTCTCCATTATTTTCCCTATGAGTGCACTCACTGCACATTTATACTTTTTATTGTTTATTTACATGTGTTGTCATGTTCAAGGTGGTAAACTTTTCCAGTGGGAATTTGTTCATGGCCTGTTGGAGAGCGCCATCTACGGTGGACGTATAGACAACCCCTCTGACCTCCGCATCTTGCGCTCCTACCTTGAGCAGTTCTTCTCAGCACGACTCCTGTCGTCCTCCCTTGCAGCCGGACAGAGGAAGAGCAAAGCAGGAACATGTGTTTTTCCACCTCAAATCAGCCTCCCAAACTCCTGCTCCATATTGGTATGTTGTCAGGATGGGCTAGAGATGTGCAGATAAGCTTAAATCCTTTATGAGGGACTAAATCAGGGGTCTGCAACCTTTACAATCCTTTTTTCCTTCAGCCCAGCTAAATAAAACTCGTTTAGAGCTGCAAATGTTACGAGACTTTTTGAAAAGGGACAACTTATAGTTTTGGATAAATACTGTATCTACAATAGCATTTTTATTTCTATTTTTAGATTTTAAAATAAAGAAAAAAACAAAGACCAAACCATGGAAACAACATCCCAAGTTGAGCTTTATTTGTCCTTTATATCCGCACACAGATCTAACAAGCATGTTACTTTTTTTTTAAGGCAGTGATCCCTTTTTTCCTTTTTCTTTTTTTAATTTCTTGTGTTTTATGTGCATGATGATGCATTTTTATTTGACCTGTGTGCTTGTGTTTCCCCCAGGACTACTGCAGTGTAATAGAAAATCTCCCAGAGGATGATAGGCCTGCATTTTTCGGTTTGCCCGCCAACATAGAGAGATCCTCGCAGAGAATCATCAGCTCCCAGGTGCACATACACACTCACATACAAACACCTGCATATTCATGTGCACACCAGGCTAGCAACACAAGCCATTCCCACAAACAAAGACTGATTGACTCTCATAAAGCACACATTACCACAGAGAAGACCATCTGAATATACTTCATTCTTCATTTAATACAAAACCTCATATCACATGTTTCTCAGCAGTATTTGACAACGTTCCAGAGACTCTTGCATTGTCAGACATGTTTGGCTTTTTCAGTGTTCAAGTGCCCCCATAAGTGTTCAAGTGGCTGTAGAGGGAAGTATGTGAGAGTCAGCACTCTTTAGTCATCTTTGATCTTCAAGTAGTTTTTAAACCTTTGAGGTGAACTCACAGTCAGTTTCTGGTTGCAGCACAAATTTTGTTGCACAAAAATGAAAACCAGAGGGTGTAGGATGTCTCTAAAGAGTGGAGCACACCTTCCTCTTGACCTTTCTGAAACTTAAACATTACTACTATCATTTTTTTTGTAGGTCTGAAACACTATGATAGTATTCTTTCTCATATTTCTCGCCTGCAGATACCTTCCTCTGTTATAAATCTCAATTCTTTTTAACAAATACTAAGTCTGGTTGTGGATATCCACAGAGACAGCAGAATTACACGTGTCTTGTTCTTACAATAGCTGAATGCAATGAAATAAGTCATACAGAGCCACAGAAGTTCTGATAATGACATTTAAATCAGATGGTCTTTACTACGGTAGAGTCTTGCCCATTTGTGGACATTCAGAGTGTAAGATATCTGTATATAAGATTCTTTGAAATCATCCTAATAATTGGACCTTTTTTAAAATTTTAATGTCAGGAAGTTGATTGGTACTTGTCATATTGATCTTCTGCTGGTACGTTCACTTCTGCTATGTATGTTCATGCTTTGGATTTCACCAATTCCCATTTATTAGCTCTTAAAACATGTATCATAGCCAGAATTAACTACTTAGAAATTCCTGTGTTGCTCAGAGAAAAAATGACTTACAATATGTTGAGTTGGTTCTAATGCACTTTTCCAACTTTCACAATGGTACTTTCAATTGAAATTCGAGGCACAACCATGTTTAAAACTTTCACCACAAGAACATCATAGCTGAAAACTGATTTTAAGAAGTCAACATTCTAGTCTTATGTAACTTTAATGCAAGGCTTGAGAGTCTACTGAAGGGAAACACTCTATAAAATTTATGATGTATAGTTTTTCAAATCTGGATCTTTTTTTGATCAGTGATGGCAAAAATGCTCTTTAACACAAAAGCATGCGCACCAAAAAGGAACGGAGCATCAACACATGGAGGTCGGTGCACATGGGTGTTGTTGGGGTTTTTAATTTGACTTTACATGGTGTAAAAACAATGTAAAACTAGCAACATCTAGAGCTGCAAAGAATTTGAAGTATTTTTGCTTTTTTCACTCTTTCTGATTACGCGCTGGCAGCTATACGGGACTTTTTGAGTTGCCCTGTGGAGTCTGTCACAATGACGTCGGCAGCAGGTCTGTTGCAGGACGGGGGTCTTTGTAGATTAGTTCTTTTGAATATTCTTTGTCCGCCCAGCCAAACTGGGATCTGTGGAATACGCAAGTTTTAGTCAACACAGCGAGAGCTTGGTCGTATTTCTTTTGCTGTTGCTGAGCGGTTTCTGTGGGGTGCAGCTCTCTCCTGGTGGGGTTTTCTGTTTTCAAGGAATGCTATCGCAATTTTTATATTGTGCATTGTAACTTAGAAAAATTACTAATTATGCTAGTGACTGGAAATGGACAGCTTTCACCTTGACTGGCTTGACTGATATGTATTTGGTTTCTTAGTTTATGAGAGTGGTCACAAGCAGAATATCCCACGTAAAGGCTCTGAAACTGGCAAATTCCAACATGCTAATAAAAAGAAACAAGATTCAACTACGTTACCTGACTGCAGGGCTGGTGGAAGTTCAGTGTCAGTCCCTCAGTGTACAGATGGTTCCACACTCCAACCGAAAACATTACAATTAGTCTAATTATCTCAGAAAAGTGTAATTATTAGAAACTGTGGTCCAACACAGCTTTCAGGATACAGTGTATTAACAACTCTTCATTTAGTTTCAGCTCATAGGTTTCTTCCCAGAGAGGACATGATTCATAATAAACATAATCTTGTGAGTATGAGGTTCAAAAATATGCTGTCACTGACAACGAAATGGGATTTAACTGACTTGTTTTAGCTGGTGTACCTGCATTAAATACCCTATATCCACATGCTAATTTAAAAGTAAAAGTATTACGCTGCAGTATCAGCAGTGGAAACAAGTCAATAAATCCACAATGAAGAATATCATGGAATTCTTGGCACAGGTATCGTAATGCATTCTCCTGTTTTTAAAACCTAGTGCAACTGTTTTCATTGGCAAAAGTAGGAATATTACATAATCTGTTAGTGGCTTTGTTATGACCGTATTACACCCTGTGTTTTACTGGATCTATGTCCAACACGCAGTTAAAGGTTCAGTTTATGATACTTCAGTTATTATATCCTTAACACAACTTTCCTATTAAAACAAAACAACATGAAAGGTATAACAGAAAGGACAGAGGGAGATGATTCATTTGTATTGAAATGTATGTAATTCCCCAGCAAACATACTTAAACCATGCAGAACTATTACAGCATGTGTGCACAGTCCCCATGTGGGTGTTTCTGCAATTAGGTTCATTCATACTGTCACTGTGGTCCGCTGATTACAGAAGCTACCCATCCAGTTTAATTCATGCATCTCCCACTAGGATACTTATGTGTGTGTGTGTTCTGCTGGGTGTCTTTCTCCACCTATCGTTCACATATGTTCCTGTCTCCCCTCCTGCTGTCATCTGTCATTGCCGCTTTCATGTTCTTTCTCTCTTTTCCTCTAATATATGCCCTCTCATTTCCCAAAAGACCATTGCCACTGTCTGTGAGATGGGTACTTAACCACACACATATTTCATAGTCATATTTCTAAATATCATTATTTACAATAAATGTTGAAGTCTTGTGTGAAAGATCCAGTGTAGGTAGGTCAGAAGCGTCTTAAATGTTTAATATAGATTCCCTTTGGTCCACAGGCAGGAAGTATGATGTACTGTATTTACGCCTAGAATTCTTATATATGATATATGCAAGACATGAATGATTATATTGAGTGTGATAGTGAACGAGGGTTTATTGCTGAAATAATATAAAAATGTGCAGAACGTTTTTCTGCAGCTTGATTTGAACAAAAATATTTCACAAAGCTCTTCTCAGGAATGTGTTCATTGAGAATGTCCTTCACTGAGACCACAAGGAATAGTATTTTATTAAACACCCTTGGCAAGAGTTACCTTTTCCCCCTAGGTGCTTAAGGCAGGAAAGGATTATTTTAACAAGTTCCCAAAAATTTGGCATGCTGCAGGAAATGTAAGTAGAGCTAAATGTGCAAATACTAAACATATATTTAACTGAAAATAGTATAAAGACAACATATAAAATTTGAGTTTTTGTATTTGATTAAAGTCAGGACAAGACAGAGCCATATTTAGCACTGCTCTGAAAAAAAAAAAAGCCTTTTTTTAGGCGTTTTAGGAACCGAGGAGACTCTGTGCTTTATGTTTTCCTATTCCTGCTTGATGAATTATTTCAGCTGCCTAACACTTTGGGGCCTCCTTTTTTCATATTTTTTTTAATTTCATGTAATGTTTTCAGTGGCAAACCAGTCTGGAATCCTTTGATGAAAGGAAAAATCACTACTGGAGAATTCTTAGTCATCTTTTCTTCTAAAGGACTCAGCCTCTGTTAGGGGTTTTATGCTCCAAGCTGACAATCGGCAGTCAGGGACGTTGGAAGCATCAGTGAGGGCTTGTCTGTCTTTTCTTTTTGATGTTTAACTCACGGTCGGCTCTTTCAGAGTCCATCTGACATTCTTTTCAGCTCCTTCAACATGTTGAATAATCTGTTCTGTCACTTAGAGAAATAAATTCAAGTGGCTGTTCAGTAAATTCAATGAAATATAGGTTAATGTGACAGGAAGTGTATTATTTTTTTCAGGGCATGAGGCTTAAATGCTTTATAATGCCATAGAGTCATTCATATATGTTATTTTAAATTGCAGTGCATGTTTTTGAGTTGTCTAGTCACATTAAAACACGCCTATGTGAGCTTTAGTTTTGTTGAATACTTAAACCTTAACTGATAATGACCTGATTCTTCATAAACATTACTTTAATTGCATTTTTTTCTTCCAGTCTTTGCTCTGCAAACATCTGTCCTCTTGTGAAATTTTCCATATTAGCTGGAAATCAAACATGTTAAACACCTGTTGCTTATCTAACCTTGTTTATTTGGGATCTTCGTCTTGGTGTCTTTTGCTAACAATACACATTATAATTTTACAGAAGGCAGTAGCTTTTTTCACATCCACATGTAAACAGCATGCCAAGTGTTCTAGAAACAGGCGTGTATTTGAACCCAGAATCACTTTCAATTCATCCTCAGCTGCCTTTTGCCTTTTTGATGCTACAGTAAAATTTCTGATTAGCTACCGATCAGAATACTTACCCCAATGTTTTTTGGTTTCTCCTTCTTTCATTCTCCCAAACATGTTTCTATAAACATGCATTCACTTGGCATGCACAGTGGTCATGAAGCAGAATGCTCAGAGCACATCAAAACTAATCTGAGAAACTTAGTCTTCCTTAACACAAAGACACATACAAAAACCCTCACGTATTTCATCAAGTAAAACAGGAGTTGTAACATGTAACATAAATGAGATGGATAAGTTACACATTTAATGAAATAAAGATCAGAGAAGTGGGCTTTCCTTGGATAAGATGGGTCAGAGGAGTAAACATTTTCACAAAAGCACACAATAAAAAACACTGTCCAGGACTTGGAGGCTGAAGCTAAGCGTGCTTGATAAGGTGTGTGAGGAACTGGGAAGACGTGTATTTTGAGTTTAAACTTTTTGCACCTGCAACATTCTGGGACCAAAATCAGTGTTGACCGTCACTGTATCATTTTTTTTTTTTTTTTTTTTAGAGTCTGAGTTTTTATCACCATTCGAAGCTTTTCACAAAACATATTAACAAATACAGGAAAAAATAAAACTTCATTTAATTAATGTGTATGTGTTTATCATTTTTTGCTATAGGTAATTTCCCAGCTGCGTCTCCTCAGCCGCTCAGTGGCAACAGGCTCTAAGTTTGACAGGGATCTCTGGTCGAATGGTCTTTCACCAATCCTCAACTTATGGAAAAAACTCAACCAGGTCAGTTATTTGTTTGCATTTCATCTTTTTCCACTTTACCTTATTCCTGCCCCAAAAGCTAAAGGTTCACATTGGCAATGCAGAATTAATCCTAATTTTATTTTTATCAGTTCATTAAGTCTTACCAGCTGCAGGCCAAGTTCTTTTGCTTCTCTGAAGAGCACAAAGCTGTATGATTCAAACAGTATGAACTATTTTAAGATACCAGTCCCTCAGCGTTTTTACAATGCTTATGCAGTAAAGAGTAGCCAACAGCTAATTGGAAATTAGTAGTCAGCGGGTATCACACGCAGCGTAATAGCCTGTGGCTTACCCAGTCAGCCAGCACTGCTGTGTGCGGTTGCTTAGAGACCGGCGCCTTTTTTTTTTTTTTTTTATCAACAGCACATGTACATCCATATTAAATAATTTAACAACCATATTGCTAAACTCTGGCTCTACTTCTTTTCACTCACACAGGCTTTTCGCTCCTCTTCTATAGGTTCCTCACTGGCAGAGTTGTTTTGAAGTCACTGACTGACTGTAATAATTGTTGTTACGGTATCACCACCTAGCTTCCCACAGATGTTAATCTACCTCTGACTGCTTTAATTTAGCAGTCCCTTAGTCTTCAGCCAACCAGTGGTGTTTGACTATCAGTGAATGTGTGCTTCTCAATGTCTTTCTTGCATTCCTTGCATGAACAGATACGTTCATGTGTGATATATATTCTAATGTTTTCTTTTGTATTTTTAATCAGGGTTCTACTCTAATCCATCAGAAAGTAGATCCACCTACAGAAAGTCACAAGTCACCAGTCTTGTCTTTTGTTGCTCTGGAGCAGTTCAATGCTATCCGTTTGGTCCAGGTGTGTATCCGTAGCAGTATCAGTGATGAGCACATTTTCTTTTCTCTAATAGTTGCTAATTATCTGTGTTCCTCCCTCACATATTTCATCAAGTAAAACAGGAATTGTAACATAAATTTGATGGATACATTTACATATTTAATGAATTAAAGATCAGAGAAGTGGGCTTTCCTTCACAAGCATGGACATGATGAGTCAGAAGAGTAAACGTTTCACATTTATAATTAATCTGATGGAATGAGTATGTAAGGTATATTAATTGTATATGTAATACCTAATGATCTTTAGTTAAACAAACACTGTCTTTTACACAGTATGTATGTACTGTATATAAACATGTAAACATTAAATGTTGTCATAGAGCATCCACCAGTCTCTGGCCGCGCTGAGCAAAGTCATCAGAGGGACTCAGCTGTTAACCCCAGAGGTCCAGAAACTGGCGACTGCTCTGCTAAATCAGGAGGTAAGGAATAGAGACATGCAGTAAAGGAGAATGACGTGTATTAATGAATAAGAACATTAGGTTACCACTACTGAGATGCTAGTTGGTATTAGCATTTACCTAATCTGTATCAGCATTCACTGTTCAAACAATTTAGAGGGAACATAACCAACACGTCTTACATCTTGATGAATGAAATATTCCAGTTAAAAATCTTTATTTATTACACAGTAGAATGTGTTGAGAACAAATTAACATAAGAATGATCAATGGAAATTAAAATCATTAAACCATGGAGGTCTGGATTCAGAATCATGCTCATAATAAAAGTAGAAAGATCAGATCACAGGCTGAGCCAACTTCAGTGGAAGGTCCTCCACATTAATCCCTTCATGCAGGAACTGTGTTAAGCTGATAGCCATTCTGCTGCTGGGTTGTTGTCTTCCTACAGCCTCTTCCATGTCTCCTGGTATCTCCTCCATGCTCTCAACACTGTGCTGGGAGACATTAAACCTTCTTGCCACAGTGGCATGAGCTGACGACTTGCACTACATGAGCAACTTCTGTGGGTTGCAGACATCGCCTCATGTTATCTCTAGTGCTGAGGGCACTGGCTAAATGCTAACACGACCAAAAATCAACAAGAAAGGATGAAAACTGGGAAATGGTCTGCAAGACCATTTCTTTATAGGGGTTGCAGTGTAACAGATCAAGATCAGTACATTAGAGAAGAAAGTGAATTAAGATAATATAAAAATGGGGTCAATGCTAACTGCATTGTATAACCTCCATTTTCATGAGATATTCTGAAAAACTCATTGAGAAGCACTGTGAATTACCATCTTCTCCACTGAGAGATTTGCATCTTGTTGTTGGATCTTTAATGTACCCTCCCCTGAGATATACAGTTTGCTCCATCATCCTTATTTACAGTATAAGATTCACTGTATTGTTATGGAGGTGAAGCGTGAAATTTTTTCCATTCCATTGTTGTGGCAAAGTTTAGGCCAGAGGGGCAGGCACTCTTATGGTGTAAACCGTTGACTTGTAGACATCTTACACACACATTATGTATCCTTGTATGCCCCCAGGCTGAGTTGAGGACAAAGGGCATATGATGAGGTAAAAAAAGAAGAGACACACAGTCAACTTCCACTCCTTCTATGTTTGTAATCCCCTCAAACAAGCCTTGGGGAACATTCTCAGGGCTCTGTGTTCCTCCTCTCTCTTTTTATATTAATCAGCAGGTATTAAATTCCATCATTGTCGTCATTTCCCAAACAACTTTCTCAATTTTTCATCTTTCATATTTTCACTTTCTTCTTGTCTTCTTTTCTTCCTTTTTTCTTTCTTAGTTTCTTACCCTTTTTACCCTTTAGCTTACCATTTACTTTGTTTCCTTAAATCCAACAGCTCATACACTAGAATATTAATCTTACATGAATAATACATTGGTGGTGTAATATATAACAATATGTTGTATATGTATATTGTCAGGATAAATGAACTTGTTTTGTGTAAATAAGACAAAATCATACATCTTGATGTCTAGTAGAATTCTTTAACATTTATTGGTGCACACAAGAAGAAACCTGAGGGATTACAAAGCAAGTATCTTGCTTTGTAAATGGTGTTACGTTAAATGAAATGTCCTGAGCAAGGCACTGTCTTTGTAAAAGAAAACAAACAGTAGTGTATTATTGCTGCTCAACACTGAACTGCCTGAATATAGCAGAAATCCTAATCTTTATTATTATATTAATGCTGACATTATAACTTAATGCAAATTCTCACTTCCCGTCTATGATGTTTAAGCAGCTCTGTGAGCAGAAAAGCCTGATTTTCCTCACAGTCCATCTGCAGCAGAATAGCCTACAGGGAAAAAACCAAAGACTGCCTCAAGAGAACAACCTTCCCTGCTCTTTGTGACAGACATAGTTTCTTGTACAGTTGGACATTTGGAGGAGAGGGGACATAATATGCATTGTTTTTTTGTTTGTTAAAAAAACAAACAAGCAAAAAAAAAATGAATTAATGTCTCCACGTTAAGGTTTTCTTGAAGGTTATTTTAAAGTGTTTTCTCAATTTATTCGTTTATGATATGCATAAATTATTTATTTCACTAGGAAACAACCTCCATAAAGTTTTGCCATGACCATGAGAAACTGTCCTTTCTGGTGATGCATTTGTGAAGCCACAGCCTATTAGAGCAAGTTTTTACTTGCCACCAAATTTTTATTAATCACCTGACACTCTACAGTGATTGCACACCACTTTTCAAAAGCCAGTTCTTCTGTTCAACAAAGAGGACATAATCCATATTGTCCCAAGTAAAATAGAGCAGATGTTGTCCAGTGTCCTTTTTAGCACAACAATTAGATCAAGTTAAGTAAAAGTTTAGTTTTGTAGCTAAAATCAAGGATAAAGGGTTGACATCAAAGGATAAATAACAACAACAACATTGGTTGTTGCAAACTTGTCAAGACATTTTCATGTGTGCAAATAAGCTGCAGACTCTTTGCAGAAACTAGTGTGATATAAAACTTTCACATCACAGGCTTTAACCAGTTATTACAGATTGGCCCAGCTTCAGCCAGAGAAGAGGAACAGAATGAGCTGGTAAGGTGATTTATATATTTGGAGAATGGACCATTCAGAGTTGTAATAATGTAAAAAGTATGGCCTGCACAGCTCTGAAGGGATCAGCTCCGCTGCTCCTCTTCTTAGCTGTGCAGTAAAACATAATTAAATGCTTGGAAACTGCCCAAGCTACCCATCAGAGGAGGCTGGTAAGCAGTGCCGCAATACAGATATAAATTTCAGCAGTGCCTTTAGTCCATGTAAATATCATTAACATCAAGACATGAGTGATGCTGTGAAAGCTGTTTTGATGTAAAGTTAAACAATCTCTAGCATCAGTGAATATTTCAGTGCCAGTTGTAGTCATTGGCATGCCAAGATTTTACTCTTAGACAAACATAATGTCTTAAAAAGAATAATTTTTCTTATTCGCAACATCATTAACTTATCAAACATGTATTTGCACCTTAGAAATGTCGATACTTCAACCAGAACCTGCATATTTTTGTATCTCTTCACATTCTGTGTAACACAGAAACACACAGCAGGATGCTGACTGAACTGCTGACATGCCGCTGAGAGACATACAAAGTCCATCTATTATGACTTTCATGCTTGATTTACACCAAATTCTCAATCCTCAGTCTCCCACTGTGCACATTTGTGAGTGTGTGTGTGTGACGCAATTCTTTTATCTCCGTTTAACAGTTTTAAGTAACGTAGACCGCCTAACCTGTTTCATAGCTAAAAGCCTTCTTCCATGAAGCTGTAATTCAGCACCTTCACAAACATTTTTCATTTGTCCGTCTTTCAAGGTGAGACATTTCAGCAGGTCAAATGAACATTAGTCAGTGCTTCAGAATGAGCAAATACAGCTGCTGAGTTGATCTCTAAAAATATTGTTGTCATTGTTAAAGAAAACCATAAATGATGACGTGACCTTCTTTTGTCCTTTAATCCATCCATGCTGAACAGTTTAGTAACTTGTAAGAAATTTTGAAGGTTGCAGCTGCTGACTCAACAGTCCTTTTGCAGATAAGATGTGGGTCGCTGGTTGATGACTTTGTTTTCTATATAGTTTAAAATGAACTTTCTTCTATGTGTCTTTTCCCTGCTTGTCAGTGTCCTTTAACATGGCAGAATAAATGGGAAGGACCAGAGGAGCCGATGCAGTACCTTAGAGCCGTGGTAACTCGGGCTCTGGCCATACAGGTAATCAACACAGAGAATATGTCGTAGGGTCACTCTGCTGTCTTTGCTTTTTAACTTCTATCTGTCAGCCACACACAACACTCTTATTACAAATAGATGGAAACATATGTGGAAATAGCCATCTTTTAATGTGGCAGTGTAATAATTCTGCTTTTGTGTAAATTCTAGGTGATTTTCAAGAAGATTTTAATGATACGAGAAAAAAATCCCACCTATCATGTACTTGCTAAGGTTCCTCTCCTGGCATTACTCAGAAAATTAATCTCTGTTCCTCAAAATAGTTTATTTTGTCCTTTTCTCCTTTAAAGTAATTTAGAAGAAAAGTGAGGGGCCTTCTACAAGCAATTTATCAAGATGTTATTTATTTTTAAAGTAGGTATTGGTCCACACAATGTTAGATAGCTGATTGTAAATGATTTGGTGAACCTTCAGCTTGTCTGCATTGGCAAACAGCTGTTTTGATGTTCTTATTATAACAGTCTTGGACAGTTTTGAATATGATCTGTGACAGTTGTCATCATTTTCACTTTTGCTTCAGAGATTTAAATCTGCCAAGAGAAGACTGCTGTTTTAGACCCGAAAGCTGCTTTTGACTTGGCTGCTTAGTACAAAACTCCTGTGCCCATAGTAATCCTTTGTGGTGTTACTCATGGGAATGAGACTGAAGAAGATCAAGAGTTTTGAAATCAGCATTAGTATAATAACTTAAGGATTGATTTTATTTCATCATGCATTTGTATTCTTCCAGGAGCTTTATCCTTCCATATTGATGGGTATTACAAAGGATTTTTCTTTAATTCCTTGGGATTTAAAAAGGACATTGCACTCCAGGTATCCTTAAACATGAAGTGGAAATTTTCATTTATTTCAAGTACATTCTTAAACCACAAAGCTTCTACTGAGCATTGAGTACTTCAAAGTTATGCTATATATATTGATCCGTTAATGCATTCATTACACACCATCCCAGAAAACTCTGACATTGTTTTTTTTTTTTTTTTTTTTTGTTTTTTTTTTTTTGTTTGCATTTAAGAAAGCAGAAGGTTTCGGGGAAGTGTCAGTCTTAAGTTGCTTCCAGAAAATAAGGGTTCTGGCAGAAAGTCTTCCCCATCTCCTCTCAGCTGTGTCTGACTGCACGCCTACCTCAATATGTTCTGGCAGACTAGAATGCTCAAATACACTCAAGTTCAGAAATAATTTATTTCTGTGTGCATTTGTGTGGATGCATTTCATTATTTGAGTGGAAGTGTGAGTGTGAACCTCACTTCCTCTGTCTGCCTGCCTGCCCATCTGTTTGCATGTGTCTGCCTGATAGTTCTTGTTTTTCTGTCTGCTGGCCTGCCTGTCTACCTGCACTCCATCTGTCTTCATCTGTGTAAAGGCTGCTATGCCCTTAACTGTCTGTTTCTGCATGTCAGTACTGAGTGATAACTATGTTAGTAGCTTGTCTGTATTCTGTTAGCTATTCAGTCTAATAACAGCGGAGTCAACCAGAGCTGTCAGGACCACATGAGTGCACCCTGACGCAGAGAACAACCTTGAAAAGCATCAGAATTCTTACTCAAATACAGAACATGCATGTTAGTTGTACACACTGGCTTACTGCAAGTATGTGTTCAATTAAATGTGATAGTGGACTTAACTCAGATGTAGATTCTGTTATTTTTCAGCATTTTCCTTTAGTGGACCTTCAAACCAACTAGTTTCTATGGTGATTTAGAGAATTAATTAGCTCTTGTAATGTTTGTTTCCTAATCACATGCAAATTGGGGCCCAAAATAGATTTAGATTTCAGTCTTAGGTCAGTTCTTCTGGCTTAAAACTTGCCACTTCAGGCATCCTTGGAAGCTTGGCTGCAAGTGTGAAAAGCTCAGTGAAATCAGTTCTGCAGCTCGGACCAGAAACATGCAAACTGAAGGCTAAGACTGTGAGGTGTACCAGGTGAGCTGAGTGAACTGTGTTGCTTTTTTTTTTTTTTTTTTTTTTTTTTTTTTTTTTTTTTTGCAGCGACACAGAAAAAAGCTGATCAGCTGATCAAAGCAGATTTTAAAAGAATAAACTGGATCAACAGAGTAGAATCAGGCTTACATCGATCCAGCCATACACACATATAAACTTCAGTACATTTATGCAGTCCTGCTTTTCCCTCTAATTTATTTACAGAAATCTGTGTATCTGCATTTATGTTTATAAACCTGAGAATCTGTATGTTTATGCCTCTGTGTGTGCACCTTTGCTCTGTGTTTCCATTAGCAGGTAATTGGGGTTGCAATGTTATCAGCTTGTTGGTGTGGTGATAAACAGGCGTGGAGACATAAAATGGCCTTTTAACCGAACATTTTTATTGGCTGTAAAGTTTTGCCTTATATTTCCATATAGTTTTTTTTTTTTCTTTGCTTTTAAACTGTTTATTTGGAGCAGCTAAATGTTTAGAAAAAAAGATGTATTGTGATTATTCTCGTTATCTTTAAATCATCCACTAAATGCTTTTCCCAACTTCTCTGTGAAACTGATTTCATGCCTGAATTATATGTTATCTCAGAGTGTTTACTTGTTATTTTCTAAGAGTTTGGTTCATTAATCTTTGTGTTTGTGTGTGTGTGTGTGTGTGTTTTGCCTCTGGGTATGTTTGTATGCCCGTGCATTCAGAGTTGGGTGGAGCGTGCAAGTAGACAAGCTCTTCTTTCTGACATCCTCGATTTATCAGAGCTCTTCCACCCCGATACCTTCCTCAATGCTTTGAGACAGGAAACAGCCAGGTGAGGAAACAGTGAAGGTTTATCTGAGAAATACAGAACTTTACTGCTGAAGTCAACAAGACATTGTTTTGGTCTTAGGTCCATGGGCTGTTCAATGGATAGTTTGGTGTTTGTCTCATCATGGAAAAGCCCCATTGCCCAGGCCAAGCTACAAGTCAAGGTAATACTGCAGCAAACATACAAGCAGCTGCAGATCATGCATGCAAACAGCAAAGGCTTCCACCCAGCTGCAGAACACAGGCGCTATAAACAAAACAGTTTATGGCTGAGTGATAATTGAAGAATAAGTGAGTAAAAGATAACAAATGTAGATTACAGATGCAGATAAAAAGGCGGGAGCTGGAAAAGAGAAGAAAACAAAGACGGGAAGCAAATAATTTTCTGCATATTGATTAAAGACGAGTCTGCTGCCTTTAACAATAAACTGTTAGGTTTTGCGCCCTTGTGATGCATTTGATGGACAGGAATACTTGAGACTGAAGGGTGGGAATCATTCAAACAGTACACCTCTGCCATAATTTTTTTTCTTTATACTCTGACCTACAGGTGATCATTCATTTTGATACTTTTAGGCTGCTGTTTTATTTGTAGTCCTGCCAATTTAACTTGGCATGAATTGGCATGCACTTAGTTAAAATGTACAAAGAGAGAAAGGAAGGGTGTGGGTGCCTAAAAAGAGGCTGCAGCTGCAGGGAGGGAAGAAAACACTCAGACATCTGACAGAGAGAAAGAGGATAATTGTTGTGAAGCAATGAGCTCTTTTACACACAAACACACACACACTGAAGCTTTCTTTAGATTTGCCTCTTACTCTCTCTCTTGTTATTTCTTGCCCAGATTATGATTTAATAGTTCTCTGTGAATGTCTGACTTGATACCAGAGTTTTCTTTACTGTGTGGTCTGCTGTGGAAAATCCCTGAGTCACAGGGCTGGATTCATGCAAACACTGATATGTTTAGAAGATGCATCTTAATCAACTGACTGCAATCTGCATCCCCCCCATCTAGCACTTCCCATTCGCCTTATTAGTATTCTCATTAGTCTTCAATATGAAACAACCCTCTCAAGATCTTTGCCTCATTTGTTTTCATCTGCTGCTTTTAATTGGCTCACCTTAATCGTGTAATCGTCTTTGTCTTTCTTCTTTATTGACATATCAGTCAGGTTTTGTTTTTCTTCTCTACTTGTCTCTCACTCGGGTTTTTGTTAGGTTGGAGGTCTCCAGTTGGAGGGTTGTCGTTTCGACGGCAACCATCTAAGTGAAAACCAGCATGATTCTCCCAGTGTGTCCGCTGTCCCACCATGCTACATGGCCTGGATACCACAGGTATTGTGTGTAATTGTCTTATGCTAAAATTAAGATAATAGCTTTACAACCCCTACTCTAAACAAGTTTGAACCAAAAAGAAAATCTTATCATTTTTGTTTTATTGAACTAAATGTTTTTTTTTTTAGATTGGCGTATCATTGCATTTGTTTTTTATTTATATTTTACACAGAGTCCCAACTTCTTCTGACTTCTGGTTTAATTATAGGAAGTGGCAACTTTTATGTTTGTTTAACCCCTTACTGCCTGATGTAACAAGTATGTATCAAACCACTTCAGGCCTTTATTTATTTTATTTCTTTATATCTAGATTTTCTATTTTATTTGTTTATTTTCTTTTCTTTACTCTTATTTATGTGTTTATTTATATATTAATTTATTTATTATTAGTCTTTATTTATTGTTTATATAATTTGTTTAATTTTAATTTGTACTTTATTTTGTTCCATTCTTTTTATTTTTATTTTCTGTTTTGATTTTGGTTTAAGAAATTGTACAGAAATTCAGACGTTAAGGGGCTAATTATGCTTGAATCATATTTTTGGGGGGCCCAGGATGACATTTGGTGTTTGCTTGTTTTGTCCAGGATCTAGAAATAATCAGAAAAACTAGAAATGCTCACATTCAAGAAGCTGCCAGCAGTTTCTGTCAGTGGACTTTACTAATTTAATATGTATTCAAATATACATTAGCCCAAGACAAACTAGGCTGTCTAGTAGTGGCAGAATGCTAAATCGCTTCACTCACACAGGAACTTTAAGGGATTTTACGGAGTAACAGAAGGAACACCTTACAATGCCAAAGCAGGGCTCTCCATGTACCTGCCAGTAGATCAGGTCAAAGTGTTTTTCTTTAGGCAACTTCTCCATTCAAGCTATATACATCTTCACCTCTCTTTAAAAGTTAAGCCCCTGCAGTCGTCTTGCCCTCCATTTGTAGGAAAAGGATAGAGTCCAAACGTCATATCTTTGACACCTTGTCAGACACAAAGGACCACATGTCCTCAAAGTTGCAAAGATCAGATAACAAACATCTGTCAAGTATGACAACTTGGGACTTGGCAAATCATACGGCCACATCCAGACAGAAACAAAAGGAACAAACCAAAACTTCTTGTCAAGTTCCAAGGATACAAGTGCAAACATCTAGGAAATGTAGAGAGAAAAAAAAGGACAAATTCAGCGTCTCAAGTCAACAACAGGCTGCGGTGGACCAGTAAGATCTTTGAAACAGCTCTGCAGAATTTGACGAGTATTTATTGTGAAATAAAAATATAGATTTCTAAATATAATTTCAAATTTATTAATTCAAAAAGAAATCAAATTACAGTGTTTTGTATTACACATTTTAAATAGAAATATTAAAGAGGAATTGCATATTGAAATATTAATTCATTATTAAATGAATTTAGCTTTTGTATGACTCTTTGGGGAAGTCAAAACCAAGGTTACATTCACACTGTATCCAATTTTTACTGAAATCCACTTTTTTTTTTTCTTTTTTTTTTTTGCGTGGTTGTTCACATTATCATTTTAATGCGACCTTCATCACGTCAAAGTGTGAACGGTATGCAGCCCTGAAGTGACATGCATGCGCAAAGGATAACACAACGTTACGTAGCGCGTAGTATTTACAGATGTAATTGATGCTTCACACCTGTTCATCAGTTTGGAAGTACTTGCCCACTCTGAACCGGTAAAATTATGCCCACTGGATGAGTGAAAGAAGGAGACTGAGAACAAGGAGAGCACAAATGTTAACAAATGTTAACTTTTTCATGGAGCAGTGGCTCCTACTTCTGTACAGAGGCATGTACAGACCGTGCAGCCAAGTCCAGTTTTACCAACCCGCACCCACCCAAAGCCATTAGGATGATTACCTGACCCATGGATACCTTCCAGTGAAATCTGGACCCGATCCGACGATCAACACATTCTAATTGTAAATACACCCCCGTCCCTCCTTTCATTGGATTACTTTGCTTAATTTGTTCATATATTTAAAGTGATGGTGTTGTTTTGTCGTCGTTTTCATTTACAATAACAAAAGAAAAGACGATGACAGTAAATATTGTGTTACAGAAGAATTGTGCCATTTGTCTGACTTCTGTGATGTGAAAGTCTGATGAAATGTGGCATGACCCTTCAGACTGAGGACGCTTCCACACAGACTGGCTATGAGTCCGATCTAGGACCACATATGAAAGTGGCGTGGTTCGGTTTTAAAAGAAAGTGGATTTGCGACTGTCATTAAAAAATCCGATAGGAGTCACATATAGTTAAACCAATCACAGCTGCTCCCTGAATGCAGCCAGCTCTCTCACTGGCCAGACAGCCACACTTGCATCTGTCTTGCATCTCTGATTCGGCAAAGACCCTCCTGGTCCTCTATAAAAGGCCTCCACTGTGTTCAGAGTGTAAATCCAGTACTCCTCTCTGTAGAGCATGTTGATGTCACTACCTCTGTCCCCCAGAACTTTATTTACACTGCAGAGCCACGCTGAGTTTGTGCAAACTGTCGGATAATGGCATAATCCATGTTTCATGTACGCACTGTAAACTCATGTTCAGATATGCAAACATTAAATCTCTGCTGCCTCGTCTCTGTTCACCTCAACTCTGATAAAGACACAGTTGTGTTAAAATGTTAATCTGTGTGCTTCACACGACTTCTCCTAACAGTCGTTCATATATACACTAACTACATTTTTGTTCGACGTTAGAGCTCTGCTGCTGACCCCACTGCATCAGATGAGAGTATATGGCTGCCGCTGTACACCAACTCAGAAAGAGCGAAGGTGGTCACACACGTCTCACTGCCCTGCAGAGCAAACTCCAACCAGTGGATACAGGCTGGAGCTGCTCTCTTCCTCAAGCAGCAGTGAAAACTTGTCATCTCTGGGAGGCCAAGCACATACAGACTGTAACCACAAATGCTTTAGTTGTTCTAAGTCAATGCAGATCTGAGTGTCTCGGGATGATGTGTTTGCATCCCAAAATGCACAGCCCTGAAAGTGCTTCTGGTTTAAGTGGTTTAACATGTAGACCAGATTTTTTAAATCTCAGTGGACTTGTCACTGACTCTTTCATTATAAGCCACGTACAAGAAAAAAACAAAACAAACAAAAAAAAAAAACAGTAAGTTAGGGAAGAGAAAAAAAGACTTGTTAGCTCTTCTGCTGTTAGTCTCACACAACACTACTCTGCACATCATATAGATTTTATAAAATACTGTACAACTGTCAAAGCCTGGAGGTTTTCTGTACAGTTATTCTGTTAACTGTGTGTATATTTTTTTTACTTATTTATGCAAAATAAACGTTAAATAAACATCCCTGTCACTGTTTTTTTTTTTGTTTTTTTTTTAGTTACCAACCTAGTTTCTGCCAGTGAGGTTTTTTTGTTTGTGATACATGTGTGAATGCTGGGAATTCTTGTACCAAAGCTCCATCCCAGATATTTATTTGTGTGTACATGTGAGTTTGGCTCCATCCATTACTATTAGCGGTCAGAATTTTCCAGTAGTAAATAATACAGATTGGCATGAAAAACCAGCAAATGGTGCTCCTCTCTCCAACACACATACGCTCAAGTTAGTCCCTAACCTCTGTGTGATTGGTTCTGAGTCGAGGTTGAATGGAGTCAATGAAGCTGTGATGGATGGCCGCAGAGCTCCAAGGGAGGTTGTGAGGTTTGTACCATATGTGTGTGCGCTTGTGTAAGAATCCAACAAAGAACTTCAAATTTGATTCATGGCTTAATTAAGTGCTTTTTCTTTCTGTACCAGCCACTGTTTAGATTTAGTTTATGCATTTTGCCAAAATGCTTGTTAACGTGCGAGTGTGTATGAATGTCTGAGTATGTGTGCAGCATGTTACACTGCGAGGGTGTGTGTATTTGTTGAGACAGAGAAAAGAGTTGAAATAAGGGAAGAGAGGGTATTGTGTGTGCACTGCAGTGTAACAAAATGGGAGCGAAATGGAACAGCAGGTTTAAAAAGTGAGAGGATTGGATTTCAGTGAAACGGGGCCCTCTGGGTCAGGGAGGAAAAAAAAGGGGATGGAGGCAGAGAGAGTGAGAAAGAGACGATGCGGGAAACGGGAGCGAGCAAGAAAAGGCCATAAAAAGCTGAGAGAAAATATTGTAGAGAAACAGGAAAATGAGGGTGGCACAGGTGACAGAGTTTGTCAGGAGAGGAGAGGTTAAAGGGAAAGGTGGATGGGAGGGGGCTAGGACAAGTAGTGAGTGATTTATTGAAAACTGAACAAAAGGGTGTAGAGTGAAAAGAGCAGACAGAAATTTCTTATTGTGGTGATGCTGCAATGTCTTTCCTTCTGCTATTTTGTTCACATTTTCTTTAACTAAGACTTTATGCTTTCTGTTTGTAAAATCAGTATTTCAAGAAGTCGGCTTTCTAAACTACATTTTTAACCTCAAGACTGAGAAAAACAAAAACAAGTCCGTATTTTCTTTATGTAGATATAAAAATCTGTTTTCCTTGTGTTTTAGGAAACTGTAAAATTCTGAGTTCCCCGTTGCCATCAAACGTTGCATAACCGGAGTAATATTGTAGGAGATGAGAGACAAACTGTGGTCAGTCTTCATTCAGCATAAATAAACCCATCCACAACGAGGTCCAACGGGAAGGTGCTGTACAAGGGTCCAAGCCAAAAGAACCACAACGCATTTGGAAAAACAAATCTTTTTATTTAAATACAAAAAAAAAAAAGAAAAAAATTCCATGATAACAAGTTTGGGTACATGGTTAACTGAAACAAAACAAAACGGAAAAAAAACAAAAAGGTTACCAGACCTTTAGTGTGTGGCACGCGCTGCTTAACCAAAATTCATAAATAAGTCCACATTTTGCCAATGAAATATCAGTGTGTGAGATGTGATTTGAATGCACACATTCTGCTTAGTCATGATTGAGAAATTACTTTGGTGTTTGTTTTTTTGTGGAACATTTCAAGTAGTTTGTGTTGATGTGATATAAATAGTCTTTTAATGCTTTTATCCTCATAAGTATGTTGATGCACCATTTACAAACTCAATGGCTATGTTTAGCCTGCTATTCAAAAATGATTTTATTACCATATCCACATTGTGTCTAGTATATTTGGATGACAATAAATGAAAAAAGTCCAATTTCATAAAGATCATATTTCGAAGTGGTTTAGAATAGGATTCTGGTAGGATTTCTACACATTCAGACACTTTGGATGCCCAGATAAGATTTTAAATAGTCTTTTCAGTCCAGGTAATCCTAAACAATACAATACAACGAAGCTAAATCCAGCGCGATGAGAGTATTAAGTGGAATTAATGCAGCAATTAGCAGACTGCTCCTCAGATGCTAAAATAAACTGTCTGCTGGCAGTTTGAGGAGCTTCTATAAAGGCAAAACTGAAAGGAATATTCCACTGTAGAGATGCTCCACAGCTAGATAAGCTATGAACGAAAGTAATCGTTGCATCACAGAAAATTTCTTAAGTCTACCAAAAGCCTCTCTCTCTCTCTCTCTCGCTCTCTCTCTCTCTCTCTCTCTATACATATATATGTATATATATATATATATATATATATATATATATATATATATATATATATATATATATATATATTATACACCATTATTAAAACATGAACAGTTATGAAAAAAGAATTAATAAAAAAAAAACACTTTTGATTGAATTTCAGCATTTTCTATTAACATTTTTTTTAGAACTGTACTCTTTGTTTTGATGACTTGTAATCCTCCAGGAAGAAGTAGAAATTGGACATTAGCACTGCAGCAAGAAAATAATTCACCACAGGCTTGTTTCCAAGGTGATGTGTGTTATAGAGTTTGTCTTTTAAACAAATTACCATGCCAGGTTTGAAAGAAATAAATATATAAATAAATAAACTATTGTAATTCTTTTTTTTTTTTTTTTCCTCCGATGGTGTTCCGCAGTTTGGATTTTTGATCACAAACCCACACAGTATGAGTAATGCACCGACGCGTCAGAACAATGATTTAAATCCTGCACACGTCAATGCTGATTTACCTCAGCAAAAAAAAAAAAAAAAAAAAAGCCTGAAAACAGTCATACGAACAATGAAAATGTTCACATTAAACACAGTACTTTTCTTCAGTTTCTCCTTTTCCCCCTTATGCACTTTTTGTCACGCCCTCCATTCTCCTTGAACTTCCTCTGTTATTATTTTATGACGTCCACCATTCACCATGTTTAGAACTTTTGTGTTGTTTAAGTAAGAAACAATGCAATGCTTATGCAAACCTATATATGCCTATGTATTCGAGGCAAACATTTCATTTTCATAGTGATTATCTTCCATACACACATATCTTTTAGGTCAAATAAATAGTTAAAACACAAGGATAAAAACAGAAAAGAATAAGACCTTTTCATTTGTTTTCATGCTCTGTAGATATGTAATTAACCCTGCTTGTTGAAAGAATCTGACTCTGATATTTTGGCTTTTGGCGCCTGGCATGCTAACTGTGCCAGCTTATGCAAGTCTTCATGAAACAATAGTGGTAAAATATTCTGGACTCCTTTCAGTTAGACCACAGCCAGCTGTATCAAACATCATTCTGAGTACTGACTCCTCACACTGCAGCCAAACAGTAACATCACCACACTAAGCATCATAACATTTGTCAACATTAGTTTGATCTAAACAGATGTGAGTGGCATTTGAATTTTTTCCAATATACGCCATCTGTGCTGTTGAAGTTCCCGGCTGGAAACTGGTCTCTGGGGTCTCTGGTGATGACACCTCTGGTCTCTTCCACTCCTTTCATCAGCTTCTCTATTGCACTCTATGTGATTCAAATGTGTCCCTGAGCTGCTTCTTCAATAAACACCCTGGATTACCGAAGAAGCCACAGTATGTCCCACCTCAGAAGAGGGGCTTCAGGGATAGAAAATGGGAGGAAAGTCTAACACATTTCACTGCAGGCACAAGAGGAGGATGGAAATACACCACAGGTAAGCAGAAAGGAGGAAGTGCAAAAAGGGATGGGTCATGTGAAGAAGGACAAAGTGTCAGAAAGGACATGTAAGATCCTGGTATCTGGCATGATCACTTGACATGAGGAGAAAAACCACAGAAAAATTGTGCATACTTCTAAGACATGAATCTCAAATGCATTACAGTGCTATAGAAAAGCATCTATAGAGTGTAAGACTTCTGTATGGATCATGTCTCAGTGAGACAAGTATTTGTTGCCATTCAGTGGGGGTTTTGAAAAGATTTTATTTGAATTTCAAATCAATATCTCATTGGGTTCATGAGTTGTTGCTTTGTAGTTGTTAAAATGTTTTAACCCATTTAATCTAAAATTTTATTCCTTAGTCTTTTCCAACACATAGTATGATTTTTTTTTCATTTCCTGTTGGTTATCTTAGTGAAAATGATTAAAAATAAATTATACATGGTAAAAATTGTTGCCAGTAAGAAACTCATTCTTCTTTTTATCCATTTTCTATATCACCCCTTACAGGGCTGCATGGTGAGGTGGTGGTTAGTACCACAGCCGCACAGCAAGAAGGTCATTGGTTTGAGCCCAGTCGGGGGAATGGTGTGAACAGGGGCCTTGATGTGTGGAGTTTGCACCAGCAGGGGTCTGCACTTATCAGGTTAAAATCTTTTTCATCCCCATCCTCCAGAATGGTCATCAATGATTTTCCGTTCAGCCTAGCAGGCAATGCCTTAGCACTCTATTTGAGCAGGAAATGCAGGAGAAATTGTGATTTAGCACACATCACTTTTGGACTCTTTTAAGTTTAGAAGATATAAAACCTCTGGTTTTACGTTTTGTAGAAGAAAAGATAAAATAGACAAAATGGCCAAAACCTTTGACACCTAGCGTAACTATGACTGCGTCATGCTAGCGACAACAAATCTTGCCATGCTTACATTCACTCCTCTTATGATCAAAAGATGCGTGCAATCATATAATGCTTAATATATACCAGTAGTAGACATTTTAAAAATATATGTGGAAAATATTTCAGCTATATCTGTGAATTCATATATTTTACCAACTTCCTCTTTTACAAGTTTGAGGTAAGCATCTCTATCCATAGATGTACGGAAAGTCAAAATGCCTGGTCATGTGATCATTCACACAATTTACAGGCAACTGACTAATTTAAAATATATATATATTTTATTTTAAAACTTGAATTAGCTGCACAAATCCAAAACAACACTTTTAGTGCTTCCAGCAGCGAAAGAAAATGACTGGCAATAGTTGTTGCCAACAGTGTGAGTCATTATCCACTCACCCCACACTAGAAATAGTCAGTTGGTTGCAATCTTCAACTTTACCACTAGATGTCAACAAATCTCACACACAGTTAATTTACCTCTTAATATGAAGCTCAGTCATGCCTGTTGATGATCTGGATCCACCTGGAGGAGGAGGAAGGTGAGACAAGACAGTAAAGCTCCTTTGCTATTTAGCCCCCTAACAGTATTCATTTAAACTATCTTGTTAAGATTACTTAGCTCTTTATATAAACTACTTTCTATTTTCCTAGGTATTATTTGAAATATTTAGCAGTACACAGAAAGCAGCAAAATTAGCAATGATTTTTTTTTTTTATGTCTTCACAGAAATGTATCATTAAATGTTTTTACTGTTTTGAAGCTTTCAGTTTAAATCCTCCAGTTTGCGCCACAGTTCTCCTCAGGGGTGCAACTTAGGACTCATCCTCTCTGAGTCTGCACAAGTCCAAGATTAAACCCGTCCCAATTGCCAAGTCTTGCTTGCCAAAACTGTAGCAAATTATTCATGTAGTATGTTTACAAGTACTCATTCAGGTCAACAGATACTAATAGGTCAAATGCCTGCAATCTGCTTGGATCCCAGTCTTGCCACTTGCAGATATATTTTTAATAGATTTCACACAGACAGATGGCATTTTAAAGCTGATGAAGGCCATGGGATGTGGTTGTACATGCTGTTAGTGATCCATAGAGTGGACCTTGTGCTTCTGCACAGTATTTAATTATACCATCTCGAGCGCAACATGTTCACATTTTCTTCTGCTGGGGCATGTATAAAATACTGTGCTTGTCTAGCAGCCTTGGGAGGCAGGCTAGTTGAAAATTGAAAGTAACGCCAGCAAGGCTGTACAATGTGATATGAGATCATTTTATTTATTGGTTTAAAAAAAAGAACTGAGAAAAGAGAGAGTCCCTTTTGTTTATGAAAACACACATTTTTCTGTTGAGCAGCAATTTATTTTATGCCTTAGCTTTGCCTGTATGTGTGGACGTGTGAATGAGACTCTGGGAGCACACATATGGTCTCTTCAGTATATTGTACAATGACTTGTGTGTTGTAGTGTGTGCATTGGTGTGCTTTCTTCCTTGGAGAGATATCCTGCCTCCAGCAGAGTCAGAGGGGCTGACAGATGACCACAAGGTCACTCGCCTCTCTCCTCTGTGTCCTCTCATGAGAGGCAAACACTTCAGGGGAATTTCTGACTCATTGCATTGACTCACCTATGTTCTCTCCATCCTTAAATACGACCATTTACTTTCTGTTTTCACATCTTTTATTTGTTGTCATCATACGAATCTGTGTCTTAAGCAATATTTTCCAAGATTTAAATCTTTCCCACTCAGATCTATGAAATCCCTGCATACTGAGGGGATAAGTTGTTAGACAGAGTTCAGAAAGTCTCTTGGAATCTTTTAAATAATCTGTTGTGATTTCACATGATCAGTTTTTCCTACTGGTTTTCAGCCACCCCCTCAAGTTCAGTTCCGTTTCTAAAAGAGCCAAGAACAGTTTCAGCAGCTTTAACAGCACATATATAACATCTGTTCAGTTGGTTTCTGCACATAGAGGTTTCTTTTTAAAGTTTGCTTTTTTGTAGGTGCCAGTCCCTTAAGTTGTTTTTGCAAAACAAACTTCATTCATGTAGATGTTCAACAGATGGCCTGGGGCCTAAGATCACTGTTTTGTTTTAGAAAAATGCAGGAATCACGTCTTGCTCTGAACTTCTCCTCATTAAAAAGAATGCAATAAAGTAAATCTCTATATAGTTTCTTATAAAATAAGGTAAAGGGCTGTAATTAGCAGCATAAGTATTTGGACAAAATTGAGCTTTATAAGTTTATAGAAGTCTTTTAGTTGTGGGTTTATGTCATCAGAATGTTTTTTCTTTCTTTGTTTTTGAAGGGATTCTTTCTCTGTAAGAGGCTGCAGCTTTTAACCAACAGCTTTTAGCCCACCGTCATGAGCCATACACTTAAGCTAAAGTAGCTTTCACCAGTTCAGTTTACATGTCAACTTCCGTCACAGTCAGCCAAATTTCACCTTATTACCACAAAGCATCTTCCCACAGATACTGTAGCTCTGTAAAGCAGTTTACTGTCCTAACAATGCAAAAAAAAAAAAAAAAAAAAAAAAGAAATTAAATCATTGCTCAAAACAGAAGCATATATATATATAAATTAAACAAATCAGGAATACAGTAACATTTTCTATTCTGCAGGTTTTTATCTAAGACTCTGGTTTTACTGGAGGTTTTATCCCATGAAAGTTAAATTTTAGCCCTGAATTTTTGCCAACCTCTCGCTCAGCATTGACTCATCCTCATGGGAGCTGAGGTACATGAAGCATACCCTAACGAATGGGTTCAACCTTTGAATAGCACTCCATAGATTTATTATTTACCTAAACTGATTCCACCAAGGTAAAATGATCAGAATCCTGCCTCTTAAATAAATAAATCTGGGCATGTTCAGCTGAAGGGTTGGATATCAATGACATGTTTATTACTTGATAATAAACGGTATAAAAGCAGGCAGTATTGCTGAGCTGCTTATAGAAATGCTTTGTTTTGTTGTTGAAACTGTACTGTTTAAGGCTGTAATCTAATTTTGTTTACGCTGAATAAAGCTGTTTTAAAGAGGGTTTGACCCCACAGATGCTCCTGAAAGTACAAATAAGCAATGTCTTTGTTAAGAAGGACACTTACTCTTTAGTTGTTCCCTGGTTCTCAGAACAGTGGGAATACACTTGTGCAGAGCATCTTAAAGTAAACAAGATCAGTCATAAAATAAATATGAAGACCAAGGAAATTTGACACTGCATTTTATACTCAGTTTTATTAGAAGTTCATATATAAAAGAAAAAGGTCACCTCCCCTAGCTGGTGCATAGATCTGTAATTCCACCAGAGAAGCATGAGCCATGACTAGCACCCAAAACCGTCTCCGCTTCCTGATAATTTGATGATCGCAGAAAATGTAAGTTTTAAAAAAACAAACAATACTTTTCATTTCATTTAAACATGCTGTTTCAGAGTGATCCACACATTTTGGGCAGGTGTCATTAGGTGTCACTTTTCAGCTTAAGTCATTGCTTTAAGATGCCATTAGGTAAATAAATATTTGGGAGGGCAAAAATTTAGAGGCAGGGCTAGAAAACATGGCATTTCAATATATCCAGCTTGGCCCCAGTGATCATGCGCCCTTTATCTAATATTGAAGAATGTTCCAGATTAGAGAGCTGACAGCAGCTAACTGACCAGCTGCACTAACCCCTCCCCTCTGCCGTCACAGCCAATGGAGCAGTGTAGATTAATCACCCCTCGGCCAATTACCAAAGTCAGCTCTCATCTCTCACGAGGGATGCCCTTGAGCAAACTCGTACACACACATCCAAGCAAGGGTACACTCAGTGGTGCTTAGAAACACAAACACACATACACAAAGTTACACACTCACCACCTAATGCAACCTCCGCTGGGGGCAGCGGGCCCCTCAGTGCCAATGTTTATGGTTTCTGTGAACCTGCAAATCATTGTGGTTACTGCCGGGCAGATTTATAACCGCGGCCTGTCTACCAGCTCTGAGACAAACCGAGGATCATATGTTCACAGTTACATACCCCAAAGTGGAGATGATGCAGCATAAAAGCTTCTTGTAGGAGAGTGTGGTAGACCATCATTTACAACGACACCCAATCTGTGTGTGAGCGCAGTGTCCTCGTCCTGTTACTGTTTAGAATACCACAGTCAGACAGATTTTGATGCTATTTTAGGAAAAATAATATCTGCAGTGCTGCAGGGTCTTTGGTGAACTCTGGAGCATCAGAGGCTTTAATGGGTGCTGCGCAAATATGAAGGTGAAGCTCCATGCAGGATTTCCTGTGGGTTTAAAAAACAATTGGAACTCAGAATTCCTTTGTGATAAAAATTAAAGGCTTGAAAGGGATCTGTGTTTGTGACAGTGCCTGGGCCGAAGTGGGCGTTTGCACCACAAAAACAGCATTTTCATCATTTTTATTTCTCACCTGTATCCATTTTGTGTTTTGATGAGTCATCATGACCTCTGCTGCGGTTATATGAGCAGAGAGAAACAGTCGGGGAAGTGTCAGTAACCATCGAGCAGTGAATGCCTGCCGATTCAGAGCATGTGTGGGTGGGCCAATTTGACTCATAAATTCCTGGAAGAAGAAAAAAGAAACTATTATTTTTTTCCACATAATTGCTGTATGTGTTATTGCTATCCCCAGGTTGTCATTACTTGTCATGGCCAGAGACTGTTTTATAACTATCATTTGAGCGTTGATGCCCCCTTTCTGCATCCAAAAATGATCTCCATGATCTGCTGTTGGTTTTCTATATCTTTTAAACCATTGTTTACATCACATCATCACCAGACTGCACTGCCAGATAGTGTTATTTACTAGCCAATTTTTACAGAATATGTTTGTTTATTTTCAATTAAACATGATGCTTGTACATCTCCTATGATATAGTAGTTTCAGATAATTTGCCCTGGGTTGTTTTATTATCAACAAGGGAACATATTGCTGTGGAAAATAGAGCAAATTTCTTTCTTGAGACCTCAAATACACTGTTTGACCATCATTAAAGTCCTCACAAGAGGTACTTGTTAAAAAAACTTGTCTTTTCAGCAATACCTGCCTTCATTTTGCTCTTGCATTGCCTGAACATGACAAGGTTCTCACTGAATTGTAATACTTGTGTGTACAAAAGTGTGAGTGAACAAAAAGCTGTATTTTGTGCCACAGTATTTCTTATGTGTATCCGTGCGTGCGTGTGTGTGTGTGTGAGAGAGAGAAACAGGAGAGTTATTTTAGACTTTCTTCTTTATCATCAGCATTGCATCAGCAGTGTTACCAAGGCTCATCAGCTCTTCTCCATACTCTGTCTTGAGAAACACAAAACTGTTGCCATAGCCCCCACATGCCATCAAAACCTTTAAAATATAGCAAATACTCCATGATTGAAATTCTCTTAGATATTTAAATGATTCTCAAAAAATGATGCAAAACCTTGATGGAATGTTTTATGGGTTTTATGTATTAACTTTTACACAAATTTGGCACATGAGACTAAATTTTGCTGCATCAAATGCATTACCCCACCAAATCTCCCCGTTTGTTCCAACCCTATTCCGAATTCACACCAGCTGCTGTGCAACTTCAAGTTATAATGCAGCAGAATGCATCTTCTTTAGGTTTGTAAATCTATTAGTCTGTCTGTGCATGTGGTTATACTCAGCGTTGTAGCAATGGACAGATTAGCTCAACGTCTCTGTCACTAGCATGCTTCATTAGTAAAGATAAACGCAGCCAAGCCAGCAGTCAGACGCAGTCTGACAAAACAGCTGAACCACTGGAGAGCTTCCAGAGTGATGTGATTATAGACAGGTGGTGACTGTAGGGTTGCATGAGTTCCCAGCATCTTTAGTCTTCATGGCCTATTGCATTACTTTAACGAGATACTGAGCAGATGTTACAACTTTTAGTATTCCAGTATGTCTCTTCATTGCAGACCCGTCAGCTGTTGTGTGAAATGTGAGAGAAAAAGAAAGTCAAACTAATGAATTCAGTCAATGTCGCAATGTTTGAGACTTTTTTTTCAGATTTAACTGATTGAAAACAGAATGAGAAAATCAAGCTTTAGTGCAGACTGAACAAAAAGCATGAGCATAATAACATATGGTGATGGGTAAAACATAATGTTTGCTTAAGTTCAAGGGTAAAGAATAAGTGGAAAGAATAAATGAAAATCAAAGTGTTTCAAAGGAGATAAGAAATGGAAAAAAAACACAGGCTAATGGAAATTCTGAGTCATAAAATATTATGCTTAAGAGAAAAAAGGCAAATATGAAAAAGAGATATCTGAGGAATCCTCTAATGGATGGACTAAATGTGACAGTGCTCTTGAGAGTAACATAAAGATGGTAAAGAGAGGAAGGAAGCATGATGACTTCTTTGAGAACTTCTTTAAGTGTGTGTTGGGGGGGGGCTGACTCATCTGATATGATTTCACTCTTTAACTCTCAAAGTGTATGTCTGCATTGCTTTTAAAAAGCAACAAAAGAAGAGAAATATAGAAGATGCTCCAAAATGCATTCAAGTCTCCTGCTTTCTCCATTTTGCTTTCATTGGCACAACTATGACTTCCCTGCTTGAAGTTTAGGATGACGTAAATGAAAAGCATCTGCTAAATGGCTGTAGAAAATGATTTAAATGATTTTCAGCAGCAGGTGTTGATAATGCACAATGACAATCTGGAAGATGCTCTAAACTTTTCAAATGGCTGCTTCTAACACAAGCGTGTAAACAATGAACATGCTAACCTTTCAACCCCAGGGAGCAGCTAACTGCAGCTAATGGGGATCCAAATAAACAGCACTTACATTTTTGTTTTATGCAATAGTGCTTATTCTTTTTCCTCCATACATAAAATACCTCAGATTTTCAACTAAGCTTGCAGCTTAAGTTTTCAACATTCATTGATTTACACCCTTTTTTTTATTATTAATTTTGAAAACAAATCCTTTCTGTCCCATTTTTAAAAATCACCCATTGACCATATATGTCTCCAAGCAAGAAGTGGAGCTTCATCAAGGAGCAACAGTGAACAAAGAGGCTGTGGGTATGGCATGGGAGCTCCAAATAAGTCCAAATATAACATAACCATGCATAAAGTCACAGGTTCAGTCTCACTCATCCTTATCCAAATAATATCTAATACAGCTCAAGTATTGTGCATGACATCATATTGTATTACTGTGGAGGTGATAACTGACACTGTAACCACTGAAATTGACGCTTTAACTTCTTTCAATTAATTAAATTTAATTAATTGCACTCACACACTTGGTTTTTGCTGTAGGGTTTTTCACACTCTTTTCACCTCACAGCCTGCTTGTTTTATGAATGCAGTGTCAGACAACAGGTGTATTTTGTGATGTGAAAGACACACTCTTCAACAACAAGTATATCGTGTTACACAAACATCTTGTTATCAGAAAGAGCTGGGCCATAGTGCAAAGCTACATTTACATGCAACTAATTATGCCCCTCTTCTCACCCTGGATTTGAGCAGATTATAAAATGATAAAACAGTGAATAAAAAACTCCATGAACAATTAGATGTAAATAAAATGTGTTATTACTTGACAGTGATAATAATACACAAAAGTTATATTATGAATCCATAAACAGTGACGGGAAAAAATATTTCAAGGCCATGTTGTATTTCAGTTGCAGCTCACCATGAATGTCCAGCAAAATTTGAAATCTGTCTGACCTGTCATTCATGTAAACCCTCCTTAAGCAGCGGTGAATTAAAGAAGTTCATATTACTGGTTATAGCTAAGCAAGTTGTGTTTCTGGCTCTACTTTTCTAGTTTTCCTGCTTAAAAAAAAAAAAAAAAAAAAAACTTTCTTATCATTTGGCTGTTTTAGCCACATGGAATGCTAACTTTTATTAGCAGGTCCCAAAGTATATAAAACTGAGACCACCACCATTTTGTTTCTGTGTTTACAAAATGTATGCATTTTTCACAACTGTTAACGCTATAGCAACACCTCCCCCTTAACCTGCATGCACAAACCCCATCACAGCTACAACAATGGTGGTTTACATTGCAACTTTCATGCTGCAGAAGCTGCTGGACATGATATAGCTTTTACACAAAAATCTCTTCATCAGTCCACACAAATGTCTCCTTCTTACCTCGATTCTACACCATCTTCTTGGTATCTTTGCTTGCATCACATGGGTTTATGCACCTGCTCCACGTTTTATTCTGTTTTTGGTTTATTTTTTCTGGTAGCACTGCATAGCCACTTACAGGCCTTTGCATATATACTGCTGTGTTTTCAGTGGTTTTGTGTGGACATACATATTTCTTGAAATTTTTCTATCTTCATGGAAACTTTTTCAGAAATAAATTTGTTCAGTCTCTGTGTGGATGTAGGATTAAGCTACTACTCCTGAACTTTTGCAGATTGTTACACTATGGCGCCCCCTTATGAAGATTAATTCAACATCTAGCTTGCATCTTATCTCATTTCAGAGCTCTCTCCAGCCAGTAAAAGTCAGTCTGATTTTGTCCTGTCCCTTCCTACTGTTCTGTCTTTTCTTCACTTCCTCCAATATTGTCGTCATGCATTTCTTTGCTTTTTTAGCTCCAGGATGCTGCAGAGCAAAAATGACTCCTGAAACGTGCATAATGAATGTTTGTGTGCCATCAAAACAAGTCAGAATAACAGCGATTAAAGGTCAGAAAAAATATAAAATATATAAATATTGCTAAAACATACTGTTGAGAAAACAAGTCGACTACAATACAAACCAGAGACTCACTTCCTCTCTTGTAAATAAATCTCCTGGGCGTGTTTCAAATTTCCTTCTTCATTGTTGCTCATCGTTTGTAGACACACCTTATTGAGAATTAACACCTGAGTCAACAGCTCAGTTTGTCTGTGGTCTCAAATCATTGCTGAATGTAGCTGTTTATTATCTGAAAAGAACATCAGTTAGATAAGAAATTGCAAATAAGTGGCTGAAAGCCAAACTAAACTTATTTTTTCCTTTTGCACATTGTATCAGAAAAAAAAGAGTGTTCCTCTGACTCAGGACTTTGCACAAACATGAAAAATGGACCAGAATTTTCCACCAACATCATCACAAAAAGGTCAGACACCTACAGAAACTCATCGTAAATTATTTAGCCAAGGAGCTTAGAGGACAGTCAGTCTGGACTTTATTTAGCAATATTGCATGTGTGTGTGTGTGTGTCTTTGTGTGCACCAGATTGTTGAGTGTGTTCCTACCCAGCTGCATCCATTGAGTTATGAACAGAATCCATTGTGAGAGAGTGTGTCTATGTCTTTTGTGACTGCAGAGACTGATGAGTTATGGCGGTCACACTGAAGTGTCAGAGAGCAGACTTCCTTTCATAGTGCTAATAACCTGCCCTCTGGGGGTCTTCATTCTGACACAAATTCACACACACATGTACACATATTGCAAAATAGCTAATACATTCACATAAATACATACATTCTTGTAAATACAACACTTAGGTTTTTTTTTTTTTTAACCCCCATTCCAAGACAGGAAACTGTCCACATGTGATAACTAGATATAGTTTTTTTTGTCAGCTCTGTTATGTTTAAATATGTTATCCATGATGTAATTTCAGAGGAAATTCATTTTTTTCCCCTTTGTGACTCCACTTGAGTCCACCCCTGCAGCACAAACAACAGCTAACAGGCTGTTTACAGCTCAGCAGTTATTGTAACAGAGCAGAAGCCCCAACTCCTTCAGAGCTTTTGGTTATATCTCTGTCCTGTCTGTCTTTTCTAATGGATAGTTTTCTACCCCAGAAAGAAGTAAATTCAACAAAATGCTGATAATTTGTTTTGCAGAGCATGATATTGTTTTGAGGACTTCAGTTCATATTGGTTTTTATCAACATATGACATCATGTCTGATTTATTTGGCCCTTTAATTTTTTTTTTTTTTCTGGAGAGTTGGTATGTTTTGGCCAAGTCATGTTGCAGAATTTATTTAAAACTATTCATAATTTTTTTAAAGTTGATCTTGTCAGAATTGGGTATATAAACTCAGCTCTCTGTTGAACTAATTGCAAATTTTTGTTCTTTTGTGGCTAAAACAGCTTAAGTTAATCTTCATCTACTAATTAAAATGAAGCCATGCTGCTATTTTGTGGGTTTCTGCAATGATGCCAGTATCATTCAGCAATAATGACTTCTGAGAAAAGCTATTAAACTGAAAAAAATGTCCTTAGCAGGGTATCTTCACAACTGCACAACTTCTGTGGTGCATTCATACAATTACTATTCATAATAGTTGTACATTTCCTGCACAACTAATCAAACTCCATTTGCTAAAACTAGGGTGTGAGTTTTTAGTTAGATCTGCTCAACAGTTCACCAGAAAATAAACTAGTGATTGTTACAGGACTTCAGCTTATTTTTCATCACCCCTCTGTGACTTGATGTGTGGTCTGATATGAGCTGTGGAGAGACAAAGGCCAACATCATCAAAGTGACACAGAAGTTTAAATAAGATAGCAGGGATTTCTTTAAAAAGGAAACAAAAGAAAAAATTAAGGTAAAGCGCTCATTTAGTAATACAGTTATTATGGACACTTAACAGTCCCACACCAGCTGTTTAAATGTCATTAGTATAAGCTTTGAGTAAACAGGGTCTGCAGTGTGGTTACCATTCCCATAACATAACTGGGGTGTGTTTATGAAGCTGATTGGGAAAACGACTCTGGAATGTGAAGATTTTTATAAGGTGGCCAAAGGATTGGATGCAATAGTTGTATGTTTACTCGTACGAAGACCACAGGCATCTCATTCCAGCTGCAGTAAGGTGGAGTCTTTATTTGTTGTTTATTTAGTTGCTCAGAGATTTATCGGCTAAGTCTCATGCTCTCTCGGCTTTATGAGTTGTGCAGCAGTTGAAGCCTCTGAGTAAACAGGTATTTCTGAGGTGAGCCTTTGGGTTCAAGCTTGGAGCTTTCTTTTCTCTCGTTCTGCAAGATTTATCTCTTACCACAAAGGAACAGCAGGTTTCTTTTGGGTGAATTTTATAACTAAGAGATCCAGTAAGTTCTGTGAATATAAATGTGTCGTCTAACGCAGGATGTTCCTGTACGAGATTTAATTTGGCTGTTTATGAGACCAATGATAAAAATTCAGCACATGCTGTCAGCTGACCAACCAACACATCCTTTCTTTTTGCGATGCAGTTAGACAAACCATAGTGTGTATCAAAGAAATGTATAATTCAATTTCATCTGTTGCAGATGCCACTTAACAATTAGACATTGAATTACAATGAGTGGATATCAACATGCATTTTGTTACACTGCATCAAACCTTTATATCTGAACTTATTCCTCAGTGAGGAGACACCTGGTGTTTTGTATTGTGCAGGAAAAATCTGCATCCTGGCACTGATATAGATGTTTCTTAAAAAACATGCCATCTACTTTTTTACAGAGCAGTAACAGCTTACCACAGAAGGGCACCAGTAGGTCCTGCTAAATCTGCTTAGGCAGGGCGCAAAGAACACAGCAAAGAGTCTGAGGTGTTCATGCGTCCTCCAAACTCTCCGGAGACCAGTCTCATGGGATCTATTGGAAGGAAGCCCAACCCACCAAAACCCCACCCTGGGCCCCACATGGCCCAAAGGATATTGTAAGACACTCTATGACACCTTCAGATGGTGTCCTCCCACTGAACTCTTTTTAGAGAATCAACTTAATATTAGGTGGTAATAATGTTAGGGCTAACCAGTAAATAGATAATCTAGTTAAACATGAGACAAAATTATTTTTTAATGTGTCAGACCTTTGCATGTTTGAGAGGGGATAAGGAGATGTCTTTGAAGGTATAAGGGAAAGAAGCAGTTCAAGAGTTGAACAGTTCCCGTTGCAGATCTTTCCTGTCCTCTGCAGTGCAGCTGGTTGAACCACACTGCAGCAGTGGGTCAGGATGATTTCAGTGGTGGCCAGCAGAAGTTTGGGGAGGTAGACCTGCTTTAGCTTCCTGAAGAATTAGAGATGCTGCAGAAGTAAAACAGAAGTACAGTATGTTCCCCTTTGGCATCATGTGATTTAACTAATAATACTAAAGTAGAGTTTTACAACTCAGATGGGAAGTTTTATTATTTGGAGACAGGGAAAATCTGCATTCTGTCTCTTGTGATTTTTATCTGTAAAACATGGTGGTGGTAGTATCATTGTTCTGGCCTGTTTTGCTGTATCTCATCCAGAAAAAAGATTTAAAGTTACTAAAGTCTGTACATCTCTGAACTGACTTTTAACAGAAAGTGGGTTACCTTACCTTGTCTGTGCTTTGATCTGAACGGAGACACAGTGTTGAAGTCTCTAAGCGATTTCCCTCATAACTGCACTGCTAATAAAACAATACCAGTGCTGTTTGTGTGCGAGTACATGCAAGTGTATATTAGATGTGCTATCTAATACACAGCAACATTAAAAGTTCAAAAAGAAATGGACAGATACACAAGTTGAGGGTAAATATGTAACCTTCAGTAACATGGTTTCTGTTTTTGCATCTTTTTTATCTGATCAAATCTCCCAGATGGGTTTGCCAAGACACAAAATCTTTATTAATTCACAGACAAATCAGCATCCACACTTTTCTGCTTGTGAGTGGTTTGTAAGTGTATAACTTAATCAGTGTGTGATGCTGATTTCCAAAAGCTGTTTTTTTACTTTCTTCTATCCTTTTCATACATCTTTAATCAAAGATGAGATTGCACTTGTATTGTTTAATTTTTCAGTCTGTCTGTGTATCTGTCTGTTGAACCAACTCAGCAGCAGCTGACACAATAATGTGGCACAATACAAAAAGTCGGGACACACAGAATAATATTCACTGCCAGCTCTGAATTGTGCATGCTGTCTGTGTCACTGCCAACCCATGTCATCCCGGAAAGAGCTGAGCACCAGTTGCCTGTTCACATACGCAGTGATGGGTGTCACATTCATGTTGTCTCCAGCAGATTGCCGCATCGCCAGGAGACAGGCGTCCTGACCAACCTGTAGGAGCCACACAGTGAACATGGTATGATTGGCAGTGTTCCTACCTGCCTGTACTGCCAACTCTGTTTGTCTTACAGGCTGAGCCAAACACATTGGTGCCTGGAATTTTAGCTTCATTTTCCTCCCAGCATTGACAAGTAGGGTGTAAAACCCTCTGCGGTTTCATAATGACAAAAATATTCATGTTCTGATATAAATTTCCATTTTATTTTAAAGGTGAAAACGAAATGGGCAGATACACAATTCAAAGATAATTATATGCAATTTTGTGGAAAACACTTCAGTCAATGAATGCTTGAAATGTTTAGAACTTTCCGAGCTAAGCGGCCTGTATGGTTTGTCCAGGATTCAGCAGAAGTGAGAGCAGATTCACACGTGTAGAGCACTTTTTCCCTCTTCACCCTGAAAAGCTTTCAGGTTGCTACAGATCTTCATGTTGGCCTGTATAGCAGAAAGGAGAAATATTTGAAATCCAGTGCTCACTGAAGCCTTGTGGTCTCCATGGAAAGGTGGCTCCTAATAGGCCGTTCTTTATGAAAAGAAACAGGAAGTAAGAGCAGGCATATGCCAAATGACACAAGAACTGGACTGAAAATCAGTGGCAACAGATCTGATGGAATGATGAGTCCCACCCCAGAGCCTGGATCTCAGCATTATTGAAGCAATGTGGGATCATCCTGATCCTGAAAAGACAGCCAGGATCCAACTGTTGTACAGCAACACAGACTAACCTAAACCTCAATGTGTCCCACATATTTCTTTAAGAGTGACCCCAAGTGGCACTGAAAGTTACAACAGATGTGTTTGCAAAGCTGTGTGACACAGTACGAAGCTGCCACAGAATAAGAGCCCTTACTCCTCATAATTACATTAAACTTCACTCAATTCTTAACTCTGTTTCATCTCTGAGCCATGTGTGAGCTCCTTGGCTGAAAACACACATCTGCAAAGGAAACAATTATGTGTCCAGTTTCTTTAGAACCTGTCATTCATCCTCTGGACTCTTGGAAATAGTTCTCATACAACAATAACTTTTTTCTCTGAGGTTGGTTTGATTGTCACGACGAGGTGGAACAAATTAAGGTTAATTAATTTCTAATTTAAGGAAACACATCTGAATTTCGTCTTTCACAAAAAAGCTAAAATAGATTTAGTTTATGTGTCAGGCTCCTTTATTCATGTCACACATGGCCAACTTCATGTTAGTGAGAAGCATGATGGTGTAACTGCATGACAGACTCAACCATGACATTTGCAGTGTTGCTAATTTAAGCATGTTTAGGGGGTGAATAGAATAAAGATTGAAATGGGGAACAATTTATTTTCACCTGGACATAATTGAATCAATCAGATGGAATGAAGTGGAATTCTGCCTGTGTTCTCCCTCATAGCTGCAAGTCAACATAAACAGAAAAGCCATTCAGTTGTGTGTTTTTCTGTGTTTATAATGGAAAATATCCATTACTTTTTCAAATCCAACCATAGTAATGTAGAAAACATCAATCTGGAGTTCAAGTCCTTAATCTCATTTAAATGCAGCTCAAACCTGTGTTATTTTCGCGTTCTTGTTGATATTTCTTTTCTTTCTGTTGGTTTTCTTGTTGCGTTACAAATGTGTTTATGTGTGCACATTGTTATTATTCATTTTGTTTGAGCTGAATCTGTTTACACAGTAATATTGCTTGGATTATGAGGACAACAAGCAGGTCCCCACATTATAAATCATAGAAATTAAAGGTGAATATTTGGTCAAAGTAATGCCTTTCAAGTAAAGGAAGCACAACTGCATGTGTGTGTAGGAAAGCTCTTTAAGCTTGTGCACCAAGTAATTCAGGTAAATGAATAGTCTTTAAGAATTAAATGTGCCATGAGGTTGCTGCCAGGATGAACTCTTTTGATAAGTAACACTTACACACACAAGCTCACACAGTGTGGTGAATCACTTTCATCAAATTAAAGTGACTCCGGTGCCTCAGGGCTTTTGTTATTTGTTTCCTCCTGTACCCTTCTCCTTCTTCTTTTCTTTTGCTTATCCCTTTTCTTGTTCTCTCAATATGATACTGCTGGAGATTTCTGACACTGCACATTTTTGAAAATAAGAAAAAACTAGGTATTTATGTTGGTTTTCTCTATCCTTGTAACTTGCATCCTAAAGCCATGAAGTGTAGCAAGCAAAGTGGAATATTTCAATTTACACAATGACAGTTTTTCACTACAAAAACAGCTGTAATATGTTATTACCCAGAATACACAACATCCTACATATTTAGTACATCACTAATAATCAAAATGGTCAGAACCTTGTAGCTTCCAAGCCTTAGAAACAGAAGAGTGCACAGCGAGAGAGAGAGAAAGAGAGATGGAGGCCTAACATCTTCACTTGCACTTGATATTAATCATTTATTTAATGGAACAGTTTGGATCTGAGAATGTCATTTTTATTGGACTATTTTAAATGTGCAAGGAAAGACAGACAAGTACGACTGTCCTTTTTCTCCCTGTGTCTGCAGATTCCTCACATACGGACTGTCTCCATTATTCAAAAGAAATATCTAATATTCATACCTAAATGAAAGCTGTTCTATAATGTAGTGTGAAAGAGGGGTAGGATGGGAGCAAGGGACAAGAATAAAGGACCAGAGGCTGGGGCAGACACAGGAATGATGTGTTGTGGATGGATGACTGCTTATGTCTCCATGTGTTTGAGTCATTTTTTTTTTTTTTTAGCAGGTGGGAGGAAATAAAAGTGGCAAAGAATGGGGAGAAAGGAATAAAACTGAGAAGTGAGGTCAAAACGGTCAAAGGAATATACACCAGTAGATTTCTCATCCTTGGAGACATTACAGCCAAAGGGAGGGAAAAAAAGTAATAAATGGGGGTAATCATATGGCCATTACTAGGGTGAAATGGGTGCAACATTAAACTGTCACAGTCAAACATTAATTTCTGTTGTTAGATTTTTTTATTATTATTATTTTAAAATATTTAAGGGATACTAGACTGACAGCAGTATTCCCATTCATTTCTGCTGCATGTCAGTTCAGAGTGTTTGTGATGTAGGGCAATGCTGTCTCGCTACATCGTGTCTCAGTTAAGGGTCATATTCTCACCACTTTTTCCTACACGCCTCAATGACTTCATCAGCTTTCCTCCACCTCTTCATCATCTGTCCATGTGCTGCCTTTTTTTGTGTGTGTTTCTATAAAACCCTCCTTTCTGTCTTGGGGCCTTTGCATGATCTGTTCTGATCTACTTCTTTCAGTTAACTCCCTTTATTCTTTCTCCTTAACTCCTCTTGTCAGGCACTGTCTGTCTCTGTGAAGTATAACGTCCCTCGTGCTGAATCTGTCTGTCGTTTTATTCGATTCATCCAGCTCTTTCGATCCCAAACATTGTCCATATTAATTAACCGCAAAGAGCCTCCGCCCTGAATTAGGTCATGCTTCCAGCATATCTTTATTGTCGTGCCCGTTTTCCTGCTAATTTAGCTCGGCTCTAACTGTTGACAGATGAAAACAAGTTGAGATGGATTGAGTTCAAACATAGTTCATTAGAGTCAGATTTCTTTCTTTTTTTAAAATTACATCACATGCTATAAACTAAAAAGACAACTGATGACACTGTTAACTTTAAAAGGCAGAAGAATAAAAGACTATTTTCCTAATGGAGGCCTTTTTTTCCTTTTCTATCATCACTTACAGTTGATTGTATTATTGATGAGCTAATCTGTTACTTAAACTGTTTTTGCAGGTCCTGTCTGTCTGTTCTCATTTAGTCTGTCTGTGTCTCAAAATGTTTGCTTTGCAAAGGCTGCTGTGCCAGGAACGCTAATAAAGATGGTTTGAAGTACTTTATCATTCCGTCTGTGTGAACAGGTCATATCAAAATTCAGTGCACATAAAAACAGTCTTATGTTGCTGAATACTTATGCATGAATGCAGTAAAAACTCCTGAGAACTTGCAGTCTGAACAGCTGCCTCTCCGCGAGTGTTAAAGGTCATTTGATCACACTAATTCCCCCCAGTTTCAGTTTTATTGTTCTTAAATGATTTGTTAAATGCTTGGATGCAAACAAACAAAACTGGCTTATATGGACAAAAACTTTTTTTTAAAGACCAAGAATTTGGGAAAAATTACTAAAAGGAATGTAAAACAGATTGAAGGATAGATGGGGACTGAGGTTTGAAGAACATAAAATATTTTTCCCTATTTTGTCATTTCCTGGTTTCCCAGGTAACTACAGATTGGTGATTTGTCCTGATAAAGAAAGACAGGCACAACATCATTAGAAAGAGAGCTTGATACAAAAAATAAAAAGTTGACATGAAGGCAAGAATGGAAATATGAAACCTTTTTTTTATTAAGAAAATAACTTGGATACAATCACGAGGAAGTGAAGTAGAATCGGCGTGGGTGGTGATAGTACAGATGCAGAAGCACAGAATCGGGGCAAGAATGAGAAGGCCTTGGTGATGGCACTGCACAATGAAGTCATTTAAATGTCTGCATGTTTAAGAAAAATGAAAACACAGCCTGAGGGCAGCCTAATCTGTAAGACAAAGCTAGCTGACATTTGGCGTGTAAGTGTGTGAGTAAGCCCACAAGGAAAAGATAAGAAGATGCTGACAGACACAAAAACAGGCATGTCAGAATGATGGGTTCAAACAAACAACAAGCACTGTCTCTCGCTGACCTTTTTTCTGATTGATCTGCCTTTCCCTGCAGCCTTCCTGTTTGTTTATTTTAATTATTTATTTTTTTTACTTGATCTTAATTCTGGTCACTCCTGTTTAACTCCCATGTAAGTTTTGTATTCAGTCTTGCTCATGTCTGTTGGGACTAGGAGTTCACTTTGCTTTGTAGACTTTCTCTGGTAAAAAAAAAAAAAAAAGAAAAAGAAGTAGAAGAAAAAAACTGTTCTGTGATGAGTGTTGAATGGACAAATGTCTGACTAGCTGGTAGACCGTGGGATGTGACTGTCTGGCTGCACACGGGAGACTGCTGTGTAATGATAGCAGCACAGGATGGGTTGCCACAGCAACAACCACGACAGGAAACAAGACTTGTGAGATGTAGAGAAATACATGTAAAATGCTATTGCTATTTGAAATAGTTATCATCATCTTTTGAACTTGTGTCTACCTCATACATGAGTTTACATGATTAATTAATCACTCACAATCACCATTATCATCCATGTATTTATGACTGCCTCATGACAGCTCAGGTTATTTAATTATTCATGTTAACCTTACCCAAATTTAATAGCACAGTCCAACACATCAACCTACTCTGGTTTTATATTAGAACTAGATATTAAAACCCAAATATTTAAAAAACAAAATTGATAGTCTCATCAAGTAATAATCAACAGCCATGAAATACTCATGCCCCTCCCCCCCCAAATGTTGAAGCATACTTACTTAGGGGAGTCCACATGGAAGAAAACCCCAGTAGAAACCTAAGATGCATTGGAATTAATGTGAATTAATGGATATATTTGACCTTCTTGTCTCGTGCTTACCAGGAACACTGCTGGTTCCTAGCAACTGCTAATGAAGCTATTAAGTGAATTTGACAATAAGCCTGCTCCCAAGCAAAAACTCAATCACAACAAGGCAAAATGAATAAAAATGAAATGACTCTTCAGCTTGGTTACCTGAACCTTTGCCATGTGATCTGTCGAGATGCAGCTAAACATTAAGTTTAAAACACTATAATATGTACACAAGCTCAATTATGTCACCTCTCCGACACCTACTGTGTGTTGTGTGCAGGAAATCCCTCAACACTAAACCAGCATGACAAGCTCAGGGTTCAGCATTTAAAGTCTTCCTTCTCATTTTTCGCTTGTTATTTTTTTCTCCAACAAGTAGCCCAACTGAAACAGACCTGTTTATTGTTCATACCCTTTAATAAACCTCTTAATTACATCCTATGAAATACTGTCTCTACAAGGGGCATGGGGAAACAGACCACACATTAACAATAAAAAAATCAGATTCAGATAAAAGCATTACTTCTGTAGAATTACACAATGCTCTCTGAGGTAAAATACATTATTACCCATTTCATTTTCATTTTATTTTGAGCACTTGCGAGACAAATAATCCACACAACAGCCTCTGACAATCCAATTTCACTCAATAAAATAAATACAGGCACAATATTAAAAAGAAAAGGAAATTACTGTCATGGATGCCATTTTTCCCCTTTTGTATGCAGTTGACCACCAGATGTTACATGCTCTTTGACCATGATTGTAGACTATATCTGCCTGCATGCATGCATGTTTTAAAGAGGAAAATGTCCTCC